>NC_143060.1:59122800-59423500 GCF_052426305.1 Pelodiscus sinensis
TTTCGAAGTTAAATTCCTGGGACTGTCATTGCTCATTAAAAGTGCATATGAGTGGAAATCGGGTCACTATTGCATTTTTTGAATATCAGCAGAACTGACTTAATTAGGGCCTGCATGTTGTGTCGTCTTGCCTTAATCTTTGTATTCATGCCTGTCAGTTTGAGAGAAGTTATTTGCATATGTATATGCGACCACACTTAAGTTGGGGCTCTGGGCATGTGCTGTGAGTATCACTGTGGCCCCCAGGGCTTCCAAAGTTGAGTAGCCCCCATCTAACTCAATCACAGTATATCTAAATTAAACACTTTCCAATATGTTAAAGGGGATCTGTCCTGGTTAAAAAATACAACATTTTAAAGTTGCTACACACTAAGCTACTGAACAGCCCACCATCGCCCCCCAAAAAAGATAAAATTCTTAATTTCTGTGTATTTTATTAATTGCATATGTTAATTGCATATATATTGAGATTGGAAATAGATGATAGTAAAGATATAAAAGAAATAATATTTTAACTTTCCTATTTTTAATTTTGCATCCCTAAAAGTACTGTGCCCGGGGCAAGTGCCCCTCTTGCCCAATCCTTGTTACAATGCTGATGATCCCTTCTACATGTTTTGTTAATCTTTAAGGTGCTACTAGACTATTCGTTGTTTTTTAAGGTGAAGACCTGTAATCAATAACCCACGCTATATGCAGAATAACCCTATTGAAGCCTTATTGGCACTCTGCTCAATCTATTTCTACCAGGCCTACGTGTAAAACTCTAAAAAAACCAATAAACAGCTTTCAAGGAATCCCTGGTGGGGCAGAAAATATGCCTCAATGTTTTATTTTTTCCACAAATAAATGATTTTCCCACTCTCTACATTACACTCAATCCAACAAAAACTATAAAGGCCGAGCACTGGCAGGGGTCTAATATGAGCCATTAAAGTAAAATGACTTGTCTCACTGAAGACCTGTGACTTTCCCTGTCCTAGTGCTCTGGTATCAGTGTTTCTAGCCTTGACACTTCACCATGTGGGAGTAATGTTGCCATTACAAAAAGGCATTATGGCCTGGAATTGTAAGTCTACTGTTCCTTTTGCAGCATACAAAATAAAACATCATAAAACAATATGTATGAAATTACACAAGCAAAGGAAAGTCCTGAAAACATTCCAAACATGGTTACAAACCCTAATGTGGTCAGAGAGCTGGAAGTCATTGTCTCGAACACCATGGAAGGGGGGCTTTTAGAACTGGCAACTGTGCACTAAGAATCACTTCTAAATGACAGGGCTGTTAAAGGTTTCTTTCCAAATGTTTAGTTGGGCTTGTGTATGACGTATAACGCAGACCTGAAAGACTAGGTGATGCTCACTGGTAACCAGTTACCTGGCGCCCAGCCTGATCAGAGCAGCCTTGCCAGGCTTTGCCACAGGGGGCAGTCCAGGCCAGCTGGGCCGAAACAAACCTCTTCCCGCAGTGTGGCAGGCTCTAGGCAGATGGGCCAGAGCAGCCTGACCAGGCCCACGTGTAGTTTAACCCAGTGTTACTCAAACGGTGGGTCGCGACCCCCAGGGGGGTCACAAACAACTTCGAGGGGGGTCGCAGCTGGATTTGGTTTTTCGCTTGTGACCCCTCTCCCCGGGCCGTGAGCATTTTAGGGGGTCATGGGATCAAGGTTTGAGAGCCCCTGCTTTAACCAGTTAATATTTTAAACGGGATTTTATATCCCCAGTTTTACAAAAACTTTCCGATAACTAATGAACATTTTGGAGAATTGCACAACAGATCAGGACGTCCAAGTCAGAGCTGATTGATCTATTTTCAGTCTGTTGGCTTTTGTGATGTCATGGCTTGAGTTGTCCAGTCATGACCATGTCTTCCAGGCTGAGAACTGAATTTCTTGGCCCTCTTCAAAGAAAAAAGAGCAAATGGGACAAACTCTTTTTTTCTTTCCTAGATAATAAGGATGTTAAATATCATTTAATTGAATAGTCAAGTACCCGCATGAATTTTTATTGGTTAGTCGACTAGTCTATAGTCCCTGGGGGGGCAGGGCTGGCAGCCAGTGTGCTCCTGCCACATTCCCAAGGATCCCCTTGCCATTCCACACTGCTGCCTCTTTATCAAGCTGGAGCTGGGCTGCAAGAGTTTAAAAAACATCTCCCCTATGGCTTCTATCAAAGATGATAGTTAAAGTCTCAGATATCTCCTATCAGCGCCTTGAGTATTCTAGGATGCATTTAGTCAGTTCCTGGTAACTGGAAGACATCTAAGTTTTCTAAGTAATTTTTAACTTGTTCTTTAATCTTTAAACTTACCCCATTTCCGCTAACATTCCCATGTTAGGCATCCACCACCATCAATCTTTTGGGTGAAAATCAAAACAAAGGTCATTAACACTTCTGTCATTTGCCCATTTCCAAGTTTTCTGTTGTTTCTGTCTTCATTAAGCAGTTGGTCTACTCTGTCCTGGGTCTTTCTCTTTAATATATTTGTAGAAGGACTTCTTGTTACCCTTGTCTCTAGCTAGATTGAACTTGTTTTGTGCCTTCGCCTTTCTCCTCTTGCTCCTGCATACATGTGTGTTTGCTTATATTCAGCCTTTGTAAATTGATCTAGTTTCCATTTTTTATACGACTCCTGTTTGGTTTTTTTAGATCATATAAAATCTTCTGGTTGATCCAAGGTGGACTCCTGCCAGACTTTCTGTCTTTCCTACAAAATGGAATAGTTTGCTTCTGGACCCTTAGTTATGTGTCTTTACAAAACTGCCAGCTCTTTTCGCTTGTTTTCTCTTAGTCTTGCATCCCATGGGACCTTACCTACCAGCTCTCTGAAGCTAGGTCTGCACTATAGGTCTAGATGGGGTCAAATGGTGGAAAAGCCTCCTTTTTTGGAGGAGTCCTTATTCCTTGGGGAACGAGGTATATAGGGCTCCCCGAAAGAGCGGATTTGCTCTTCCGCAAAAAAACGTGGAAGAGGAAACATGTTCCCTGGACGCGGCGGGGTTAAAACCCCAGTGCAGACATAGCTTGAGTTTACTAAAATCGGCCTTAAATCAAGATGGTGGGGGCTTATTTAGCTCTATCCACTCAAGAGAGATTGTGGCCTCATTGTGGACAGTTGTCTAAAAACATCCACTCAACGTGTAGCAGAAGTCAGAGCCCACAGAATGTTAGGCATCATTAAAAAGGGATAGAGAAGAAGATAGCACATCTTATTGCCCTATAAAACCATGGTTCACACACATCTTGAATACTATGTGCAGATGTGGTCGCCTCATCTCGAAAAAGATGTATTGGCATTGGAAAAGGTTCAGAAAAGGGCAACAAAAACCATGAGGGGTTTGGAACGGGTCCCCTATGAAGAGGGATTATAAAGACTGGGACTTTTCATTTTAGGAAAGGAGAAACTAATCAGGGATATGAAAGACGTCTGTACAATCATGACTGGGGTGGAAAAAGTGAATAAGGAAATCTGGGGGCTGGACTTGATGACCTTCTGAGGTCTCTTCCAGTTCTATGGTTCTATGATTCCCGTAAGAACCAGGGCTCACCAAATAAAATTAATAAGTTGCAGGTTTAACACAAAAGGAAGCTTTTCTTCACACAGCGCACAGTCGACTTGCAGAACTCCTTGCCAGAGGAGATTGTGAAGACCAGCACTTTAATGGGGTTCAGAAAAGATCTCTATAAATTCACTGAGGTTAGGTACATCAATGGCTGTTAGCCAGGATCGGTAGGAATGGTGTTCATAGCCTCTGTTTGTCAGAGGCTGGGAATGGCTGACTGGAGAGCAATTGCTTATTTTTTCTTGTTTTGTTCGCTCCCTCTGGGGCATCTGGCATCCACCATTGTCAGAAGACAGGATACTGGGCTCCACTTTGGTCTGACCCTGTATGGCCCTTCTCATATTGTGTTCAGACATTCAACCTATACCAAGTACTAACGAAAAAGATTAAGCACCACTGTAGTGAAAAGTGGTTCAGTTTAATGCTTTTCTAGTTCAAAATACTCCTACACACTAACACCCAGGAAGAGTTCGCCCTAATCATACACCAGAAATTAAAATACCAAACCATTGTAATAGTTGACTGACAGTGACACTTCCTTCTTACATTATTTCAAACTCTAAGAAATATTTGTTTTAAGTTTTAATTGGGATGTTAAAAGATAATTTTTGCTGAGGGGGTTAACATGTAACTGCTGAATTATTCAGCGGTTACACATTTATATGTCAGGGGAAAGGTGGCTCCACGGGAGACGATGTGTGTGGAGAACCTACTTTTAAGCCAGCTTCCTGCACACACTGGCTCTCTCCTGCCCTCCCCACCATGGAGCCTCTGATACAGAGGCGGGGAGTGGCTTGCATATAACTGGTTAACAGTACACTATCACATCCCTACTTTACAATTCTCATTTTAAAATATCCTCCCAGAATATCCCCCTGCGCAACCTAGATGACAATCAAGAGTAACTGCTGCAACCATTTGTCACTATTTAGTACTAAGCCAACCACTTACAATATTGTGGCATTCTAATTCATTTAAGAACACCTGACACATTTAATCAAGTTAACAATGAAACTTTGCTTTGTTTTTCCAAAACAGTTTCCTAATCAATATTATATGAAGAATAAAATAGTTATCAAAGCTACATAATCATCGAAAATATTAGACTTCTTATTCGTCAGTAGCTGCTTAAGTTTTTCTGCATATAGAAATGATTAGGCAAAATTTTAAAATATAACATGAAAACCAGTTTTGGAACTTGTCTATAGAGTTACAGCCATAATCGCTGTTCTGGTTGATCTTTTCTATACGCTGCTGAAAAATTCCATCTATCTGTTTGCATAGTCTATATGCAACAACCTGATAGAAGTAAATTTTTTCCTTCCCCAAGAAATGGAAGCATCAATTTTCACATTTTGTTTGTTACCAGGGTTTACTCTGTTAATTGTATGGCTTTGAAGGTATTTGCACAAACCTAATTCACAAATACCGCAGTAACTTCTTATTCCTGCAAAGAAGTAGTAACCTAATTTACCTCTTCATTGGGAAGTGACTTAATGCAATCGTGCATTAAACCTGCCACAATACATGTTTCGATAAGACATTTAAAATAGTAAGGGCATACTATGCTTGGAGAAAAGAAATTCACTAAGACTTTTAGGGATTGATACCCAGTCCCACAAAATGTATTGGCTAAACGGAAACACGTTATTAGCTAGATTTTTGCCTCCATCCCTGAAACACTGCAACCCTCTCTGAGAAGATGTTTGTGTAATGTGTTTTGTAAACACTACTATCAACCACAACTACATTCTCCATCTTATTTTTCCCCATCAAATAATTATGATGTAGAACCTGATAGCAATATTTCCAGGCATCTTCTTTCTGGAGACTAAGAGAATTGGTCTTTTAAAATAAATAACTCTTGTTTCCTTCCTGTCAATCTAATGTTAAGATTTCCATATTGAAGTGGTACTATTTCTTTCAAATTTCTTTGGCATTTAAGAAAAATTAATACTTTCAAGGTACTTTGCACTATATAGAAATGGTTCATTTCGTTTAACACCTAAATCTGTCTCCAGTTAATTTGGGCAAAAAATGCTAATGGTCTTCTTTTGGGCTGTTGTTTTTTCATAACAAGTTCAGAAAATTTTGGTAATCTGGGCATTGGTATCATCTGACTCCATTTCTTCTTTCCATTATAGTTCCTGCTACAATGTCATAGGCTGTTCTGTTATGGTGAAAAACCAGCAGTGTAATGAATGGCAGAGAAAAAGAAGCAATAGAAAAAATCTTGATCAAAGCTTGTATTGTAGACCTAGAATGAGAAGGAAATCAGTTTAATTTCCAGTTCCTGCCCACAATTGTTATGCTACTAATCCGGTAGCTCAAATGAATGCAGCACAAGGTGAATCATGTGGATTTAGAACTCAAGTATTTTAACGTGAAAACCTAAACTATACCTTGAAGTGACCAGATAACCAGTACTTCATTCTTGGTCACCGCAACGCATCAGTCAGGATTATCAGTTTGATAATCAGTACCACAAAGCAGCCTTTAAAGCCAGAAAGGACTGCCATGCTCTTTTAGTCTACTCTGACCTCCTGCACCCTGCAGACTTCATTATCTTGCACGCCCACCCTGCAGCAAACCCGTATCTCAGAAGGAATAGATCCCTTGAATTCTTTGGTAGTAAAAGGCCGACCCCTCATACCCAAGTATGTACTGATAGATTTCTCACTGAAGATGCTTGCTTTAATAAAAAAATTTACAAAATGCTTCGAAGTAATCTTATTTTAAATTATTTAATTGCAGTCATATTAATTTGTTAAAGATGCCATAAAAGGAAGAATACTTACGATGTTATGCTAACATTGGAGGGTGGAATTGCTAACACAGGATTCGGTGCAATATAACAACAGAGGTATCATGTGTCACAACTCACAGTCCAAGCAGAAACTTCCCTGAGGTTGCCCCACCAGCTCCCCAAATACAGACAAACTGCAAGAGAAAGCAACTCTTTTATTTCTGCAATCCATCACTGTTGCTTGCTCATAAGGCATATATCTTTATTAAGTCAGACCTGTGACATCTGGATTGCTTTGATTTATAGAAATCTTAGTTTTAATACATTGACTATTTAATTTACATTCTCATACACTAAGTTTACTTTACAGAATAGTTTTAAAATAGAAGGTTTAAAGTTAAATTAGCTTGGGCATCGATTACTTATGTATTTAGTAAATTGAGTAAAGAGCAAAGCAAAAGGAACCAGTCCTGGAAAAAAAATTGGCTCAAATGCTAAAATAGAATGCAACATCGAACAAGACGAGTTTTGCAAGGAAGCTATGCTTGAAATATATTTAAGAGAACTCTCTTAACACCTTGCTTCTAACAGACAGAGAAGGGTTGTGGTCTGATAAATTTTATAGTAACCTCCTAAATGCTAATATTTTAAAATATGGGCCTGTGTAAAGAGAGAGCTTTGACATCCATAAAAACCAAGGAAAAGGCCCACACTGGCCTATCTGGTCTTAGTCAAGGATGAGGGAAGACCAAGAAAAGTGCAACCCCAGATTGCCCGATTTAGTTCGTAGCGAAATAAATCAATTGACGATGAAACCGCTTGTTATACTGTGTAAATAACCCATGTTTGCTCAAGGTAGTTGTCATTCCCATCTGATTACACTAGTGTCACTCAGGATGAGAGAGGTGTTCGTAAGATGGGCTTTTGGAGAGTGTACTGAACGAACACTTACGTTTGCTACTGTCTCCATGTATTGATTGCTTATTGTTGTTTATGTTTTTAGAGCAAGGGTATAATTGGGCCTTTGAATTTAATAGAGTTAAATACATTTCTGGTAATATCCTACAAGAATTCCACCAACTGCATGTGTCAGACTGTGGTTGGTCTGTGAGCCAGTTAATGAGTTTTTACCAGTTAATGAGTTTTCAAATATTTGATAGTTCTGGAACAACATCTGACCTAGATGGCCTGTTGATAAGTTAGTATTTAATGTTCCTGGCTAGCTACCTCACAGAAATGGACTAAATCTGTAGATAAGGGCCCTTATCATTTTCTGTAAGTCTTCCATGGATGTGTCTTTGTCTATACTTGGATTTTCAGAAAGCCTTTGACAAGGTCCCTCACCAAAGGCTCTTGTGTAAATTACATGGCCATGGGATAAGAGGGAAGGTCCTTTCTTGGATTGAGAACTGGTTAAAAGACAGGAAACAAAGGGTAGGAATAAATGGTAAATTTTCAGATTGGAGAGGGGTAACTAGTTGTGTCCCCCAAGGGTCAGTCCTGGGACCAATCCTTTTCAACTTCTTCATAAATGATCTGAAGAAAGGGGTAAGCAGTGAGGTAGTAAAGTTTGCAGATGATACAAAACTGTTTAGGATAGTCAAGACAGAAGCAGACTGTGAGGGACTCCAAGAAGATCTCACCAAACTGAGTGATTGGGCAACAAAATGGCAAATGAAATTTAATGTGGATAAATGTAAAGTAATGCACATTGGGAAAAATAACCCAACTATACGTACAGTATGATGGGGGCTAATTTGGCTACGATAAATCAGGAAAGAGATCTTGGAGTTATCGTGGACAGTTCTCTGAAAACTTCCACACAGAGTGCAGCGGTGGTCAAAAAGGCAAATAGGATGCTAGGAATTATTAGGAAAGGGATAGAAAATAAGATCCAGAATATCTTACTGCCCCTGTATAAAACTATGGTACGCCCACATCTTGAATACTGTGTACAGATGTGGTCTCCTCACCTCAAAAAAGATATTTTGGCCTTGGAAAGGGTTCAGAAAAGGGCAACTAAAATGATTAGGGGTTTGGAACGGGTCCCATATGAGGAGAGGTTAAAGCAACTGGGACTTTTCAGTTTAGAAAAGAGGAGAGTGAGGGGGAAGATATGATAGAGGTTTATAAAATCATGAGTGGTGTGGAGAGGGCCGATAAAGAAAAGTTATTTATTAGTTTCCATAATAGAAGAACTAGAGGACACCAAATGAAATTAATGGGTAGCAGGTTTAAAACTAATAAAAGAAAGTTCTTCTTCACACAGTGTGTAGTCAACCTGTGGAACTCCTTGCCAGAGGAGGCTGTGAAGGCTAGGACTATAATAGAGTTGAAAGAGAAGCTAGATAATTTCATGGAGGTTAGGTCCATAAAAGGCTATTAGCCAGGGGATAAAATGGTGTCCTTGGCCTCTGTTTGTCAGAGGCTCGAGAGAGATGGTAGGAGACAAATCGCTTGATCATTGTCCTCGGTCCACCCTCTCTGGGGTACCTGGTGTTGGCCGCTGTCGGCAGACAGGATACTGGGCTAGAAGGACCTTTGGTCTGACCCACTACGGCCGTTCTTATGTTCTTATCTTGGAAATTATAGTCTCCTATAATCCCCTTAGTGCCAGCAGTATCTATTTCTGTAAAAACATTAGAGATCTTTATCCATATCCAAATCCGATCCTGGTGGTCTGGTAGCATAACCCAACCACTGTCCTTGGGGAACCTATGGTAGCTTTCGCCCCGCCCCTCCGCCCCACTCCCCATTCCAAAGTGATTTGGAGCCAGAGTGTTTTATCGATTCCATCACTTCTAATTTCTTTACAATATACCTTCTCATTAATACAAAATACTGCTCTAATATTTTTATCTTTATTTCCTGAATAGCACATGCTCTTCAATACCCATGCTCCAGTCATGACTACTATTCCACTGTTTCTGTTATCCCTATAATCACTTCCTGTGCCAGTGGTACTAGTTCCTCTTGTTTGTTACCCACACATGTTGTTTCTGCTTGGCTTGCCCACATTCTTCATCTGATTAGATTCAGTCATTCTACAGTCAATATTGCCTGTCTGTTAGTACTAATGCCATTTCCTCTTAATGTCTATTCTCCTTTCCTCCACTGCTATATTTTCTCTCTTGATTTTATTCCCAATCAATATCAGACTCAGAAGAAAATGTTGGTGGTATAGGCTGCATCTACACTACAGAACAATGCCACCATAGTTTCCATAATGTAGAAATATTCCTACCATTTGCAGCACTGTGTGCTCATTGTTGCTGAGCACATTCAGGTGTCTCTATACAAGTTGTACTTACTGCTTTAACTTAGCGATGAGAGACTAGTTGCGTCACTACTCAAATAGTTGCTTCCCACCCATCCCCCTGCTGCCTCTGATAAAGAGGCAGCAATGAGAAGCAGGAGCTGGCGCTGGTGGGAGCTGGCTTAAAAAATAATTCCTGCCCCTCCCCAGCCCTGTTTCTGCTGGGAGGGGCGGGGGAGGTAGAAGTGTAACTTGGAACTGGGCATGAGTTGGGAGTCAGCTGTCCCAGCTCCTATCCAGTCCCAGACCACCGGCTCTGGTTTTTAAATGGAAATTCCATCAACTTCTCAATTAGTTTAGCATCTCTAAAACTGATAAAACTGCTAGTGTGGGACAGTGACAGCAATGTAATAGTGCTCTATACTGATAAAGTTATTCCCACACGTAAGAATAATCTAGCTCCTAATCAAGGTCCAACCCTATTAAACTAAATGCTATGCAAATATGTAGGTATGTCACCCCTTCTCTCAACAGTTTATTCAGAGAAAAATTATAAAGAGATTTAAAGAGGCAAGGAGGCGAACACAAGAATAAAAACCTGAATCATGCGGTTACACAGATTAGGTATGTTGCAGCCTTGACACACCAATCGTATTTCAAATTCACCTTTCCTGTAATTTCTACACACCCAGCCGTCACTGCTTCCTTGGAGAGAGCAGCAGACTTATGCTTGGAATGCCACCAGCACAACCTCTTTTTGTCCTTCCGATACATACCCTGAGTATTACTGTGTCCCAGGGATGGTCCTCATTCCACCAAGTTTGTGGTGTCTATTGTATCAGTATCTTCCTTTGATAGGAGGAACTCTGGTCCACCCACTGAAAATCTAGAGGTCTAGCATTTGCTTGTGTGTCTGTTTATCTTTGTAGCATTTGTAGACACGTTAAGACGCTTTTTAAATTTGTTTCTCTTCTGCTCTTACCCGTACTCGATCATCTTGTATCCTGTCCTCGGTGTTCTGAGAAGGGGGTATCGTGGGCCAGATGCAGCAGTCTGCGGCAGTACCTCTGTGGTTCCACCAGGTGCCTCCCCACCTCCCAGGATTCAGTTTCTCCCAGGCTGGTCCATGCCCCGTACAGGGATCCCTTCTTCCTGAGCATTCTCCCCCCTAAGATTCTTTTTCTGCCGTCCTACCACAGAGACCCAGCACTGCCTTGGGCAGCCAGGACTCTCAGGCCCTCTAAGGAGGGATCCCTGTGTAGCTCCTTAGGAGGGTTGATTGAGCTTTGAAGATAGCAAAGCGTCTCTTAGGCCTGGGCCCTCAGCCCTACACATCGGTCTCCCCTGCAGGTACCTGAGTCCTTCCTGCTCTGCTGTCTGTCCCCAACAGCCCTCGCAGTCTTACGTCAGAGCCCCCAGTATCCCAGCACCAGCCCCTCACCTGCCCATTGTCTTCTCTCCAGGTAACAGGGTTGGCTGGGTCGCTCTCCTCTCCCCATAGTTCTCCCCTTGCTGGAACCAGCTGGGTCCGTTGCCCGGGTCTCCCCTCTGCTGCCCGTTGTCTGTCTGGACAGGACCAGTTGTGTCCTCTGGTCAGTCACTAGGGCCGTGTCCACACTCAGGGGTTCTTTCGAAAAAAGTACCCTTTTTTTGAAAGAACTTCCCCTGCATCCAGACTCAAGCCGCGTTCTTTCGAAATTATTTCGAAAGAACGCGGCTTTTCTTTCGATGGCGGTAAACCTCGTTTCAGGAGGAAGAACTCCTTCCTTCGAAAGTTCCTCTTTCGAAGGAAGGCGTTCTTCAATGTAAAGAGGCCGTCTTCGAAAGAGAGCATCCAGACTCGCTGGGTGCTCTCTTTCGAAAAAGCGGATTTCCTCTATCGAAAGATCCGCCTGCTGTCTAGACGCGATCTTTCGAAAGAAGCCTGCAGTCTAGACATAGCCTAGGGCTGTACAGTTCTGGGCTGGACTTTGCAACAACACACTCCCTGTCCTCTTGTCACTTGTAACCGGTACCATCCTGGAGCACTGAGTGCCCCCTCTGCACACCACCCCCTTGGATTCCCCAAAACTCCTCATTTCCTCACACTGCTGGACACCCACCACCAGCTGGCCAGGGCTGAAGCAGGTGCCATGCTGAAGTTGGGCAGGATAAGGCATCCGGGGGTGGTGGGCTGGGTTTCTGGTGTTCTCATGGAGAAAGCGGGGGACAAGTGCTAAAATGAAGTCAAAGCCATTTTACATCCAGCTTGATTCAGTCCACAACTGTGCTACATCAGGACAGGTGCAGAGGTCTCACTGAGTCTTGTCATAAGCCTCTGAGGTTGGACGGGAGAGGGGGGGCTGGCATTGAATATTTAATCCAAAAAAATGTACTGACTGGTTTATAGTTACCCGGTTGTGTTCGGCTTTTTCCCTTTGTGGAGTCTTCTTTCCCCTTCCCCCTCTTCCACACATGGTGCACTGCTGTCCTTCCTGCTCCTGCTCTGTGATGAGCACCACCTTGTCTCTATTTCAGAGGTGGCCATGTTCTCACAGCTCAAACTCAGAGCACTGTTCTACCAAGCACTGTCTCTGTGCCCTTCTCTGTTCCCTAGCTCTACGAACCCCCAACTAACCACTTTCTCCCCTAATAAAACCCTTCCCTGTACAATGGAGATGTGCCAAACGGGGGCTTTCCCTTCTGCAAACTGTCCTTCCCCTGGTGGTCCCTGCAAAGGCAGTGGTGGCCTGGAGGAGTAATGGCTATTTTCACAATGAGCAGCAAGCTAGTAGCAGCATTTCCATCTGCTTCCTGGCTGGGTAAGCCACTGCTGGGCCAGACCTGCCCCGTTTCTGAGGGAAGCATCTTCATGGCTCTGTTCACATCCCTAAGGAAGGAAAGGCCCTGGGTGCTTGCACAGTTTCCCCCTCCTTGGGGACTGGCCCAGCACTAGGCCCAGCTCCTTCCAACCTGAGATTTAGTTTCCCTGGCGCTCTCCCACTGAAGGCAGGCAGTGTCGCACTGAACACTGCCACCAGCTGGCCAGCCAGGCACAACATGGACGTCAGTCTGTCCTGCTGGCTGCAGACCTGATTATGGGATTCTCCTGCTAGCTGTGTGGGGGTGGGGAGGGGAGAGCTGAAGTCTGGGTGTCCCCACATCCCCATTTCTGCAGAACAGGACTTGTAGAGGGGGCTGCAGAGCTGCTCCAGTCTGAAGCATGAGAGTGGCAGGAGGAGGAGGGAGAAGATAACAGCAAAACAGATTTCCCTTAAAGAGACAGAGCACTGCTTCTCAAAAACTTGGCCAGCACATGCACATGCTGTGTCTGTGACACAATTTGAGTGAGTGTGGCACAAAGTCTCTCTCTCTCTCTCTCTCTCACACACACACACACACACACACACACACACACACACACACACACTTTCTCCCTGTAGCCCCAGCCCAACCCCTTCCCCTGAGACCCCGCACCTTCTGGGGGGCCTAGAGCCGGTCTGAAATCACATACCAAAATTTGTGAACTGGGCCCCCCCGGTAAACTTATTTCCCACCCTTGTGCCTTTTTCTGTAACCTTGTTGTACCTTTTTCAACACCCCTTCAAAGATGCCCCAAAGCAGCATGGCAAGCCCCCCCATCCCATTCTCCCGACATTCCCAGTCCACGAGCTCTCTGGCAAAGTTCCAGGAGTCCAGCTTAGCACCATGCAAATTGAGACTACGCACAGCTAGTCAGCTTGCATCCAGTTCTATGTATTATCAGACCTGCTGACAGACAGTAACATGTCTTCTTTAAGAAAGAGCACAACGTTATCAGCAATTGTTAAAAAAAAAAGCCAACCACCGCTCCAATGTACAGATCATTCATAAGGTGGAAAAAAAATTTCTTTACATTTTATGCCAGGAGGATTTTTTCCCCCTTTTTTCAAAAATGTTGTGTTGTACAGAAAGAGATCTAAATCTACATCAGCAAAACCTAAAGGTAGACCAGATCACCTGCCATTTGGGACACTTACATACATGGTTTACTATGCTGACATCTTACCCAATACTGAGTACACTGGAACTCATCCAAAACAGGGTAAGATCACTTGTCACAGTGAAACAGCTATAAAAGGCAAGTTGCATTTTTGTCCTGCAATACACAACTCTCATGCAGCCGTCCAACACAGTACAGCAGACTTGACACCGCTCACATGTTCCTGGTTTTCTTATTAAAGAGACTTTGCCAAGTAGTTGAGGCCCAAACCCATCAGTGAGGAAACTGGAACAGGTGTTTTAAGTGTGTTGATTGAGAAGGAAACCCAAAAGGTTTGTAGCCAGGAAACAGGAAGCGAAACTGCCAATTAACAGGAAGTAGCACTGACTGAATTTGATTCACTGTTCAGTGTGAATAAAATGATTTAAAAAAAAAAAGAAGCAGCCTCAGTGTTAAAAAGCACGTTGGATTTTAAAAGATTATTAAAACTGAAACCGCTAAGGCACAGCATTGTAACTGCACTAAACCAAACTTTGCTGCCCCACCCTTCCCCTTCCCTGAGGCCCCACCCCCCATTTGCTTCATCCTCACTCCCTTTCACCAGGCTGCAGCAGGGGGTTGCAGAGGGCAGGCATACAGGGTCTGGGCCGGGACTGTGTGCTCGAGATGGGGCCAGAAATGAGGGGTTCAGGGTGCAGGGGAGGATTGAGGTGCGGGCAAGGTGAGGGCTGAGCGGGATGGGAGAAGAGGGATTTGGGGTGCAGGAGGGGATTTCAGGCTGGGGCTGAGGGGTTCAGTGCCAGGAGGGGTGTGGGCTCCGGCTGGGGATGTGAGTTCTCAGATGAGGGGTTTGAGGGGCTCTGGACCAGGGCAGGGGTTCGGAGCAAGTCTGCGCGCAGGAAGGAAATTTAGTCTGTGGCAGGGAGTGGAGGGGGCAGGGTCCCAGCAGAGCCCAGTTTACCATGGCTCCCAGGACGCAGCTGCCAAGTCCCTGAAGCCCCTTTGCACATAGTGGGTGGCCAGGGGAGGCTCTGCACGCTGCCTCTGTCCCCACAGGTAAGGTCTCTGCAGCGCCCATTGGTTGTGGTTCTCAGCCAATGGGAATTGTGGGGTGGTGCCAATGGGGCTGGGGGCAGCTTTCCCTCACCATCCACCTAGAGAATGGGTTCCCAAACTGGGGTGTGTGAAGAAATTCTGGGGGGAGGGGCGAGAGGTGACCCAGCCACACACACCCTGTCAATCCCACCCCAGGGTTTCCTGCTATTTGGGGGGTTGGCATGAGGGTTTCTCAAAAATCAAAAAGGGGGCGTGATGCAGAAAAGTTTGGGAACCACTGACCTAGAGGCTGCAGGGACCTAGCGACCACTTCCAGGAGCCATGCAGAGCCAGGGCAGGTATGTAGCTGCCTTAGCATTGGTCCCACTGTGCCACTGACCAGACTATCAATGGTCTGGTTGGCATGCTGCCCGGAGCCCCCAGGCTCCCTTTTTGGTCAGGCGTTTAACTCCAAAACACAACTCCTGGCAACCTAGTTAAGGCTTCAGTTCAGGAGGTTTCAGCCACATTTGAGGAGATGACCAGTCTCTCTCTCCTCATGGCGAGGTGGGTGGAGCATCCTGAACTGCAGGAGAGAGGACTCCAGAAATGGGTTTGTATTGCAGCCTGGTGTGGGAGCTCACGTGATGGAAGAGGTTTAGATAGCAACACAGATGAGGCATTTTTTAACATCACTGTGATCTTGAGTGATCCTTTAAATTCTCACAGCTTCGCTCAGAGCATGGGATCACAAAACAGAAACCAACAACAGTTAACGTTATGCAGCAGCACAATGACAACCATCTGGAAAGGACTTACAGGTGTCCATCTCAGAACACCTATATATATTAATCTTTATAAGTAGAGGAGTCTACACCAGGAACTGTAGAAAAACACCATTCAAGGAAATTTCGTAATTTTCCTTTGTAAATTAGTGTCAACTCAGCGCGCCATGGAATCCAGTTCACCACTTCACAGAGCTTTCAGTTACGAACCCCTGCAAGAGTGGACTGGAGTTTACCAGACCTTCTTTAGAAGTCTCTGTTTTTCTGCCATTCTGGTTCAAACCCCTTTTTCCGCTTTCCCCAAAACTAGAGATTGGGTGGGTGAAGTCAGTGAGATCCAATTTTCTTTGCCGCTCAAGATGGCGAGAAGGCGACCGCGTTAATGTCTCTAGACGCTTTAAGGTGAAAGCGAAATTGTGAGGCAGGTTCCGCGGCTGCTGCTGTCAGAGTCACTCAGCGGGAGGGGAGGCCGTCAGAGTTCATCCCTCGAGGACGATGCATCGAGAGATGGCTGGGGGGCCAAGGCATCTTTGTTCTGGGCATTGCTGTGGATCTGGCCCTGTTGCCGGGACTTCCAGGAATGGGCTCTGTCCCAGTCAGTTGACACAGTCTCATTGTCCCAGATCGTGGATGTCTCTGTGTCACTGAGGTAACCCGGCTACCCTGTGGAATGGGTGGGATAAACAAGCAAGGGCTCTGCTGAGAAGGCTTTCAAGCCTCTGGGCTCATAATATTCCTTGCATTTCTCTCTAGAGAGCATGGGGTTAAAAGAAGAAACCAACAGCGATTAGTGTTATGCAGCAGCACAAGGACAACTATCTGGAAAGGATCGCACACATGCAGCTCAGAACACACCTGTATAAATACAAAGATTCTACACTGGGAATTGTGGAAAGACGTTTCTGGTGTAGAAACCAAATACCTATGGCCGAAATAATTCACCCAGCCCCACCATGCTTGCTTTGCCTTTCCATGACTTATGAGCTAATCTGCTGAACTAGGACCAGTCGGTAGGGTTAGATGCTCATTATCTGGGCAAAATAACTGAAAGCTTGAGGTGAACTGAGCAGTGAGGATAGTATTAGTCCTTTTGGAAAAGATATTTTTATGCAAGAAAAGAAAGGATCCCAAAGAATCACAAAGAAATTCAAAAGACACAAACTTTGCTCCCAACTAGAAAGCAGCCAACTCTGCAACTGGACTGTCATGGCTTCTTCCCCACTCTGGGACGATAAATGCAGGAGTGGGAGCCAGGAAAAGTACCCGAAACCCTTATCTACCAGGCTTTGGCATAAAACTTCCTCCCAAAATCTTAAAGTGTACAGACATCAGATCCAGTTTCCCAAACCATATAATGGATTTATCTAAACTTTACCCTACTTACAGAAAGTGAAGAATGAAAGAATTCCTTTGTTCCAGTTTGAAATTCCTACCTACGTTTCTATTGGCTGCCAAACACCTGGTTTAGGTAAGGGACATAGTTAACTCCTTAATCCCCAGGATGCTGGCTAACCCTCCTGATCATGACAGAGAAATACAGTTATTTGAACAGCATATTTGCATAACAGTGTTTGGAAGCATATCAGGCCCATCTGGAAATTCTCCTGGGACTGTAGACCCACGGTGACAGAGATTCCTGGGAGTTGGCATTTGATATGCCAATGAAAAATTAATTCTTCATTTCTGATTTGCACTAGTTGGGTGGGATTTTTAGACGAGTTATGGGTTGGCCTAACTCTGCTGCCACTGAAGTCAGTGATAAAACTCCCCTCGTCTCCCATGGCAGCAGAGGTAGCCAAGAGATAACAGAGGTTACGTCCATGCCACCAGTTTTCTCACAATCTCCTCCGGGCATCGGTACCAGCACAGCTCTGCCAGGGCTCGCAAACTGGTTACTGATGTTTCAAATGCCACAACTTCCAATCCCCTCTAGACCTGTTCAGGGCCACCCAGTGGTTACGATCACTAAGCCTGTATACAGGACAAGATGACAATTCCCAAAAGGGACCCTGCAGTACCTGTTGGAAATAGAGACCAATGATGCTGCACCCCAAGTTCTTGTAGGGAGATGTCAGACTGGGTAACTGGCCTCTTTGGGAACACAATTACAGGGAATTTGAGGAGAGCATTTAAAAACAGTTGGCTGGATTTGAATTTTGGAATTACTGTGGGAAAACTAGCTTAATGAATAAGATTTTGCTGTGAAATTAGTGATGTGAGTTATTCTGTCTTTCGGTAACTAATCTACTTCTCCAAAATCTCATTTTGATTGTTGCATGGAGCCTTTTTGATATTGAAGCTACACAGCACGTGGCAGCTCGTTCTAACATGTTTAATTGGTAGAGGCTACTATTTAGGAACAAAAGAAAGAAGATCTTGAGAGAGCCTTTAAAAGAGGTTGTTGGCTATGGGTGGAAGGAGGTGTGAATGATGTGCTGAAAAAGTAACACAATTTCCAGTTGCACTGTCCTTAGAAGAAATGTCTGTCTCTCTTTTTAGGTCTCTCTTAAATGTACCTAAATGTAGTAGATTCCAAATGTCTAGAACTAGTTCACAAGGTTTTATCAAAGAGAGTGAACCGAAGATAATGGCCAAGTTTTATAAACAGCTACTGCAAGAGTGAGGAGTGCTTGCAGGAGATGGCAAAAGAGAATGGTGACTGAATAGTTAAGGAAACCAATTTATCTTTTAAAAACTAAAGAATAAAATCAGTGTTCTTTTCACGTACTAGTGCATGTCTACACTGGGGCGTTATTTCAAAATAACAAGGCGAGCATCCATACTAGGTCTGTCCTAGCGATAGCCATGTCCTTGCACCAACCCAAGGTAGAACTTGGCAAGAACCACAGCTACTTGGATCTGCTTTTGCAGCATGATCCCTAAGTGTGTCAGGTGGTTTTGCCCAGAGCTGAGGAAAATAGTGAATTTATCCAGGCCAGCTCTGGCAATTCTTTGAAGAACAATTAACATTGTGTGAATGCAAGTATTCTTATCCCAAATAGTGTAGACATCGTTGCACTTAGCCATGAAGACAAAATGGTGGTGTGCCTCAGTTTCCCTTTTCACACAACACCTTCTGGCTGGAACCTTTTTCGCCCTGTAAGAAGTTCCAAGATCCGTTACATGCATTAATAATGAAATAGCACCATTACAATGTCCTTTTACATAACATATGTCGTTTAGTACAGCTCCTGACAAAAGCGGCGAGGAGTCCTGTGGCACCTTATAGACTAACTGAAGTGTTGGAGCATAGGCTTTCCTGGGCAAGACCCACTTCGTCAGATGCATGTAGTGGAAATTTCCAGAGGCAGGTATAAATATGCAGGCCAGAATCCGGCTGGAGATGACGAGGTGGATCTAATCAAGGAGGATGAGGCCCACTTCTAGTAGCTGATCTGGAGGTGTGAATTCCAAGAGAGGAGAAGCTGCTTTTGTAGTTAGCAAGCCATTCATAGTCTTTGTTTAATCCAGAGGTGATTGTATCAAACTTGTAGCTTCACAAGCATCCCTAGCCAATGAGTCACCACTCTCCAGAACTTTATCTTTTTTCTTAGCTAAAACTCCACTCTGGCCAGCCACTCCAGACTGCCCTAGGGAAACCCTTCCCTGTTGTCTGGCCTTTTTCCACCACGGTTTTGATTTCAGCCTCGCCTTTGAGGCAGTAGACAGGCCCTCACTTACCGGCTCACTGCCCCCCTGCACAGACAAACATTTGGAGACACTTTCCCCTTGGTTACAGTAAGACTGACCAGCCCCAGAAAACTTCCCAGAGTCACCTGTCCCCCTTCACAGCCCCCATACATGCTTTACAACATTATACTATTAGCTGGGTTAAAACCATTTGCCATGTCATAGTCACACAACATACCCACACGGATATACATCAATCTTTTGTGCTTCTGTTTTCTTAGGCTGAAGTCCAAATCCAGAAGCTTTTTCCTCAGCTTGTCTGATTTCTCTGTACAACTTTGCCTTTTTCTCTGTATGTTCTCGGTCTAGCCTCTGTTCTATTTCAGCAGATTCTCGGTCTAGCCTCCGTCTTCTCTGTTCTGCTAGCAGACAAAACTCCTCCACTTCTTGTTTATATTTAAATTGCATTCTCCTCACTGGATCCTGCACTCTTATTTCTTCTGCAGCATTTCTGGCCATTAACAAAGATGCCAGCTCTGGATTAGAAACTTCCTCATTAAATGCAATGCTTCCTTCCAAGCACAAGACTTCCAGACCTTCTCTGTCCAGCTTTTCATACTGTAGCTGACTCATTACAGCTGCTCTTTACCCAAACAAACTCTCAACACCAAAAAACAAATTTAGACAGCGTGGGGTCCTGACCCAAAGTCCCTCCACCTACCAAGGCTCAGCCAATCAGCAGAGCCTTCTAGAATTCAAACTTTAATTAGAAGCCAACAGTTTCCACCTGACAGTCATAGCACACACTCCGTGAAGGAGAGGGGGAGGGAAAAGGGGACATGGGAAAAAAAAAACCTCACACCAACCTTCAGTCACAAACACAAGCTCAGCACACAGCAAGAAAGCCCCAAACACAACACTCACTTCCTCAAGAGTCCTGTATCTGCTTCTCCTTTACCTGGAGAACTCCTTCTCTAAAGCCACACTCACAAACACAGTGGGAAGAAAATGGCATGAGCCGTGTTGCCTATCAACTAATCAAGTAGTCAATAATTCTATTAAGTACTCGATTAGTTACATACCTGCCTCTTTACTCAACTATATGGAATAGGGATGTTATCAGTCTTCCAGAATCCAAGTTGAGAATCTTAAGTGATAGTAAATCTCCATATTCTCTTTTGTAGTAGAATTCATAGTCAGTGAAAGTTAAGTTCTACATAGCAACACCGATAAAAAAAAAAAAAAATGAAAATCTCTTGGCAGTACACTTAGTTCTTGAAGAATTCTTTTATTGTGAAGTGGATATAATTTGAATATGTAATCCTATTACATGGTTTATTATAGCAGACAGCAACAAAAATAGTGAATTGATATGTAGAAAAAAAATT
This sequence comes from Pelodiscus sinensis, assembly GCF_052426305.1. Taxonomy (NCBI): domain Eukaryota; kingdom Metazoa; phylum Chordata; order Testudines; family Trionychidae; genus Pelodiscus; species Pelodiscus sinensis. Next base: position 59,143,167 of record NC_143060.1, read on the forward strand.
AAACATTTCAAATTTTAAGTACCTTTTCTTCCTTTTCAGGTATAGTCTCTCATATATTCCTTATGCAAGATGAGTCACCATTAATTGATCTCCTTCTACAAAAATAAGTTAGTCAGTTCAGTCCTAATTTTTTTCAAAAGTGTAATTTTCTTAAATCACACTCTTTCAACTTTCTAATTTTGAAAAGCCAGATGTAGCCCCCATATTTTATATATATCTTACCTTTTAGATGGAGGGTAACTGTTTGAATTGAAATGTCTACCATTGTCAGCCGACAGTCAGGGCAGTGAGTCCCTTATGACCCGCTGAAGTTCTTTTTAAATTGTGCTTGGTTCTGTTACAGCAACTGAAGGAGTCAGGTTAAAGCTTAAACAGTTACTATTTTATTGTTACAGGGTAAACTTAGTTGTTAAATGCTACTGCTGTGTTACAGATAACACAGACACTACAAAGGACAGGACAGAAATTACACTAATAAGTCACTTACAGGTACCATGAAACCCTTTGGTTCTCTGAGCTCTTATTAAATGCATGCAAAATAGACACATAGCAGGTATATATTCTCATCCCTGCGTTCCAGACTTGGCGTGGCCAGCGTCTTTCTCTCAATCCCTCGGGAAGAAGTAGGGCGAGGTTGGGCGTCCCACAGACCTCGGGAGACAATCAATACCTGCCAGCAGGTATAGATGATTGGAGCTCAAATGGGGTGGGCGGCTGAACCTCTTTTATACCCCTTGGGTCATGTAGGCTTCTTCCTGGGCTCAAGTGGCCAATTAGGAAAAATGGCTTTGAATGCCAAGTTTCCCACGAAGGGTGCAAAGCATAATTTACACCTGGGAAAATGCAGACAATGGGCACCTCTGGTATGTGATGGGCGAAGATTCCTCTCCTTGGACAGTGCAGGCGTGTCAATTACTGGTACTAGCCATCAGGGCGACGGGAAGCCCCGGGTCGTCAGCTAGCCCATTTACTGTCTGGTTTCTGTTTATGGTAGAGTCAGGGACAGGCAGCAAACCTGTGTTCCCAGGGCATCAAAGGCTGACTGCCTTTCTCTTGCTCTCTGGGGGGGGGGGGGGGAAACAAGATGGGGCTCGTGGAAAAACAAGATGGGGTTTTGTGTCTGGCTACATTCCACCCCCTTGACACGCCTCACTCTGTCCCAGAACGCAAGATGGCGGTGATGCCAGCACCCTTTGCCCTCCTTGGAGGAAGCTAAAATCGCCCTATCAGCAGGGTCTGATCAGATAATTTGGATCAAGGGATTGATTAGGATCGCTTCCCAACGCCATATACCAGATTTGTGCAGAGGAGGTAGCAGTGTACACAAAATGCCTAACAATACATAGTCCTAGGTGTTGGGCTAGACAATCTAGCCATGAGGCTTTACATTTTTAGTTACAGCATGTCTTATCCCATACCGTTTGTTGCCACTTCCCTTGCCTCCCCCCTTAACCTCCCCCCAGAGTTATTTAGAGGATTGCGGTAGTCGCTGTCATCGAACCATACCGGTCCCCATCGAAAGATGTCACTTTGTTTCACCAGTCATTTGGGCTGAGAGGGACAAACTCGATTCCCAGTTCAGTAAAGGAGTCAAGTAAGGTGTTCTGGTACAGCAGTGGCAGTTGGGATGAGGAAGAAGACCATGGCGAGTTGGAGTACCATGTCTCATTTCAATAGTCTGTAACTAACAACAGTGGTTGCAAGCGCTACAACAGCAAGCGGTGTATATATATATACAAAAGTTCATGGTGGTTTCCCGGATCCACACCAGCATTGGGAGGGATCCATCCCACTGGAGCACTGTTCAGGGTCATTGCCTCAGTTTCCTGTGATAAAACATAAGGTTCGCCGGTCTTGGATACAATCCAAGCCTCAGTAATGGTTATTGGTGTTAGCCCAGCATCTGCAGTGGTCCAGACTCCTTTTCCCTTGTAGGAGTGCAGTAAATGGGTTTGTGTTCCCAAACTGGGGTGTTGGGACCAGGGCTATTAAGTGGTTTAGTCCCATGACTGTAAACAACCCTGTTGCCACTGGGGTTGAGTAAGCAAAACCAATTCCTGAAACAATTTTTACTCCAGTTAAAACATACTCCCACCCTTGCTTACTGCTGGGTGTGGACCAATATACTCTACTTGCCAGGTTGCCCATAGTATTTTTTTTATCTTTTAGCCTGGCAAATCATTGCCTTTCTGTTATATGTTTCCTGAGTTCAGCACATAGGGTGCAAGCTTGTACCAGATCTCTGGCTTGTTTGTGGGTGATAGGCCACCCCCTGGCACGTGCCTGCCGCACCAGCTCATCGCTTTCTGTGTGTCCCAAGGTTTTATGTAGCCAAATGTACAGGTGTTCCCAATCCACCTGGGCAGCAAAAATTTGTACTGCTGCATCTGCTAGGTTATTTAGCTGTGCAGTCAGGGTGTTATTCTTTTGGTGAGCTGCCACATGACCTATGCTTAAGGCATGTGGGGTTGCATGTTGGTATATCCATTTCCAATATTCCAATCTCCAAACAGGCTTTCCCCCTATTTCCCAGTTATTATTTTTCCAGTTAATTATTCACTGGGTGGCTCCAGCCCATACAGCATAGGAGTTAGTGTAGATGGTACTGGCCCCTGCCTCACAAGCTAATTGATTGCTGCCAGCTCTGCAAGCTGAGCTGTTCTTTCTATGTTTGTGGACAGGGGTGCAGTGGATGTGTCTGCTGAAACAGCAACAGCCTTCCCTGTCCACTTTTCTTTGAAATAGCCAGGCAGCCTGTATTCACATATAATGTTGAATTTAAAAGCAAGCCAAAAGTGTTATCAACTCAGCCTTGAAAAAAAACCAGTTAAGTTTCAAAGCTTGAATTTCTAAAATAATAATTTGGTTTCTAGCAAGTTAAATGTCCTTTTAAAGAAAATGTCTCATTCCTAGTAACTTTCCAATGTCTGCTTTACTTTCCTTATTCCTTCAACTATGCCTATAGGGCTCCAAACTTTTTGCCTTCCCCTTCTTATGGTCCATCCTAATTCCTGCTAAATGACTTTTTACAATGACACATGTTTGTCTACTATTAATTTGGTAAGGGAGGGTGAGCTTGTTTACTAAGCCTCATATCTCCTGGTCCTTTTCTTAAACATATTCCTGAGGGAAGAAAAATAAATACATCTGAGAGTTGCTTTAACTCTCAGCACCCATCCTTAAGGGAATCTAGCTCTGTCTGGGTGCTGAGGGACATGCATGTCTACCTCTCCACTTCTGCAGCAGAGGGTTTTACATTTTTGCAGTTTTTACTCATTCTATAGTGTACATGGCATGTTACAGGAAAGTGTGCAATCTTTGTTTACAACACTACTTAGCCACATTAAACTTTGCATAGAGTGTAACTCTTTCTTTATGCTTACAGTTTTTTTGTACCTTCATTAAACAACTTGGACTAAAATGGTCTTACTGAGAAAGTAAACCAAACCAATCTGTTTTAAACCTACAAACAAACAAGATTACTGGACCTTAAAACTTCATTTATTTACACTATATATATATATCTACACAGGTACACATACATTCTCTCTGAACCTTTCTTACACTATTTCTACATAGCTGTACAACAATTACATTCCCTTTTTATTCATTGGGGTAGTTCAGTTCCAATAGAACCCCCTCCCTTTAGAGTTCTTTTAGCAGTCTCTCTAATCAAATGTTCAGATTTGAGTCAAATTTGCCTGGATTATTTACAGACATTCCTTTGGAAAAAGGGCCCATTTTTCCTTCAGAATGACTGTAAAGAAACCACAGTTTTCTATCTACACCATTTTAGCATTTGTACAACTGCTCAATTCTCTCCATTCTCTGCAGAGTTTAAATTCTCTGTGTTTCTCTTTTCTTAAAACACTTTCTTATCTCTAAAATAAAAAAACCTGGCCTTGTTTTAGATATTACTCTTGTAAGTATGTTTAAGGGTTTAGATTTCCAGTACTTATTGCCTTTTTCTCAGTTCTACCACAAGGCTTTCAATCTTATCTGTTACCTGCCTGCTTGTCTGGGCCTGATCCTGTTTTTCATTTCTGCCTGCTTGTCTGGGCCTGATCCTGTTTTCCTTGCTAAATGGAAAGTGGCTCCTTTCCACAGACTCAGGCTTTGTCCCATTTTTTTAGCTTGCAGGCAGTTCTATACTTACAGAAGTGCACCCACAACTCCTCAGGATTTACCCAATCCTTTTCTAACATTTCTCTATCCCATTTTGGGTTGCCCCAACCTTCCTGGGCAAACCCTTTCTCTATACCACTAAAATCCATGTCTATCATGACAGGCTTCATGTTGCTGTATGTGAACCAGTAGCACAATCCTGCCGACTACGCCAATTCTGTCAGCCGACGGTCAGGGCAGTGAGTCCCTTATGACCGGCTGAAGTTCTTTTAAATTGTGCTTGGTTCTGTTACAGCAACTGAAGGAGTCAGGTTAAAGCTTAAACAGTTACTATTTTATTGTTACAGGGTAAACTTAGTTGTTAAATGCTACTGCTGTGTTACAGATAACACAGACACTACAAAGGACAGGACAGAAATTACACTAATAAGTCACTTACAGGTACCATGAAACCCTTTGGTTCTCTGAGCTCTTATTAAATGCATGCAAAATAGACACATAGCAGGTATATATTCTCACCCCTGCGTTCCAGACTTGGCGTGGCCAGCGTCTTTCTCTCAATCCCTCGGGAAGAAGTAGGGCGAGGTTGGGCGTCCCACAGACCTCGGGAGACAATCAATACCTGCCAGCAGGTATAGATGATTGGAGCTCAAATGGGGTGGGCGGCTGAACCTCTTTTATACCCCTTGGGTCATGTAGGCTTCTTCCTGGGCTCAAGTGGCCAATTAGGAAAAATGGCTTTGAATGCCAAGTTTCCCACGAAGGGTGCAAAGCATAATTTACACCTGGGAAAATGCAGACAATGGGCACCTCTGGTATGTGATGGGCGAAGATTCCTCTCCTTGGACAGTGCAGGCGTGTCAATTACTGGTACTAGCCATCAGGGCGACGGGAGGCCCCGGGTCGTCAGCTAGCCCATTTACTGTCTGGTTTCTGTTTATGGTAGAGTCAGGGACAGGCAGCAAACCTGTGTTCCCAGGGCATCAAAGGCTGACTGCCTTTCTCTTGCTCTCTGGGGGTATGTCTACACTACCCCGCTAGTTCGAACTAGCGGGGTAATGTATGCATACCGCACTTGCTAATGAAGCCCGGGATTTGAATTTCCCGGGCTTCATTAGCATAAGCGGGGAGCCGCCATTTTTAAATCCCCGCTGCTCCTCGTGAAACGAGGTGTACCGGTAGTTCGGAATAGGCACCCTAGTCCGAACTACCTAGTTCGAGCCCCGTGTAGCCGCGCTACACGGGGTTCGAAGCAGCGGGGATTTAAAAATGGCGGCTCCCCGCTTATGCTAATGAAGCCCGGGAAATTCAAATCCCGGGCTTCATTAGCAAGTGCGGTATGCATACATTACCCCGCTAGTTCGAACTAGCGGGGTAGTGTAGACATACCCTGGGGGGGGGGGGGGAACAAGATGGGGCTCGTGGAAAAACAAGATGGGGTTTTGTGTCTGGCTACAACCATTAACAGGTTATAATTAAGACTGGAACTTTGCAGCTTAGAAAAGAGGAGACTAAGGGGGCATAAGACAAAAGTCCATAAAATCGTGACCGGTGTAGAAAAAGTGAGCAAGAAAAAAGTTATTTACTTGTTCCCATAACTGTTACCTCAGTTTGTATGTTATATGTTTATTGGTTGTGCGGATGGGAAATTGTAGTGCTATGAGTGCTGTCCTGACCAGACTAAGGCAGTGAATCAAACTATCAATGCTAATTCGAACTAAGGAAGCCTGCCATAAGAGGGGGGTTCCCGCCTTTTCCCTAGTTGCACACGGTACTAGTGCTCTGCACCCCATTCTAATTGCTCTGAACTCAGCTCAAAATAGCTGCTCACGGTTCAGAATGTTATGCACCCCACCCGCAAAAGAGTGCACTCAGCCCCTTTGGAATCTTCCCGCCGGAGAGTGCTTAAATACCCCCGTTCAGTAGCAGTTTGGGGGGGTCCTTTTTTCTGTTTGGGTTCCTGATTGCGTTTGGTTCTGTGTATGTCTCTCTGTAGTAGCATGGATGGTGGGCTGGAGGAGTGAGAGAGTGTGAGAGCGTGAGCCTGGACAGTGTAGTGTGGGTGTGAGTGTGGTGGGTGTTTGGGGTTTTCTTATTTACCTGTGGAGAATTCCCGGGGGAAACCTGTCAGATCCCATTGGATTATCATTGGCGAGCGGAAGGTCTTCGATCCATAGTTCACTCCTCATCCACCGCCCGACCAGAAGGCAGATCCTGCGACATCAAGGCATAGAGGTCGTGAGCGCCTCAGCTATCTTAGGCCACAAGTGTGCGTGTAAAGTATAATCCTATTGTTTGTCTAGGGGTCTTTACTGTCTGCTTTATCTCTGGGGATTGGGGATTGAGTTGCTGTTACATGCTGTTCTATATTTTAAATTGACAATATATGGTTTGGCCCTAAATTGAGACTCGGAGTTTTATTTGAAAACCACGCGCCGGTGACAGATACAGCCACGAGTAATCGGCCTCAGGCGATCCCTTCTTCTGGGACTTGGGACATTTACCATCCATAATCTAAGTCAGGGCACGTCCAATTAGGGTTTTAAATTATTCGTTACTGCGTCCCAGGGTAACATAACAGCATAACACAAGAACTAGAGGTCATGGAATGAAATTAGCAAGTAGCAGGTTCAAAACAGACAAAAGGAAGTATTTCTTCATGCACGGTGTCCCTAGCCGCTGTCAGTCAGAGACTGGCAATTGGTGACAGTGGAGTGATCACTTGATGATTACCTGTTCTGTTCATTTCCTCTGGAGCACCTGTCATGGGTCACTTTTGGGAGACAGGACGTTGGGCTACATCAGGGGTGGGCAAAAAGCCCTCTGCAGGCCAGATCTGGCCACCAAGTGAGCTGACCAGGCCCACAGAGGCCCTTCTGCTCCTCATATTCCCAGGCCAATCAGGGCCTGGGGTTGCGGGAGTGCACGAAGTTGCCTCCCACCCTGCCAGGAGTGCAGGGATGCTCTTTGCAGGACCGGAAGAGACTGCTCCATCTCCACCCCCGCCCCCAGGCCAATCAGGGCTTGGGAGGGGGAGCATGTGAAGTCTCCTGTGGCTCTGCAAGGGGCTCAGCACTTCAAGTCTACCACTAGCTGCAGCTCAGAAGTGAGAGACTTCACATGCTCCCCATCCCTAGGCCCTGTTTGACCTGGGGGCATCAGGAGGAAGCACATGAAGTCTCTTCCCACTGCCAGGGGCACAGGAACCTAGAGGGAACAGCCAGCTGTTGTGAACAATTGGTGGTGCAAAGACTTTATGTGCTCCTTCTCCCCTCCCCCGCTCAAAGCAATCAGGATCTGTGGGTGGGGAAACGGGAAGTGTCCTGGCCCAGCCCCTTCTGGGGCAGCCTGGGGCTCCCGGTCAAAAATTATTAGTTCTTGTGTTATGGGAACAAGTAAATGACTTTTTCCTTGCTCCTTTTTTCCACACCAGTCATGATTTGATGAACCTCTGTCGTATCTCCACATACCCCATCTCCTCTTAGAGGACAATTCCCAGTCTTGTTAATCTCTCTTCATATGGCAGCTAGGGATAGAAGTGACTAGTGGAATATAGGTTGAGCATAAGCTTATCGGATAGTCGACTAGTGATGTACCTAGGGTGGGAGAGAGAACTGGCTTAAAAGCTGGCTCTTTCCAGTCCTGTTTCTGTGGGGGACAGGGGAGGTAAAGATACAGCGGGAAACAGAGGAAGCGGGGACTGAAACAGGCTCCACTCCCACTGCTTCTGCTGTGATTCTGCTTTTGAAACGTACAAGAGCCCCAAGCGGGGGGACTGTTCTCAAGAGAGCTGAAAGCAGTGAAATAATATAAAATTAAATACTAAAAGACGTTCTCTTAATTTTCATGCATCCCAACTTCTCCAGTCAGATTTTTAACATTCTAAATGTTCACAGCCATGTTTCACTTGCAGGCTTATTTTTGTTCAAATCAGTTTAATTCATTCTGCTGTTTTAGTAGACGCAAATACATTCCAATATATTCATAACCAGTGCTTTCTTGTGATGATAGACCCTGGTACTTTAATTAAATGGGATTCCCCTCTGTCATAGCAGCACCTAATTCCTGGGCTGGCTTGCCTCCCAATGTCTTTGCTCAACAACTTTTTGATTTTATGTTTTAACCCGTTTTCTTTCCCTCAAAAACTTTGAACTTGGAGTACCGGCACCTCTTTTCTATTGGTCCCCAGCTTTTCCTTTCCCTTATTTGAATGCTGATCTGGTAAAACATGAGTTGACTTGTTTCAATTGAGTTTGGATTAGATAATATAAAAATGTCTTTAATAAAGCCCAAGACGCCTATGATTATTTTGACCTGTAGTTTTAATACTGTACGAGCCTAATTCCTTTTCAGGTAACTGAAATATGTACTAGTATAAAATGTCATCCCAAGTAGAGTTTCCTGTGTAAGTAATTGGCAGAGCTATTACGTGGTGCTACAAAGTGGCATTGCATAACGTAGCTTCTGTATTGGTTTGTTTTAATGTGCATTAAAAAGATTATTGGAAGAAAATACCGCTATTGAGGAGTGTTCACTTTGAGGAGGATGTATACGTCCTATTTTTAACACTGGTTAGATAATATAAATCTTAATGATAGGATACCTATGTTCAGGCATATGGAAATAATTTACTTATCTAAAAGTTGTTGAGAAAACTAAGCAAACAAAAAGGACAAGGAAAAGAAGATAAGAGAAAAAAACCAAACAGGTTTCCTTTTTATCAGGAGAGCAGGCATTCTCCTTTTAAGGGCGGCCATTTTGAACTCTCTTTAAATTTAACATCCCTAACTCCCTCTCTCTCTGTGTGGCTCTGAGTCCCTGAACCTTCTAGGGGGCCCAAAACCAGCCTGTGACCACATATTAAAATTCCTAAAGTGACCCCCCCCCCCACGATGAAAATTATTGTCCACCCTTGGCTTAGGTGATTGGTCTTTTGTGGCCTTACAATCTGCCACGTACATGTGGCACTGAGCAGCCTCTGATGATTCCATGTGCAGCCTGCTTGATTCCTAGAACTAACATTGAGTGAGTAGGGGTAATGCAGGGGGGAGAGGCTCAAATATGCAGAGGGGCTGGCCAGGGGCAGGACAGGGTGTGGAGGTGACATCACAAGGCCTTTTTCGGTGTCTCTGCTTATTGGTTAAAGGACGTTGACATGTGGTGAACTCACAGAGACTCCATGACAACGGCCAGGTAGGACAGGATGCGGGGCCGGGGCAATTTCAGACTCCCGTAGCTTTGCTGCCGGGAGTCATCTCGAGGTCTGCTCTTCTTACCTTGAGCGCTCTCAGGCCTCGAACATGAACACTAAGAAGAATCTTCTTGGAGTGTTATACAAATCCAATTCTGAGAAAAGAGACACATCTCTGCGGAGAAGGTAAGAGCCTGTGATAGATTTGGTGCTGATGCTGCCTGACCTATTGGGAACTCTTCTTTTCCCACCTAGGATTTTTGTTCCTTACCACTGGGGAGAGTGGAATTTGTGTCTTTTGTTTCCCTTTTCCCATAGCTTCCTGCCCTGCCAGAGTCTCACTGTTGAGTGGATGAGATAGTGATAGGGAGAAGACTCAGGACTTTGTTCTCTTTAACACCCAGCATATGAGCCAGAATGTATCATCTGCTTGGGGAATTGTTCAGCTTCTCTACATTGGTTGGGCCTGAGCAGTTCCTGATTCTGTCAGGAGTGGATTGTTACACCCAACTATCTGCCCTGTTGCTAAGGAGGTTGAGGATCTGTGTGTGTGTGTGTGTGTGTGTGTGTGTGTGTGTGTGTGTGTGTGTCTGTCACTGCCAGGAGTGTATAATAGGAGGTGCCCTATTACATGGAGTCCTTACAGATGATGTGGTGCCGTAGAGCCCCATTTTTCCAGCCTTCCATTGTGCAGCTTTCCATGTTGACCTAATAACCAGCGCATGCAGGGCCAGCAGCAGGCAACCCTCCCATGGCCACTAGATGGCGCTGTGGCCTCACACTTCCCTACTCTCCTGAATATCTGAATTTTTGATCATCTGGTTTGGTCCAGGTTCCAATTTGACATGACAAGTGGGGCTCTGCTGTGTAAGAGCTAGGGGTTGCCAGATGATTTCAGCAAAAATACCCGACACGCTTGACATTACATCACAATCTCCATTACATCTCATTTGGAAAATACCAGACATTTTATATTTTCTCATCTACATCTTCTCAATTTGTTTCCCAAACAGCTCAAATACTGGACTGTCCGGTTCAAAACAGGACACCTAGCAACCCTAGTAATAGCTGGAGGGCCTGGGCAATGCAAGTAGAGCCTCCTTCTCCTCCCCCCACTGTGCCCCACAGAAAGACACATGGAGCAGCCACTCTGAGCTCTGGGGTTGTGGTAGGCAGGGAACTTGGCACAGGGTTCCATTAGGCAGCTAGCCTGGAACCGCCTAGGTAAGTGCCTCCTGGCCAGAGCCTACTCTGGCACCCCAACTCCCCGCCTTAGGTCACAATCCCTCCTGTTCCTGGTCCCTCCCAAATCCTGCACCCCCTCCTAGTCCTTTCCTCCAGACCAGAATCCTCTCCTGCACCCCAACCCTCTTCCCTCACAGCCCATACTCTTTCCTGCACACCCGAACCCTACCCTCAGCTCCCTTTCGCATCCAATTTCTGTTCCAGATCCCACCTCCCCTCCATAGAGAATTGTGGCCCTTGACCTCTTGGAACAGCCTCCCCATCAAAAATTAATGCCCATCCCTGCTTTAAAGCATCTTTAATTTTATTGGTATTTTGAAAAAATGCTCCTCAGAGGTTCACGTAAATGAATTTGCTATATGCAATATGCTCAATATACTGTACTTAGCTTCTGTGAAAGTATTTTTAGGGACAAGCTGTGGTTGAAACATTTTTACCAACTTCAGCGATTAAGGCATAACAAGACTATGAGGATCCTGAAGCCAGAGTAGACAGCCTAGGTCCTAGTTTTTAGGTGGCTGAAAAGTCTTTGTTTCCCTCTCTCCACCAGCAGTAGCTCTGTCTCCTCCAGATTTAGCTGAAACAAGCGTGTCTTCACGTGCATGTTAACTCAGATCTTTGGGAGATGGTTGCATGTTCTGTTAAGAAAACACCATGGTGGCTACATTTTTACACTGTCATGTGCTCACCCTTTGGAAACAGACTTGCATAATATTTCTGTAGAAGATTGGCCTGTGTTCTGCCACTTGCTGCTGTGGATAGAGGTAGAGGCTTAGATTGAGGAACAAAAGAAAGCAGATCTTGACAGACTCTTTAAAAGAGGCTGTTGGCTCTGGGTGGAAGGAGGTGGGAATGAGGCCACATGGACTAATCACCATCAAAAGATGTCGAGTGGCAATGACTGTTTTAAAATGTAAAAAGCAGTTCCCCTGTACACCAAGGAGTGCAGTGTAAGAGCAGTAGTATGTGCCCTGAGGGGCTGAAAATACTGGTCGGTGCCAGAGTATTAGCAGCTAAACTACAAGTCCCTCTAATATTTCAGAGCTGTAAATGCTCCAGCCTTGCCCAAACTGCCTGTAGAGTTTGTTCTTGTGAACGTTTCCAAGATTATCTTTTGACATCTCTTGCTCTGTCAGACTTGTCTCCCCTTGGAGTACTGTTTTAACCCATCCCTCTTTTTCAGCAGTGTTCAGACTCTGGAACAGGGGACATCACAGCCCTCTCAGATGCTGGCATCCCAGCCTTCATTGGGGACATCGCAATCCTCTCAGTTGACGTCGTCGCAGCAGCCCTCTCGGGTGTCGTCGTCGCAGTTCTCCCAGGTGACGGTGCCTCAGCCTTCTCAGCTGTTGTGGCCAGACCCCTCTCTGGTGCTGCTATCACAGTTCTCCAGTAAGTTAGTGCTGCTGTCCTCTCAGGTGGTGACACTGAAGCTTGCCCGGACAAGAGTGCTGCAGCCCTCCCAGGTGTTGGCATCCCTGCCTTCCCAAGGGACCTCCCGTGTGAGCGCTTCCACGGCTCCGCCGCCCGCTCCTCCTCCCCCCACACCCACTGCTCCGGCTCAGCCCTGCTACCGTCGCCTGTCTACCTTATCGAGCTGGAGCCACCGCCGGTTGAAGCAGAGCTCGTCTCTCCTTTGCGAGCACAGCACAAACGCGGAGACAGTTCCGTTCCACCTGCCCCGGGCGATGCTGGCTGCTGAGTCGGCGGGCGGAGCAGAGGGGCCACGCAGCACCACCATGCCCCTACCGCCCATCCAGCCTCACGCTGCTGCGGCCTCTGGCCCCGCCACCACCCGTGCACCACCTAAGAGTCAGGTGGCTCCGAAGAATCGAGCACCGCCACCCAGGGAGAGGAATCCGCGCAGGACGCCTCAGGCGGGGACCGGCCCCTTGCCTAACTCCCGCCTTTGCGCCTCCCTGCAGCAGCAGCAGCAGCAGCTACAGCCACATCCACCGCAGCAGCCACAGAGGTCGAACCCGACCCGTACCCGCGGCCGCTCTGTCAAGAACCCAGGTGCAGCGGCGAGGAGGGAGCCGAAGGCAGCAGTCCCAGCGACACAGTACAACATCAAGCTCACGGCCGACGCGACCAGACTGCTGCTGCGACGCCATCTGGAGAAAGAGTGGGGGTTCAAGAATCCCATCGACGACACCGGGCTACTGCCGGGTTCCCGCAGCATGGCCGGCCTAAACCTGACCTCGATCATGAAGATCTCCCTGCTGAACGAGCAGAATCGCTACGATGACGAGGAGTACGAGGAGGATCCGGCGCCGGGGGTCGTGGATCAGGAGCTGGTGCGCAGGTGCACAGAGTGGCTGCGCGGGGTGGAGGAAGCGAAGAGAGAGAACAAGCTGGAAACCCTGCCCCACCTGTACGGCCCCTGAGACAGAAGGGCGGAGAACCATTTCGCCGCCGCTCCTCGCGGCAATACCCGAGGCTGCCCGTCTGCTGTGCCTGGAAGCGGAGTTCATGCATCCACTCCGACAGCTGGTCATGTGACCGACCCATCCCGCTCCACACATTCGTATCTGAAGATATGTTCAGAAAAGGGTCCGTTCTACATAGAAAGGAGGAGGTGGGGGGAGAAAATAAATACATGTTCACCGTTGCTATGTCCTGTGTATTTTCATTTCACATGTTGTGGCATTTGGGGAGAGGAGAAATTGGGGCAGGCTAATCAGTGCTTCTCCCGATCCAGCTGAGGTGCTGGATGTTTTTCTTCTGAAAGCAGGAGCCTAGCAAGTTTAATAGATGATGGCCAGGATCGGGACGTTAACCGCTGTGCTTTGGGGGTGTTTAAATGTGACCAAACATGAGCAGAGAAATGTTCTCAGCTAGTTAACTTAGTGTAACACAACAGGTGCTTCATATTCATATTTCATTCACTCCTCAGTTTGAAAGATAAACAGTGATTACAGAAAGATTATAGGCTGATTAAGAGCCGGAGAATGAGGATAACCTAAATTTCCTTCAAAGACTTAAATGTCTGGGAGATAGATAGCTCTTACCCGGATATACAGTTTGGGCAAGGGGTGAGTGGGAGAGGAAGGCATTGTGCATCATCGGTATATGAATAGTCTAGCACAGGGTTACTCAACATGCCATCCGTGGGCCAACCCGTTTATTTACGGACTGTGGTGCAGTTTGGGTTTATGCGGGGCTCCACATACGACCCACAAGTGGGAGCCTAAAGAAAAAAGTAGTCAATATAATGGTCTTCTCTTGGTATGCGTTTTAGTAGTTAAATTCCTGGGACTGTCATTGCTCATTAAAAGTGCATACGGGTGGAAATGGGGTAAATATTACATTTTATTGATATATCAGCAGAACTGACTTAAATAGGGCCTGCATGTTGTGTAGTCTTGCCTTAATCTTAGTATTCATGCCTGTCAGTTTGAGAGAAGCTATTTGCATACGTATATGCAACCATACTTAATTTGGGGCCCTAGGCATGTGCTGTGAGTATCTCTGTGGCCTCCAGGGCTTCCAAAGTTGAGTAGCCCTCATCTAACTCCATCACTGTATGTCTAAATTAAACACTTTCCAATATGTTAAAAGGGATCTGTCCTGGTAAAAAAACCCGACAGTTTAAAGTTGCTACCCACTAATCATACTGTAGTGTTAGTGAGAACCTTTTCTCTGTGTGCCATGTTGTTCAAAAACCTAAAGTCACAGCAAAACAGTATTTAATTTAAAAAACGCTTAAATTTTACACTTCACGCTTAGGTCTGATCAAAGACATTAATTATCTTACCCATTACAAAGATAGCTTCCCCAATTATCACCTCTAATATCATTAGCTTACAGACATTTACTCCTCCCCTCATCCCCCTTCTGTTCTGAAATTTGATTTGTCCTTTTCATATGTGTTCATTTCTTTTATTGTATCCTTTGGTATGTATGATCGTGCCTATTTTCTTCCACTATTTGATCTGAGGAAATGGGTCTGGCCCACAAAAACTCATCACCTAATAAACCATCTTGTTAGTCTTTAAAGTGCTACATAGTCCTGTTTTTTGTTTCAGTAAAATAGAGTGTGTGAAATCCTGGCAGTGCTGGCATTAGGCATAAGCAATCCACACAGATTGAGTAGCTCAAGGGGGCTCCCTATTTGCTTTCTTAGTGTTGGAGGGGTGCCCCAAAATATTCCTGGTTCGGAGGGCAGTACAGCCTCTGAAAGGGTAAGTCTTTAAAGAAAGTTAAGCGTGTGAAAACAAGATGATTCAATAGCCTTCTCGACTACTTGTTGCCACAACAATACTATCATTCACTATCTTAAGTATTTACTTATGAATTTTCTAAGATGCTCTGGCAAACCTCTTTCACAAGAAATACATTTGATTGAACATGTTAACGTGACTTTATCAAATATGCTGTAACGATAAAATAGAGTGTGTGAAATCCTGGTTTTGCTGTGGTCAGAGGGAGTTGTATCTCAGATTTTAATGGAACCAGAATTTCACCTAATATTATTGTCATGGCTCCTTCCCCACTCTGGCATGATAAATGCAGAAGTGGGGGCCAGCAAGTGTACCCCAAAGCCTTATCTACCAGGCTTTGGGATCAAACTCCCCCCAAAATCTTAAAAACCTAGATCTTGGGAATAAAACTTCCGCTGCCACCACCCAAATGTTGATAAAGAAATCAGGGGAAAGATCATTTGGGAAATCTTACCCCCAAAATAAAAATCAAGGCTCACAATTAACCACTGCCAGGTTAAAAAAAGGAAAAGAAAGAACTTTTATTATTACAACAATATTCCTGTTGCAAACATAATGACTAGATAGGGAGGTAACAAAATATACTCATGGAGAAACTCCATGGGCCTAGAACTTAGTTACAAAGAAAAGCCAAAACATCTTTTAAGAAGTGCCAGATCTCAGATCCCATACCCAATCCATAAAACAATAAAACCTAACGAAACTACCTAAACTTTACCCTACTTACAGAAAATGAAGAATGGTGTCTTGGAGAGAGAGAGACATGCTTGTCCCTCTCTGTAGTTGCAGAGAACTCTCTTCCAGAGACAAAAGGGAGAAAGGAAAAAAATCCAAATTCCTTTGTCCCAGTTTGAAAAGTCCCACCTACATTCCTATTGGTCACTCCACCTGGCTAGGTGTAGTTAACTCCTTAATCCCCAGGCTGCTGGCTAACCCTCATAATCATGACAATTATACTTAAGCGGGAAACACCATGTCGTTTTTGTTGTAATCTTTTAAGATCTTGAGAGGGGTAGCCAAGTTAGTGTGTACCTATTTAAAAAACCACAAATAGTCGAGTAGCACTTCAAAGCCTAACAAAACATGTAGATGGTATCGTGAGCTTTCGTGGTCAAAACCCCCCCACTTCTTCAGAACACTGGAGTATTAAAAGTCCAGATCCAAGAATAAATAAGGGAGTGGGGGGTGGGGAGAGGAAAAAGAGAGAAAAAAGACAGTGAATAGATTCTTCAAGTTACTAAAGGCTGATGAGAACAATTAGCACCTCCATTGTTTGTTTGGTTGGTTAAATCATTAAGACATGAAATTTGATAAGAATTCAATTTGTAAATGAAGTTAAGTTCCAACCCTTCCCTGTGTATTTGGGGTGTGGAATTGGCCTGAAACAATAGGTGACTTGGAGATCCATTCATGAGTATCCAGGCAGATTAAAGAGTTCTCCAACAGGTTTCTGTGTGTTGCCTTTTAGGATAACTAAAATGGATTTGTATCCATTGACTCTTGTAAATCTATTCTCTGTTTTTTACTCCTCCCGCCCATCCCCCCCATCCCCATGCCCCTTTCCTTTATTTATTCTTGGACCTGGACTTTTAATACTCCAGTGATCTGAAGAAGTGGGTTCTGCCCACAAAAGCAAAACTAAGCTTTTCTGCATGTGGGAAAAACTACTGAACTGTGCCCCCCCGCCCCCCAAAAAGATCAAATTCTTAATTTGTTTGTATTTTATTAATTGCATGTGTTGTTAATTGCACATATATTGAGTTTGCAAATAGATGATAGTAAAGCTATTTGATAGTAAAACTATTTATTTTTAATTCTGCACCCCTAAAACTACTGTAACTGGGGCGAGTGCACCACTTCCCCATCCTTGTTACAGCTCTGATGATCCCTTCTACATATTTTGTTGGTCTTTAAGGTGCTACTAGACTATTCGTTGTTTTTTAAGGTGAAGACCTGTAATCAATAACCCACACTATATGCAGAACAACCCTATTGAAGCCTTATTGGCACTCTGCTCAATCTATTTCTATCAGGCCTACATGTGACACTCTAAAAAACTAAAAAACAGCTTTCAAGCAATCCATGATGGGGCAGAAAATATGCCTCAATGTTTTATTTTTTTCCACAAATAAATGATTTTCCCGCACTCTATATTACACTCAGTCCAGAAAAAACTATACAGGCCCAGCACTGGCAGGGGTCTAATATGAGTCATTAAAGTAAAATGAATTGTTGCACTGAAGACCTGTGACTTTCCCTGTCCTAGTGCTCTGGTATCAGTGTTTCTAGCCTTGACACTTCACCATGTGCGAGTAATGTTGCCATTACAAAAAGGCATTATGGCCTGGATTTGTAAGTCTACTGTTCCTTTTGCACCATACAAAAAAACCATCATAAAACAATATGTATGAAATTACACAAGCAAAGGAAAGTCCTGAAAACATTCTAAACATGGTTACAAACCCTAATGTGGTCAGGGACTTGGAAGTCATTGTCTTGAACACCATGGAAGGGGGGCTTTTAGAACTGGCAACTGTGCACTAAGAATCACTTCTAAATGACAGGGCTGTTAAAGGTTTCTTTCCAATGTTTAGTTGGGCTTGTGTATGACGTATAACGCAGACCTGAAAGACTAGGTGATGCTCACTGGTAACCAGTTACCTGGCGCCCAGCCTGATCAGAGCAGCCTTGCCAGGCTACGCCACAGGGGGCAGTCCAGGCCAGCTGGGCTGAAACAAACCTCTTCCCGCAGTGTGGCAGGCTCTAGGCAGATGGGCCAGAGCGGCCTGACCAGGCCCACGTGTAGTTTAACCCAGTGTTACTCAAACGGTGGGTTGCGACCCCCAGGGGGGGTCACAAACAACATAGAGGGGGGGTCGCAGCTGGATTGGGTTTTTCACTTGCGACCCCTCTCTCTGGGCCGTGAAGAGCGACAGGGCAGCGGAAGGCAGCTGCTGGCTAGCCGCGCTGCGTGGCCGTCTAGCCGCGCCAGCTAGGGAGGGCGGGGTCCCTCAGGCAGCCGGCTGGGGAATTGGGTCGGGGCAGAGGACCCAGAGATAAATAAGGGCGTGTGGGGGTCAGAGGAGGAATCAGAGGAGACATGGGAGAGGAGTGGAGGACGGAGGAGAGGAGAGAGGGAAGGAACCAAAGAGAAACGGAGCGGAAAAGAGGCGCAGAGGAGAAAGAGACGGGGGGAAGGGCGTTGAGGGCTGCAAACGCCTTGAAGGAAACCCAGGAGGGCAAGGAGTTTGGTGAGAAGGGGGGAAGAAGTGACCCAGGGCAGTGGGGGTGGGTGTGGGGTCACACAAATTCATTGAGCATTTTAGGGGGTCGTGGTATCAAAGTTTGAGAACCCCTGGTTTAAGCAGTTAATATTTTCAACAGGATTTTACATCCCCAGTTTTACAAAAACTTTCCGATAACTAATGAACATTTTGGAGAATTGCACAACAGATCAGGACGTCCAAGTCAGAGCTGACTGATCTGTTTTCAGTCTGTTGGCTTTTGTGATGTCATGGCTTGAGTTGTCCAGTCATGACCATGTCTTCCAGGCTGAGAACTGAATTTCTTGGCCCTCTTCAAAGAAAAAGAGCAAATGGGACAAACTCTTTTTCCTTCCTGGTAACTTGTAGATAATAAGGATGTGAAATATCATTTAATTGAATAGTCAAGTACCCTCATTAATTTGTATTGGTTAGTCGACTAGTCTATAGTCCCTGGGGGGGCAGGGCTGGCAGCCAGTGTGCTCCTGCCACATTCCCAAGAAGCCCCTTGCCATTCCACACTGCTGCCTCTTATTCAGCCTGGAGCTGGGCTGCAAGGGTTTAAAAACATCTCCCCTCACAGACCGGCTGCCTAGCACCCTGTGCTGCTGCCTCAGAGAAAGAGGCAGCAGCCCCCATGTAGGAGGGGCCCAAGCTTCCAGACCTGGTGTGAGCTGGAACTGAGCCCGAATGCTGCCCAGCCTGCTAAAAAATTTGCTGGCAGGACTGGGGAATACATGTTGTCTCTAGCATTAACCTACAAGCGTTTGCTTATTGGTTAATTGGCTACACTATTGCATCCCTAATGGATAATAAAATCAACAATAATTAAGCTCCACTTAGGCACTTTTCTGGTATCAGTGATTGACCTTAATTTTGCTTAGTATTTCTTATGTCATGTCAGCATTTTTATTTGGGCTGCAAAGTTAATTGATAAATGTTGGACTCCACAATTCATTGCAAATGTCAAAGGTTGTATCTCCATGTGTAACCTCATATGAAAACCTTAGCACCCCTATAAAATCTATGGACACAATTGTCATAAAGAGTGCATCGGTTAGATTGCATTTTCCGTATGCATGTCTATCCATTGTCAGTGCTGCACTGGAACAGTTGCAATGGTACAGTCAGTTCTTCCACCAGCATCTATAGTCCCTCGGTGGGGGAGGGGGGGCAGGGCTGGCAGCCAGTGTGCTCCTGCCACATTCCCAAGGATCCCCTTGCTATTCCACACTGCTGCCTCTTTATCAGGCTGGAGCTGGGCTGCAAGGGTTTAAAAAACATCTCCCCTATGGCTTCTATCAAAGATGATAGTTAAAGTCTCAGATATCTCCTATCAGCCCCTTGAGTATTCTAGGATGCATTTAGTCAGGTCCTGAGGACTTAAAGACATCTAACTTTTCTTAATAATTTTAACTCGTTCTTTAATCTTTAAACTTACCCCATTTCCGCTAACATTCCCATGTTAGGCATCCACCACCATCAATCTCTTGGGTGAAAATCAAAACAAAAGTCAAGAACACCTCTGTCATTTGCCCATTTCCAAGTTTTCTGTTCTGTTTGTTTCTGTCTTCACTAAGCAATTGGTCTACCCTGCCCTGGGTCTTTCTTTTTAATATATTTGGAGAAGGTCTTCTTGTTACCCTTGTCTCTAGCTAGACTGAGCTTGTTTTGTGCCTTCTCCTTTCTAAACTTGCCCCTGCAGACATGTGTTTGGTTCCCTGG
The DNA here is from genome assembly GCF_052426305.1 of Pelodiscus sinensis. Taxonomy (NCBI): domain Eukaryota; kingdom Metazoa; phylum Chordata; order Testudines; family Trionychidae; genus Pelodiscus; species Pelodiscus sinensis. The sequence goes on from NC_143060.1 coordinate 59,162,939, forward strand.
ACGTGGCGGGGTTAAAACCCCGCAGTGTAGACATAGCCAGAGTTTACTGAAATCTGCCTTAGATCAGGATGGTGGGGGCTCATTGAGCTCTAACCACTAAAGAGAGATTGTGGCCTCATTGTGGACAATTCTCTGAAAACATCCACTCAACGGGTAGCAGCATGAGGCGTTTGGAACGGGTCCCCTGTGAAGAGAGATTATAAAGACTGGGACTTTTCATTTTAGGAAAGGAGAAACTAATCAGGGATATGATAGACATCTACACAATCATGACTGGGGTGGAAAAAGTGAATAAGGGAATGGTATTTACTTGTTCCTGTAAGAACTAGGGCTCACCAAATACAATTAATAAGTTGCAGGTTTAACACAAAAGGAAGCTTTTCTTCACACAGCGCACAATCGACTTGCAGAACTCCTGGCCAGAGGAGATTGTGAAGACCAGCACTTTAATGGGGTTCAGAAAAGATCTCTATAAATTCATGGAGGTTAGGTACATCAATGGCTGTTAGCCAGGATCGGTAGGAATGGTGTTCATAGCCTCTGTTTGTCAGAGGCTGGGACTGGCTGACTGGAGAGCGATTGCTTAGGGTATGTCTACACTACAGCGCTAATTCGAACTAACTTAGTTCTAACTAGTTAATTCAAACTAAGCTAATTCGAATTAGCACATCCAGACTTAAAAACTAGTTCAAATTAGCGTTTTGCTAATTCGAACTAGCATGTCCACACTGAATGTACCCTGAACCGGGGTTAAGGATGGCCGGAAGCAGTGCCAGCAGGGCATCAGATGAGGACTTAGAGCGTGGAGATGCTGTCTCAGGCTAGCCGAGGGCTGTGCTTAAAGGGACCTGACTCCCAACCCGGACAGTTTAAGGGGTTCCCTGCTTGCAAAGCAGTCCTGGCTTGGAATTCCCTGAGTGCCCACACTCGGCACATCACAGCACTCAGCCATCAGCCCAGCTGCACTTGCCACAGGCTGCCATCCAAAGGGGGGGTCAATCAAGGGGCTTCAGGAGAGCTTCCACCCCAACGAGCTCGCAGAGCCAGCCCAGTCCTCCCCATCGGGGGCTCGTACCCCATTCCTCCCTCACCTCCTTCCACTTACCCCTCCCTAGCCCCCCTTCCTGATTTACAAAATAAAGGACAATTGTGTTCAAAAATAGAAACTCTCTTTATTGAACAAAACTCGGGGAGACTGGGAAAAGGAGGTGGGAGAGGGGAAGAGAGAGGGTAGGACAGGGGAGGGCAACTAACATGATCAGGGGTTTGGAACAGGTCCCATATGAAGAGAGGCTAAAGAGACTGGGACTTTTCAGCTTAGAAAAGAGGAGACTGAGGGGGGATATGATAGAGGCCTATAAAAGCATGAGTGGTGTGGAGAGGGTGCATAAAGAAAAGTTCTTCATTAGTTCCCATAATAGAAGGACTAGAGGACACCAAATGAAATGAATGGGTAGCAGGCTTCAAACTAATAACAGAAAGTTCTTCTTCACAAAGCAAAGAGTCAACCTGTGGAACTCCTTGCTGCAGGAGGCTGTGAAGGCTAGAACTAGAACAGAGTTTAAAGAGCAGTGAGATAAAGTCATGGAGGTTGGGTCCATGGAGTGGTATTAGCCAGGGGGTAAAAATGGTGTCCCTAGCCTCTGTTTGTGGAAGGCTGGAGATGGATGGCACGAGACAAATGGCTTGGTCATTGTTTCGGTCCATCCCCTCAAGGGTCCCTAGTGTTGGCGACTGTCGGCAGACAGGCTATTGGGTTAGATGGACCTTTGGTCTGACCCAGGACGGCCATTCTAAGCTCAGGGCTCAGGGTCGGGGGGTCTCACTGGACCACCCTGATTTTCATGCACACCTGCTCCTGGGTGGCCAGGCTGGCAGCTATCCTGCCCTAGATGGCCACTTTCCTGTGCCAAGTGTGGAGGACGTGGATGAAGTGCACGATGTCCGCACTAGACCAGGCGGGCGCCCGCCTCTTGCGGACCTGGGCAGGCTCCCGGGAGACGCCAGCCTGGACCCGGGGAGAGGCGGAGGGCTGGGTGGCAGCGGGTGGCTGGCTTGAGCCGTGCTAGGTGCAGGGTCTGCTGGCTGGGTGCTGGCAGGATTGCACCTGGCACGGGCACCGTAGCCAGCCCGTGCCCCTTTAATGGTTCCGGGGCCAGGAAGCGGGCAGAAGAGTTTCCCTGTTGTTGGCCAGAGTGGCCACCAGGGAAAGCTGGGGAGGGCTAGCCTCCCACTAGTTGGAATTAAGTGGCTACACAGCCCTTAATTAGAACTTGTTAATTCGAACTAGGCGTTAGTCCTCATAGAATGAGGTTTACCTAATTCGAATTAAGCGCTCCGCTAGTTCGAATTAAGTTTGAACTAGCGGTTCGCGTGTGTAGTGTCTATCAAAGTTAATTCGAACTAACGTCTGTTAGTTCGAATTAACTTTGTAATGTAGACATACCCTTACTGATTACTTCTTTTGTTCGCTCCCACCGGGGCATCTGGAATCCACCATTGTCAGAAGACAGGATATTGGGCTCCACAGACCTTTCGTCTGACCCAGCATGGCCCTTCTCATATTGTGTTCAGACATTCAACCTGTAGCTAGTACTAACGAAAAAGATTAAGCACCACTGTAGTGAAAAGTGGTTCAGCTTAATGCTTTTCTACTTCAAAAGTCTCCTACACACTAACCCCCAAGAAAACTTAGCCGTAATCATACACCAAAAATTAAAATGCTAAACCATTGTAATAGTTGACTAACAGTAACAGTTCCTTCTTATATTAAGTATCAGAGGGGTAGCCATGTTAGTCTGAATCTGCAAAAGCGGTGAGGAGTCCTATGGCACCTTATAGACTAACTGAAGTGTAGGAGCATAAGCTTTCGTGGGAAAAGACCCACTTCGTCAGATGCATGTAGTGGAAATTTCCAGAGGCAGGTATAAATATGCAGGCCAGGATCAGGCTGGAGATGATGAGGTGGATCCAATCAAGGAGGATGAGGCCCACTTCTAGCAGCTGATCTGGAGGTGTGAATTCCAAGAGAGCAGAAGCTGCTTTTGTAGTTAGCGAGCCATTCACAGTCTTTGTTTCATCCAGAGTTGATTGTGTCAAACTTAAAGATGAACTGTAGCTCAGCAGTTTCTCTTTGAAGTCTGGTCCTGAAGTTTTAGAAGAAATATTAGATTTCTTATTTGTCAGTAGCTGCTTCAGTTCTTCTGCATTAAGAAATGATTAGGTGAAATTTTAAAATATAAGATGAAAACCAGTTCTGGAACTTGTCTATAGAGTTAAAGCCATAATCGCTTTTCTGGTTGATCTTTTCTACATGCTGCAGAAAAATTCCATCTATCTGTTGGCATAATCTATATGTAACAACTTGAGAGAAGTAAATTTTTTCATTCCCCAACAAATGGAAACATCATTTTGTTTGTTACGAGGGTCTATTCTGTTAATTGTATTGCTTTGAAGGTGTTTGCACAAACCTAATTCACAAATACCACCGTAATTTCATCTTCTGGCAAAGAAGCAGTAACCTAATTTACCTCTTCATTGGGAAGTGACTTAATGTAATCGTGCATTAAACCTGCCACAATACATGTTTTGATAAGACATTTAAAATAGTAAAGGCATACAATGCTTGGAGAGAAGAAATTCACTAAGACTTTTAGGGATTGGTACCGAGTCCAACAAAAGATATTGGCTGTACGGAAACACGTTATTAGCTAGATTTTTGCCTCCATCCCCCAAAGACACACTGCAACCCTCTCTGAGAAGATGTTTGTGTAATGTGTTTTGTAAACACTACTATCGACCACAACTACGTTCTCCATCATATTTTTCCCATCAAATAGTTAAGATGTAGACCTTGATAGCAATATTTCCAGGTATCTCCTTTCTGAAGCTAAGAGAATTGGTCTTTTAAAATAACTATCTCTTGCTTCCTTCCTGTCAATCTAAGGGTATGTAGCAAACCTGTATCTCAGAAGGAATAGAGCCCCTCAATTCTTTGGTAGTAAAAGGCAGACCCCTCATACCCAAGTATGTACTGATAGATTTCTCACTGAACATGATTGCTTTGATAAAAGAATTTTACAAATTGCTTCAAAGTAATCTTATTTTAAATGATTTCATTGCAGTAGTATTAATTTATTAAAGAGGCCATAAAAGGAAGAATACTTACGATGTTATGCTAAGATTGGAGGGTGGTATTGCTAACACAGGATTCGGTGCAATATAACAACAGAGGGTATGTCTACACTACCACGCTAGTTCGAACTAGGGTGGTAATGTAGTCAACTGGAGTTGCAAATGAGTCTAAGGGTGTGCACGCTCTGGGGTGGAGTAACTGTTGTCTAGCTATATAAGCTTCAGTTATTCTTACGTGTTTTGTTAATGCTATTCCTTGCTAATCTGTTAATCCCTGTTTAGTTAAGTGAAGATGGTTTATTTTAAAGTGTTCTATTAGATGTCTATGATTTGTAGTTGTCCTGGAATTAGATCCAGATTTATGCTGGAATAAGTATATTCCTGGAGGCTCTCAAGGCACCAGTGTGTGTACAAGGCCAGCCAGGTGGAGGCACCGCCACTTTACATTCATTGCCAGCAAGGGACTCCAGCAAGGGGGTGGATAGGGCTTTCCCCAGCTAGACACCATCGACACTGGGGTGCTCAGGATCTCCTTTGGGTTAAAACACCAGGCGCCCAGGCACACCTGTGAGTGTGACCTGCTCCCCAGTAACCTGGGGAGGAAAAAGGGGGGTTACATACCTGTACTCCTCGTGGAACCAATGCTAATAGTCTTCTTTTGGGCTGTTGCTTGCTCATAAGGTATATAGCTTTAGTAAGTCAGACCTGTGACATTTGGATTGCTTGTATTTATAGAAGTCTTAGTTTTAATACATTGAATATTTAATTTACAGAGAAGGGTTGTGGTCTGATGAATTTTATGGTAACCTCCAAAATGCGAATATTTTAAAATATGGGCCCGTGTACAGAGATAGCTTTGACATCCATAAAAACCAAGGAAAAGGCCCACACTGGCCTATCTGGTCTTAGTCAAGGATGAGGGAAGACAAAGAAAAGTGCAACCCCAGATTGCCCAATTTAGTTCGTAGCGAAAGGAATCAATTGACGATGAAATCACTGGTTATACTGTGTAAATAGCTCATGTTTGCTCAAGGTAGTTGTCATTCCCATCTGATTACACTGGCGCCATTCAGGATGAGAGAGGTGTTGGTCAAATGGGATTTGGAGAGTGTACTGAAGGAACACTTACGTTTGCTACTGTCTCCACTTTGCTGGGGCTATTGGAAATACCTTGCCTGATGCATCCGAGCATTACATGAGCTTTTTCACGGCTGCCTCAAACTGGCAGCTTGTAGTCATGGAATCATAGAGCTGGAAGAGACCTCAGGAGGTCATCAAGTGCAGCCCCTTACCCAAGGCAGGACCAATCCCAACTAAATCAACCCAGTCAGGGATTTGTTAAGCCGAGACTTAAAACCTCTAGGAATGGAGATTCTACCACCTCTCTAGGTAACCCATTCCAGTTCTTCACCACCCTCCTAGTGAAATAGACCAGATACCTCTCATCTTTTTGTCATCTGCAGATTTTATGAGGATAGTCCCACTTCCTGTGCCACGAGCATGAATACAAATGTTAAACAAGATTGGTTCCAATACCCACCCTTAAGGAATTTCACTAATAACGTCACTCCAGCCTGACAGTTCACCATTCATTATAACCCACCAGTTCCTTATCCATCTTTCAAGTCTCATTAATTCCCATCTGCTCCAATTGAATGATTTCCAATGTATCTATCAAATGCCTTACTGAAGTCCAGGTAGATCAAATTTACTGCAATGCCTGCATCTTAAAAACCCAATTTTCTCAGACAGATCAGGGTTTTAAATGGAAATTCCTTCAATTTCTCAATTAGTTGATTATCCATATTTTAGCATCTCTAATTTAATTATATGACATAGTTAAGTGATAAAACTGCTCGTGTGGGACAGTGACAGCAATGTAATAGTGCTCTCTATTTATAAAGTTATTCCCACACGTAAGAATAATCTAGCTCCTAATCAAGGACCAACCCTATTAAAGGAAATGCTATGCAAATATGTAGGTATGTCACCACTTCTCTCAAGAGTTTATTCAGAGAACAATTACAAAGAGATTTAAAGAGGCAAGGAGGTGAGGACAAGAGTTTGTGGTGTCTATTGTATCAATATCTTCCTTTGATAGGAGGAACTCTGGTCCACACCCTGAAAATCTAGAGGTCTAGCATTTGCTTGTGTCACTCATTATTTTTGTAGCAATTGTAGACACGTTAAGACGCTTTTTAAATTTGTTTCTCTTCTGCTCTTACCCGTACTCGATCATCTTGTATCCTGTCCTCGATGTTCTCAGAAGGGGATATCGTGGGCCAGATGCAGCAGTCTGCAGTGGTACCTCTGCGGTTCCACCAGGTGCGTCCCCACCTCCCAGGATTCAATTTCTCCCAGGCTGGTCCATGCCCCGTACAGGGATCCCTTCTTCCCGAGCATTCTCCCCCTGAAGATGCTTTTTCTTCCGTCCTACCATAGAGACCCAGCACTGCCTTGGGCAGCCAGGACTCTCAGGCCCTCTAAGGAGGGATACCTGTGTAGCTCCTTAGGAGGGTTGATTGAGCTTTGAAGATAGCCAGGGCCGGACGGAGGCATGGGTGAGCCAGGCAGCTACCCAGGGCGCCAATCGATGGGGGGCGCCTGATGGCAGCTTTAAAGGGCCCATGGCATCCCTTAAAGCTGCCATCAGGCGCCGTGTACTCAGCTCCCGCAACACCGGCCCGCCTGCATCCCTGCGGCGCCGGCCAGCAACGCCCTTCCCCCTATGGCCACGGGGCCCTAAACGGCCCGGCGCGCACGTCAGCAGTGATGGCTGGACCAGACTGGGCTGCGCTTATGACGTGTGCCCTAGGGGCGGGCCCCAGGCTGCGCTGTGCACCCGGGGTCGGTGCCGTACATCCGTGCCCAGTGTGGGAATAATTCTTGGACACACTGGGTGCAGGTGAAAACAAGCAGAGGATTTATTGAACGCACAGCATTGGTGGAGTGCGGACCAGGGGGTTAGCCCGGAGAGTACTAACTTAACCAAAACGTACATTAGATTATATAGGTAGCAGATGGACAGAGGAGAAGTGATTTGATAGGTCTAGCAGCGGAAGTGAGATATGCGCATAAGCCAATGGTCTACGCCAGTTACACAGCATCTCCGCCCATTGCCAATTCAACATGTGATCACTAATCCAGCTAAATTAGCTGGCACTAAACCCGTTGTGTCAAACCAGTTCTGAAGCAGTAGCCATGATAGTAGCTGCTGTTAGAGCAAACTAGCCACACTCAACCAACCAAATAGCCACATGTAGCTGACATTAGCATGTTAGACACCACGGATCTAAACAGTCACCATTGGACATCTATAGAGGTACTTCCAATCAGAGACCTGCAGCTGATTCAAAATTAGGAATTCATGAATCCCAAAAGACCTCTCTGAGGGAGGATATTATTACGGAAACTCAGGCACAGGAAGGTCAGGAGATTGGCTCTATATCTACAGCATATTAGACTACTGTCAGTGCTGGGCCTGTATAGTTTTTCTGGATTGAGTGTAATGTAGAGAGCGGGAAAATCATTTATTTGTGGGAAAAAAATAAAACATTGATGCATATTTTCTGCCCACCCTGGATTACTTGAAAGCTCTTTATTGGTTTTTTTAGAGTTTTACACGTAGGCCTGGAAGAAATAGATTGAGCAGACTGCCAATAAGACTTCAATAGGGTTATTCTGCATATAGTGTGGGTTATGGATTCAACTTAAAAAACAACGAATAGTCTAGTAGCACCTTAAAGACCAACAAAACATGCAGCAGGGATCAGCAGAGCTGTAACAAATTAAGAATTTTATGTTTTTTGGGGGCGAGGGGAGGCAGTTCAGTAGCTTAGTGTGTAGCAACTTTAAAATGTCGTATTTTTTACCCAGGGCAGACCCCCTTTAACATATTGGAAAGTGTTTAATTTAGACATAATGTAACGGGTTAGACTGTGGCTTCTCAACTTTGGAAGCCCTGGGGGCCACAGTGATACTCACAGCACATGCCAAGGGCCCCAATTTAAGTGAGATTGCATATACATATGCTAATAGCTTCTCTGAAACTTACAGGCATGAATACAAAGATTAAGGCAAGTCTACAACCAGGCCCTATTTAAGTCAGTTCTGCTGATATTCATAAAATGCAATATGTACCCGATTTCCAGCCATAGGCACTTTAATGAGCAATGACTCATTTAGTCCAGGAATTTAAGTACTTAAACGCATATCAAGAGAAGACCATTATATTGACTACTTTTTTATTTTGGCTCCCACTTGCGGGTCGCATGTTGAGCCCCACATGAACCCAAACTGCACCACAGGCCGCAAATAAACGGGTCGGCCCACGGATGGCATGTTGAGTAGCCCTGTGTTAGACCATTTACATACCGATGATGCACAATGCCTTCCTCTCCCACCCACCCCTTGCCCAAACTGTATGTCCGGGTAAGAGCTATCTATCTCCCAGACATTTTAATCTAGGAAGGAAATTAAGCTTATCCAACATAACCTGCACATTCTCCGGCTCTTAATCGGCCCATCCTTATCTTTCTGTAATCACTGTTTCTCTTTCAAACCCAGAACTGAATAAAATCAGATGCCTGCAACAGATTAACAGTCCTGTTCACAGTTCCCAAGGATCTGCTGTTGCAACACAAAAGGCTTTAATTATTTATTCAAATACATAAAAAATGTTTCTTTATGTGCAAATACACAAACCCAATGCACCCGTCCTCTATTTACAAAGTAATTTCTTTAAAAAGGAAATCAGAACATTTATCCTCCTTCAGTAACTGACCACTGTCTCGAGTCTCTGTACTGCAGAGACGATTCTGTGTTCTTTTTGTTTGACTGCCCTTTGTTATTTAACAGTAACACACGTGTGATTGTTTCTGATAAATTTAAACACCCCTAAAGCACAGAGGTTAAACTCCTGATCCTGTCCATCATCTATTAAACTCGTGGGTCCTGCTTTCAGATGAAAAACATCCAGCACCTCAGCTGGATCGGGAGAAGCACTGATTAGCCTGCCCCAATTTTCCTCCCCCCAAATGTCACAACATATGAATGAAAATACACAGGCCATAGCAACAATCAATATGTATTTCTTTTCTCCCCCCTCCTCCGCCCGTTTTCATAGAACAGGCCCCCATGGATCCCAGCGCATTCACACAGACACCCTTGCCTCTGTCTGGGCCGAGAAAGTACGTTTCCTTTCAGGTTAAACCCGGCACTGAAACTTGGATCTCTCGTGGCTGAGTCTGCAGACATGAACGTGTGGAGCGGGATGGGACGGTCACAAGACCAGGTGTCGGAGAGGATGGATGAACTCCGCTCCCAGGCACAGCACACGGGCAGCCTCGGCTATTGCCGCGAGGAGCGGGGCCGGGATGGTTCTCCGCCCCTCAGGCTCAGGGGTCATCCAGGTGGGGCGGGGTTTCCAGCTGGCCCTCTCTCCTCGCTTCCTCCACCCCTCGCAGCCACTCTGTGCACCTGCGCACCAGCTCCTGGTCCATGACCCCTGGAGTCGGATCCTCCTCATACTGGTCGTCGTCATAGCGGTTCTGCTCATTCAGCAGTGAGATCTTCATGAAGGACAGGTTCAAGCCAGCCCCGCTCTGGGAGCCCGGCATGGGCTTGGTGCCACCGAAGAGATTCATCTACCCCCACTGATTCTCCAGGTGGCGGCGCAGCAGCAGCCAGGTCGCCTCGGCTCTGAGGTTCATTGTGTACTGCGTCGCAGGGACTGCAGCCTCTGGGTCCGGCCTCGCTGCCGCACCTGGGTTCCTGACGGAGCGGCCGCGGGTACGGGTTGGGCTCGACCTCCGTGGCTGCTCGGCGGCTGCGGTTGTAGCTGTTGTTCCTGCTGCTGGGAGGTGCAGAGGCAGGAGTTGTGCAAGGGGCCGATTCCCGCCCGGGGTGCCTCACGCAAATTCCTCTCCCCAGGTGGCGGTGCTGGATTCTTAGAAGCCACCTGCTTATTAGGCTGCTCACGGGTGGTGCTGGGGCCAGCGGCTGCAGCAGCGGCAAGCTGGATGGGCGGTAAGGGTATGGTGGTGCCGCAGGAACCCTCTGCTCTGCGCACCGACTCAGCAGCCACCTTCGGCAGGGCAGGCAGAACGGATCTTTCACTGGGCTTGAGATGCGCTCCCAAAGGAGAGAAGAGCACTGCTGCGACCGGCGGGGGCCCTGGCTCTGTAGTTAGACAGGCGACGGCAGCAGGGCTGAGCCGGAGGACTGGGCATGGCGGGGAGGAGAAGCAGGCGGCAGGCATGTGGAAGCACTCACCCGGGAGGGCTGCGATGTCCCTCAGGAGGGCTACGGCACCACCACATGGGACGGCTGCGACACCACCACCCGGGAGAACTGTGATGTCCCCTGGGAGGGCTGCGGCAAGCTCACCCAGGAGAACTGCATTGCCACCATCTGAGAGGCATCAGACATGCTCTGATACGTGAAAAGAACACGGATTTTATTGTTCAGTTTTTGAAAATATAAATGGTTCCCTCAACTGTTCAATCACCTTTCTCTTTTGCCATCTCCTGGAAGCACCCCTCACTCTTGCAGTAGCTGTTTATAAAACTTGGCCATTATCTTGAGTTCACCCTCTTTGATAAAACCTTGTGAACTAATTCCAGACATTTGGAACTGTCACGGGGTACGCTCCTGGTGCGGAGTGCGCCCCCTCTCTTACGTGCCCGTTGCCCGCTCTATCAGGGTGAATACAACCCTAGTAGTCCCTACATAAATGTCCATGTCCCTCTATCAGGGTGAATACGGCATTAGAGGCTTAGCCGCTCAGAGAAGCCTCCTCTGGCCTGCGGGTTGATTATCCAGGGCAGGGAAAATGGGCGGTAGGGGGACATGGGCCTCCCCCCTCCACCGGGTCCAGCCCAGGGCCCTTTCGGCAGGGCTCATGGCTCCTGCCTGCTCGGTGGGGAATCCGGCCGATACACGCCAAGCCAAGCTTTGAGTCCTCTGCCCTGGGCTGCTTCCTACCACGCCCTGGCTCCCCGGGGCCCATTCGCCGCCGAGTCGATTCCTGCCGGGGTTGCGGGCGCACTCCTGCCTCCTGGGGTTGGTGGCTGCTGGCTCTGTCTCCAGGTCAGGCAGGGGCGGCGACTCCGGTCTCAGCTGCTGCAGAAACACTGGCCCAGCCTGGTCTGCTCCCTCCTCCTGCGGCCTCCCTGGCTGCAGGGCTCCCTCTGCTTTTATACCCAGGCTCTGCTGGGAGCATGCCTGGCAGGGCTGGAGGGGCGGGGATTTCTCCGCCAGCTGGGCCTGGGTTACCCCCGTCCGTCAGTGCGGGGCCTGTACGCCCTGTCACACACCTTCTCCCTGAAATGGGTGGTTACGGTCTTCTTTGACCTGGTTTCCTCTTCCCCTACCCAGGAAAAGAAATCTGCATTCATGTGAGCCTCACCCAGGCGGTGAGCCACTTCAAAATCGTATGGCTGCATCAGTAAGTACCAACGCATTATCCTAGGGTTGGTGTCCTTCATGCTGTGCAGCCATCTCAAAGGGGCGTGGTCGGTTACCAGGTGGAAGTGGCTACCTAATAGGTAATATCAGAGCGCGTCTATGGCCCATTTTACTGCCAGCGCCTCTTTTTCAATTGTGGAGTACTTCTGCTCCCGTGGGAAGAGTTTCCAGCTCATATAGAGCATTGGGTGCTCTTCACCGTCCACTTCTTGGGGTAGTACGGCTCCTAGTCCCCTCTCAGAGGCATCTGTCTGGAGGATAAAGTCCTTAGAAAAGTCTGGGGGAAACAACACTGGTTCGTTCATCAGACGTCTTTTCAATGCTTTGAAAGCCCCTTCACATTTCTGTGTCCATCGTAACTTTGTCGGCATGGAATTCCTGGTCAGGCCCGATAGCGGTGCCGCCAGTACTGAAAAAACGGGTATGAATCGGTGATAATAGCCCGCCAGTCCCAGAAATTGCCGAACCTGCCTCTTCGTCGTTGGCCTTTTCCACTCCTGGAGGGCCTGTACCTTATAGACTAAGGGTCTCAACATCCTTCTCCCCACTGTATATCCCAGATAAGTCACCTCCCTTCATCCTAAGTGACATTTCCCGGGGTTCACCATGAGGTTCGCTTCCCCTAGGGCCTTTAATACTGCTTCCGGTGTTGGAGATGTTCCGGCCACGTGTGGCTGTGGACCACTATATCATCTATGTACGCGGTGGCATATAGCTGGTGAGGGCATAATAGCTGGTCTGCTAAGTGCTGGAAGGCGGCGGCTGCCCCATGTAGGCTGAAGGGCATCGTAACAAATTGGCATAGCCTGAACGGGGTGGGGAAGGCAGTCTTTTCCTTGTGTCAGTCCCCGCAATACACGAAGTTCGAAAGGGATGCCGGAAAGAATGAGACCATGACTTGGGGTTGCAAAAAGAAAAACTGATTTTTATTTTAATGATGACTCTGACACCTAATGACTGGGAACTCAGTCACATACGCGGGCGCCAGACAATCATCAGAATAAAAAATAAGCAAATCACCAAACAACACAAAACAATTCCCTGAGGCTTTTCTAAATCACAATAATTCTCAATAACTGCCCAGGGGTTAGGAACAGTTGAATTAGCACTAATGTTGTTCATAAAGTTAACTATTTACACTATTTTATACAAGAGAACATTTAAAACCTTAACAACAACTATTTGTAAACTAACACGATGACTCTTTAACCGCTGTCACTTGACAGACAACAAGGGCAACTGAAAAATCAATCAGGAGAGGGATAATGATGGGGGAGGGGTGCTATACCAGTTCTGGAGACAGCAGGAACACAAGTACCAGCCACATGCTCATAAACTGTCTCCACTCGGGTCGACCAACTCGGAGTAGGCCCAGTAGGACTCGAGAGCGGGGGGTGCTAGGCGTCTGGGTGATCAGGCCAGGCGTTCACACGATGCGATTCCCCACTCAGAGGGGGTTCGGCTGCCTGTTTTATTGCCCGGTCACTTGTCAGCTCATTGGTTGATCTTTGCCGCAGTGGGTGGAGTAAGCAGGCCTGACCACGAGTCAGCCCATTGGCTGATCTTTACTGCAGTGGGTGGAGCGAGCAGGGGGAGATAATTATTCTGTATGCCCTTATATGGAAAGCGCTCCGCCTCACAGACAGAGCCCCCTATACCAGCCCTTTCAGGTGGAACAGGCTACGGCTCACCTGCGACGGGCAGCCATTTTTGTTGTTCTGTCTCGGACACCTTGGAGGTCAGGGTCAGCGGAATCTGCCAGTACACTTTTGTCAAGTCCAGCGTGGAGAGGTACCGTGCTTTTCCTAGCCTCTCCAGTAACTCATCCACGCGTGGCATGGGACCGAAAGTCAATACAAAATCACATCGTTCCATTGGTTTTGAGACCAGTACGATGGGGCTGCACCACTCGTTGCGTGATTCTTCAATTACCCCCATCTCCAGCATCGCCTGGAGTTCTTTTTGCACCGGCTCCCACATTGTCCTGGGTAGTGGGTGGTGCTGGTCCCGAACTTTATGGCCTGGTAGGGTACTTATGTGATGACTCATCACCCTGGTCCAGCCTGGCTGGGTCGACAAGACATGGGCGTATTTCTGGACTAAAGGAGCAGCCCCTCTTCCTGGGCAGAGCTCAGTTCTTCACCCAGGGTGACCGGTCTGTTAGTGGGGGGGTCGACGGCCAAGGTGTTGTACCAATAAAAGCAAGCAGGATCTTATGAGGGGGATAAGGCAAAAAGCCACATTTATTGTAAAGATAATAATAAAAAATAAAGAAAAGATAGAAGCAAACAACGTTGTTTAACTACTTAACCCTTATACATATAAACATTCATTCATCCATTCATTCAGGTTCTGTGTATAGGAATTTCTTCCTATGCCAGTCTATGGAAATTGCTGCATCATGCTGATGTCTCCAGGGTGGCTGCCAGGTGCTCGTCAGTGATTTCATCGGGTGGACCTCTAGTACTTGGTTTTCTCCACTTGACACCTTTTGGTTGCACTGGCACCTGGCGCCTTCTTCAGCCCTTTGTTGCTGTATTCTCAGGCTGGCACCTCTCAGAACCATTCATTCATCGTCCGAGCACTCTCTCATACATTCATACAGTATTTTGTATAATAATAAAAGTTGTAGTTACAAAAGTTTCTGGGTGGTATTGCTTAAAACATTCTCTGAGTGCTAAGTAAAGTTACAATGTTTTAAAGAGAACAGGCGTCAATTATGTAACAATGCCCTTAGTCAATTACAGGGCTTGGCTCCCATAGCAGAGTTAGTGGCTTGACAATGCATTGTTACAATGTATCTCTGCAATGTCAATTTCAAGCAGCCCCTTGCACAAGCTTGAGCATGCCCTGGAGCACAGAAGGGGGGCTGTTTCTGGCTACATAGGATTATATTCTTAACAGTTCTAAGTTACATGACCTAATACATTATATTCTAAAGGGGCAATAATAATAATAAATCTAAACATTTAACAATCTTAACAAATAATAATAATAATAAGAAGAAGAATCCTAATAAATCTAAACACTTTAAGTTGTGGGGAACAAATTATGGAGAGTCACTTCCATTTGGGGGAATCATTTTTAATACATTAATATGTTATCCCTACAATGGGCCCCAAGCCGTTGTCAGGCGGGCAGGGATCGATCACATCAGAAATTTTTGAAGTGGCCCCAGGCTGCCCCAGAAGGGGCAGGGCCAGGACACTTCCCATTTCCCCACCCAGATCCTGAATTGCTCTGGGGGAGGAGGAGCACATCAAGTCTTTGCACCCGCAATTGTTCCCAACAGCTGACTGTTCCCTCTAGGTACCTGTGCCCCTGCTGGTGGGAAGAGACTTCATGTGCTTCCTCCTGATGCCCCCGGGTCAATCGGGGCCTAGAGATGGGGAGCATGTGAAGTCTCTCACGTCCTGCCCCCACCTTGCACAGGAGAACTGCTTAGAGTCAACCGCCAGCTGAGCAGCAGCTAGTGGTAGACTTGAAGTGCTGAGTCCCTTGCAGAGCCACAGGAGACTTCACATGCTCCCCCTCCCAAGCCCTTATTATCCTGCGGGCGGGGGTGGGGATGGAGCAGTCTCTTCCAGCCCTGCAAAGAGCATCCCTGCACTCCTTGCAGGGTGGGAGGCGACTTTGTGCACTCCCGCAACCCCAGGCCCTGATTGGCCTGGGAATATGAGGAGCAGATGGGCCTCCGTGGGCCTGATCAGCTCACTTGGTGGCCAGATCTGGCCTGCAGAGGGCTTTTTGCCCACCCCTGATGTAGCCCAATGTCCTATCTCCCAAGAGTGACCCATGACAGGTGCTCCAGAGGAAATGAACAGAACAGGTAATCATCAAGTGATCACTCCACTGTCACCAATTGCCAGTCTCTGACTGACAGCGGCTAGGGACACCGTGCATGAAGAAATACTTCCTTTTGTCTGTTTTGAACCTGCTACTTTTTAATTTCATTCCGTGAACTCTAGTTCTTGTGTTACGCTGTTATGGGAACAAGTAAATAACTTTTTTCTTACTCACGTTTTCTACACTGGTCACGATTTTATGGACTTCTGTCATAACCCCTCCTTAGTCTCCTCTTTTTTAAGCTGAAAAGTTCCAGTCTTAATTATAACCTGTCAATGGTAGACCTTTGAAATCAAACAGTTACCCTCCAGCCAAAAGCTAAGATATATAAAAAATATAGAGGCTACATTTGGCTATTCAAAATTAGAAAGTTTAAAGAGTGTGAGTGAAGAAAATTACACTTTTGAAACAAATTAGGACTAAACTGACTAACTTTTAATTGTGTAAAAGGAGATCAATTAATGGTGACTCGCCTTGCATAAGGAATATATGAGACTATACCAGAAAAAGTACTTAAAATTTGAAAGGTTTAATTTGTTTTCTACATATCAATTCACTATTTTTGTTGCAGACTGCTATAATAAACCATGTAATAGGATTATGTATTCAAATTATATCCACTTTACAATAAAAGAATGCTTCAAGAACTAAGTGTACTGCCAAGAGATTCTTGTCTTTTTTTTTTCCAATGTTCCTATGTAGCACTTAACCTTCACTGACTATTAATTCCACTACAAAAGAGAATATGGAGATTTACTATCACTTAAGATTCTCAACTTGGCTTCTTGAACACTGATAACATCTCTATTACATATGGTTGAGTAAAGAGGCAGGTTGTTAACTAATCGAGTAGTTAATAGAATTTTCAAGTGAGGCATTAGAGAGGGAGTCCTCCAGGTAAAGGAGAAGCAGATACAGGACTCTTGAGGGAAGTGTGTGTTGTGTTTGGGGCTTTCTTGCTTGCTGAGCTTTTGTTTGTGACTGAGAGTTGCTGTGTGGGGGGTTTTTTTCACGGAGTACATGCTGTGACTGGCAAGTGGAACCTGTTGGCTTCTAATTAAAGTTTGAATTCTAGAAGCCTCTGCTGATTGGCTGAGCCTTGGTAGGGGGAGGGACATTGGGTCAGAACCCCTCGCTGTCTTAATTTGATTTTTGGTGTTGAGAGTTTGGTTGGGTTAAGAACAGCTGCAATGAGTCAGCTACAGTGAGAAAAACTGGGCAGAGAGGCTCTGGAAGTCTTGTGCTTGGCAGGAAGCATTGCATTTAATGAGGAAGTTTATAATCCAGAGCTGGCATCTTTGTTAATTGTCAGAAATGCTGCAGAAGAAATAAGAGTGCAGGATCCAGTGAGGAGAATGCAACTTAAATATAACCGAGAAGTGGAGGAGTTTTCTCTGATAGCAGAACAGAGAAGACAGAGGCTATAAAGAGAAGCTGCTGAAAGAGAGCAGAAGCTAGACTGAGAACTTGCAGAGAAAATGGCAAAGATGTACAGAGAAATCAGACAAACCAAGGAAAAAGCTCCTGGATTTGGACTTCTGCGAAAGAGACTACAAGCACAAAAGGGACTGTATCCTCCTGAAAGATTGATGTATAACTGTGTGGGTATGTGGTGTGACTATGACATGGCAAATGGTCTTAATCCAGCTAATATTATAATGTTGTAAAGCATGTATGGGGACTGTGAAGGGGGCACACGTGACTCTGGGAAGTTTTCTGGGGCTAGTCAGTCTTACTGTAACCAAGGGAAAAGCATCTCCAAATGCTTTCCTGTGCAGGGGGGCAGTGACCTGTAAGTGAGGGCTTGTCTACTGCCTCAAGGGCGAGGCAGAAATCAAAACCAGGGTGGAAAAAACCCAGAAATCAGGGAAGGGTTTCTCTGGGGCAGTCTGGAGTGGCTGGCCAGAGTGGAGTTTTAGCTAAGAAAAAAGATCAAGTTCTGGAGAGTGGTGACTCGTTGGCTAGGGATGCTTGTGAAGCTACACTGGCACAAGCTGGAAGTGAGTTGTGGGAAGAAGCACAGTGTGAGCAGCCACGGTGTGTGCAAGCTGGCAATTTGGCTGGTGGCAGTAGTAGTGGGTCAGTAAAGGAAGCTGTGTCAGTGGCTAGCTGTATGCCTGAAATTAGCAAGGGGTGTTGGGACAAGGGAGAAACTGTCTCTGGTTGTCTGTCTGTGTGTGGGGAAGAGTTTCTTCCTTTGACTGAGGAGGGTGTCCCACAGCCTGTGATGGCTGAGAGCAGTGCTGATGTCCCAGAGTTGGGTCTGGATACAGCTAAGGCCCAGAAAGGGGGTGGCCCAAGTTGTGTGTTTGCTGGGGAGAAGGAGGCTGTGACCTGGGTAGATCCAGGCAGTGTGCTGCCAGGCCCCCAGAGATCAGACAATGGGGACAGTGGTGTTGTGCCTGATGCTGCTATGTTGCTGGGAGATGGGGGACTGACTCTGTGGGACCAGGGTGACCCCTTAGGCCAGGCACAAGAAGAGAATGAGAGCACGTTAACTCTGGTGCCTAATGACCATGTGGAAGTTTACAGCCATCTAGAGCCTGCAAAGGGAGAGAAGGTGTCTCTGACCTTGTTTCTTCTGAGTCTGTCTGTGTGCCTCAGAGGGGATTGTCTGTGAATCCACCGGAGGGCCTAGAGATGACTCAGGGAGTAAAGGAATAGCAGGAGGAGTTGGTTGTGGCTCATCAGCCTAAGACGGGCCCTGGCTCTGCCTGTAAAGGGCAGCAGCTTGGTGTGTGAGGCACTTCTTTCAGTGCCTGACAGACAGAATTTCTCTTTTAGCAAGGACCCCAGTGACTTGGGTTTAGAGAAACCCAGTGTGGACGATTGCAAAGAGGTCTCAGAGGGATGTAGGGTTGTTCTAAGTGAGACTGGAACAGCCAGAGAATTGGAGCAGGCTGATAACCGAGTGACTGTGTGTGACCAGCTTGCTGGGAGGTCAGTGTGTTTGGGGCAGAATTATTCCCAGGTGGATGAGGAGAGTGGAAAGTGTGTGTCTCAGGTTCAGGAGAAGGACTGTGGAGCTAAGTTTGCAGGGCAGAACAGATGTGGGGTCACTCTCTCTAGGATGCAGGAAATGGCAGTTGAGCTTCCATCTCTGGACTCGGTGGACACTCATAATCAATCAGGGAGTTGGATATCGAGTTCCATGTGGAAACAGAGGTTGGAGGTGGACAAAGGAGAGACTTGGGAGTCTACAGCTCACTGCTCTTCCCCCACTGAGTGGGGGAAGGGGGAGAATTCCAGGGCCATTGTGAGCCAGGGAGTCGCACCCAGCCAGCCCTTTGTCCTGGTTAGGCCAGAGGTTTCAGGTTTTGAACCCACAGGACAAGGGGGAGGGGCAGGACTTGCCTTGGCCAAGAAGACTCGCAGTTTAAACCAGAAGGGCCAAAACTGCAATGGTGCGGAGCCAAAGACGTGGCATGATGGAGAATGTTGTCAATGTACACCTGATGTAGGATTGTTCTTGTCACCGATGTTAATTTGTGTAACCGATGTAGTATTGTTGCAGAGAATTGTGCATGATCTTACAGAAATAATGTCCATCCGTTTGCTTTTGGAGAGAAAGAGGATATTATACCAAATGGACTTCAAAGAGAAACTGCTGAGCTACAGTTCATCTTCAAGTTTGACACAATCAACTCTGGATTAAACAAAGACTGTGAATGGCTCGCTACCTACAAAAGCAGCTTCTCCTCTCTTGGAATTCACACCTCCAGATCAGCTACTAGAAGTGGGCCTCATCCTCCTTGATCAGATCCACCTCGTCATCTCCAGCCTTTTTCTGGCCTGCATATTTATACCTGCCTCTGGAAATTTCCACTACATGCATCTGACAAAGTGGGTCTTGTCCACGAAAAGTTATGCTCCTACACTTCAGTTAGTCTATAAGGTGCCACAGGACTCCTCGCCGCTTTTGTCAGGGGCTGTACTAAATTACATATGTTATGTAAAAGGACATTGTGATGGTGCTATTTCATGATTAATGCATGTAACGGGTCTTGGAACTTCTTACAGGACAAAAAAGGTTCCAGCCAGAAGGTGTTGTGTGAAAAGGGAAACTGAGGCACGCCACCATTTTGTCTTCGTGGCTAAGTGCAAAGATGTCTACACCCGGGGCCGGCGCCCCCTCCCTCCAAGCGCCGCGCTCCCGGGGCCGGCGCCCCCTCCCCCCAAGCGCTGCGCGCCCAGAGCGCGGGCAGCCAATCTGCGGCGCTCCCGGGGTGCCTTCCCCTCCGCACAAGCACCTTCCTCTCCCAACACTTTCCCTTTCCCTCTGCACAAGCCCCTTTCCTCCCCCTCCCTTTCCCTCTCCCGTACCTTCTGCCTTCCACTTTGTGGAGCCGGAGTCTGTGTTCTGTCCCCGGACTCCGAACCTGCAACTCAGCCATGCGCTCATCACAGCACCCATCAAGTTTAAAATCCCGGGCTGTGATGTTATGTCACGTCCAGGCGTCTCTCCACCTGCTGGTTTGAGCGTGCTGTGCTGGGCAGCAGCAGCCAGCCAGGGGGAGCTCAGGGAAGGTCGCGCACGGCAGGGAGGGGCTCTCTCTCTCTCTCTCTCTCTCTCTTTTTCAGAGGGGGCGGGGGAGCGCTGGCTCCTTGCGGAACCCCTCGTTGTGCACCAATTGGGAAACACGGCTTTAGAGTAGCCAATTCTTGCTTCAGCTTTTCAATAGACTCTTTTTGGCCAACCATAATGCTCTGATTCTTCTTTTTTAATCCTCCCAGAGGCACCAATATTCCATCTTGTTAGGATGTTTTTCCTCGAGGAAAACTCTAAGATAAGCAAGCTTTTCTAAGTCACAGCTCTAGTTGCCATTTATTCTGGGAATTCCCCTGAGTACAGCCATTTCAAATGCTCAATAATTTCTTAAGTCTCCTTAGTTTCAAACCTGCTGGCAATTACTTAGCTGACTGTAAATTCTTATCATCTGAGACAAGGGAGTCCCAGGCTGTGAGAAACCTTTCCCCTCCATCGGAGACAGACTTGAGGGAGCAATCCCACCCATGTTAGCACTGTCCTGTCCAAGGACAGCACAGGAGCCCAGCAGTACTACCCTCTCCAAGGATAGCACAGGCGTCCAGCAACACTACCCTCTCCAAGGATAGTGTGGGAGTCCACACAAACTGTCAGCTTCACTCACACTCCTTATGTGCCGGGGGAAACCGCCCTTGCTTTCAGCAGCTGTTCAGTGACACTGATAGCACCGGTGCGGCTGCGCTCCCGTTCCGGACTTCACTCACTCAAAACCATGCGCTTGGACTCGCCACCAATCAGTCAGCAACAAAATCCAACCCCTATTTGGCTATACCCAGCGTTTTCATTTTAAATTTCCCTCAAGCCTCTTCTAGAAAACTTTTGACCAAAAGATGACTCTTACCGCCAGCCGGTCCAGCTGGTGATGAGAACAGGGAGGCGGACTGGGGGATTTTAAATGGATCTCTTACCATCCAGATGCGTGCTGTAGTCCGTTCCCGTTCCCCGTCGTCAGCCTTTCCAACTGGAGTTCCAAGCCATCCCACTTTTGACACCAAATTGTTGGGGAAATCTTGCTTCCCTGGGGCACAAAGTCCCCAGAAAGGTCCGAGGCTGGAGGTCAAAGCAGTGAGGCAGGAGAGAAATCTAGAAGGAAAACTTTATTATGCATGCATGCAGGCAGACAGCTACCAGAGTGAGAGCAGCAGCAGCAGCCCTGAGAGGCAGGTTCAGGGATCCTTTAGACAGTATGTTCAGACAGTTTAGTTGTTGATTGTTTTCTTTAACATAGCAAAGTCTCAGCAGAAGTACTCTGAGAGGTTTCTGTTTACACCAAGTATGCTAGAAGTAAGTTTACAGTACAAAGGCACATGAGAACCTGAGTGAGGAGCCTACAAGGCAAACTGTGACAAAGATAAGGGTTTACATGAGAAATTGTGACAGACTAGGAGTCTTCATGAAGTTGAGATCGGAGGCATTGATTAGAGTTAAGAAGGTTTCTCTCTGTATCAACAGGTGTGTTGTAAGCAAAACTCATGAAGTCATTCTGCCGCTCTACTCTGCGCTAGTTCGGCCTCAGCTGGAGTACTGTGTCCAGTTCTGGGTGCCACATTTCAAGAAAGATGTGGAGAAATTGGAAAGGGTACAGAGAAGAGCGACAAGAATGATTAAAGGTTTAGAGAACATGACCTATGAAGCCAGGCTTCATGAACTGGGCTTGTTTAGTTTGGAAAAAAGAAGATTAAGGGGGGACATGATAGCTGTTTTAAATATCTAAAAGGGTGTCACAAGGTGGAAGGAGAAAATTTGTTCCTCTTGGTTTCTGAGGACAGGACAAGGAGTAATGGGCTTAAAGTGCAGCAGGGGAGGTTTAGATTGGACATTAGGAAAAAATTCCTAACTGTCAGGGTGGTCAAATATTGGAATAAATTGCCCAGGGAGGTGGTGGAATCTCCCTCTCTGGAGATATTTAAGAACAGGTTGGATAGACATCTGTCAGGGATGGTGTAGACGGAGCTTGGTCCTGCCTTGAGGGCGGGGGGCTGGACTCGATGACCTCTTGAGGTCCCTTCCAGTTCTATTATTCTATGATTCTATGAACTTTTAACCCTTACAGCAGTTTTCTTTGAGAGGGTTTTGATTTCCTGCACAGTCCCCCCTTAGACACAATTGGAGTTATTTAATATTTCTCCCACAATGGCTCCTAAAATTCTCTTCCTGTGGAGCTGCAGCAGGATTAGCTCCCGGGGCCGGCATGAGCTTGAACTGAGCTGGCTGCCTGTCCGCTAGCTCCTAAAATTCTTTTAATGCAGAATCGTAGTGGGGGTAGCTCCGGGGACTGAGGTGCAGGGTTTTGGGATGTCAGACCTTGAGAAGGAGACTGGGATACCAGATCTGGGAAGGGGTAGAGGTGCAGGAGGGAGGCAGGAGTGGGGGGCAGAGGGCTGGGGTACTGGAGGCAGGCTCTAGCCAGGAGACTTACCAGCCAGCAGCCAAACCAGCCTGCCTGCAGAGCTAAAACCATGTCTCAGCCATCCAGCCAGCCCTCCCCACCACGTGCTTGTGTGAATAACTGAGCAGGAGGAGAGGGGGTACGGTGCTTTGGGGGTGCCTGTTGTTCTAACAGGCAGCTCTGCCAGAAATTGGCCAATGGGATTGTGCTGGGGGTGGGGGCAGCACCTGAAAGTTACCCCCTTCCCCTCCAGGATTACAGTTTTGAAAGGGAAATGGGGCCAGGCAGCTGTGTTTGTGAGCGTCATGCAGGGCAAGCAGGGGGCCTGCCCGGAGCTCCCTGCTGCCTCTGCAGGCTGGATCTGGTGGCTTGGTGGGCCATACTTTGCCCAGGCCTGGTTTACACTGTCACTTCACTGCACCAGAACTTTCTGGCTCAGTGAAGCAAGTTACAGGCCTGTGAAGCGCCAGGGGAAAAGGCCTCCAGTTCCCAGTATCTTTAGCTGCTCCCTTGGCCCCGGTTCCCTGTGAGGTGCGTGTCTGCAGGGGCACACGCCACAAATGTCAGTGCCCCCACAGTTTGTGTAGTGTAAGGAGTTAGGTCGAATTAACGTTTAACTGCCACGTCTAGCCGCGGGCAATTAGTTCGGACTAAGGGGGATTTAAAAATGGCGGCGCCCGGGAACATGCAAATGAAGCCCAGGATATTTAAATCCCCTAGCAGTGCTGTGGCACAGGTTGTTGATAGAGATCCTGGTACCTTCCTGTTCCCTCTCTCAATCAACTGCTTTGTGATCTTCAAATAGCTGTGTGCCATTTTGCAACTCACCTTTCTTTCAGTTAGGAAACACACTAGCACAAACATTTACTCATTTGCATGTGATATATTTTTGCAAGTGTTGTTAAAGATCCAAACTCAGGGATCTGTAACCTTTGCTGGGTCAGGGGCAGCAGACCCACAGAAAAGTCAGTCAGGGACTGTCCACAAATGAAAAGCGCAACAAAAAAAGGCCACTCTAACATGACCTCTACTAAAGGGGAGAAAGACGCTCCCCACATGCCTCTTGCACACCTTCGATGTGGGGAAGGGGTGGGGGGGAATCCAGACAAGTAGATTGTGCGCTCCAGCTCCTCAAAGCTGGGGGGGGAGCCCCAAACCTCAGGAGCTGGATCTAAGCAAGCACCCCTGGTGATAATCCTGCAAGACATTCTGTATTCATCAGTGAAACTGATCAACAGGAGTAAAATGAGTCACATGAACATTTACAGCACCAGGGCTGTGTGGATTGCCCCAGGCAAGGGGCTGCTCCAGCCCTCCAGGACACGGGGGAACTACAGACAGAGGCTGTTTCCTTGGGCTGGGCAACCCATAAACAGAGGCTGCTCCCGCAGGGTACTCTGGCCCACCACCAGCAGGAGCTGCTCCAGCCCGTCCAGCGCAGGCACTGCCTGTAGTGGGGAGGGGAGACAGAGCAAAGGTACCTCTACACTACAGCACTAATTCGAACTCACTTAATTAGAATTAGTTAATTTGGACTAAGCTAATTCGAACTAATGCATCTAGACCTAAAAACTAGTTTGAATTAGCGTTTTGCTAATTCGAACTAGCATGTCCACATTGAGTGGACCATGAACCGAGGTTAAGGCTGGCCGGAAGCAGTGCTGGCAGGGCATCAGAGGAGGACTTAGAGCGTGGAGCTGCTGTCTCAGGCTAGCCGAGGGCTGTGCTTAAAGGGACCCAACCCCCACCCCGGACAGACAGTTCTCAGGGGTTCCCCGCTCGCTTGTCTAACTCGATGAGGGACAGCAAAGCAGTCCTGGCTTGGAGTGCCCTGAGAGCCCACACTGGGCACATCACAGCACTCGGCCATCAGCCCGGCTGCACTTGCCGCAGGCTGCCATCCAAGGAGGGGGGTCAATCGGGGGGCCACATGAGAGCTTCCACCCTGAGGAGCCCGCAGAGCCACCCCAGTCCTCCCCATTGGGGGCTCGTACCCCATTCCTCCCTCACCTCCTTCCACTTACCCCTCCCTAACCCCCCTTCCTGATGTACAAAATAAAGGACACGTGTTCAAAAATAGAAACTCTCTTTATTGAACAAAACTCGGGGAGACTGGGAAAAGGAGGTGGGAGAGGGGAAGAGAGAAGGTGGGAGAGGGGAGGGCAGCTAAAATGATCAGGGGTTTGGAACAGGTCCCATATGAAGACAGGCTAAAGAGACTGGGACTTCTCAGATTAGAAAAGAGGAGACTGAGGGGGGATAGGATAGAGGTCTAGAAAAGCATGAGTGGTGTGGAGAGGGTGCATAAAGAAAAGTTCTTCATTAGTTCCCATAATAGAAGGAGTAGAGGACACCAAAGGAAAGGAATGGGTAGCAGGCTTCAAACTAATAACAGAAAGTTCTTCTTCACAAAGCAAATAGTCAACCTGTGGAACTCCTTGCTGCAGGAGACTGTGAAGGCTAGAACTAGAACAGAGTTTAAAGAGAAGTGAGATAAAGTCATGGAGGTTGGGTCCATGGAGTCCTATTAGCCAGGGAGTAGAAATGGTGTCCCTGGCCTCTGTTTGTGGAAGGCTGGAGATGGATGGCACGAGAAAAATGGCTTGGTCATTGTCTTCGGTCCATCCCCTCCATGGTACCTAGTGTTGGCCGCTGTTGGCAGACAGGCTACTGGGCTAGATGGACCTTTGGTCTGACCCAGTACGGCCATTCGAAGCTTAGGGCTCAGGGTCGGGGGTCTCACTGTACCACTCTGATTTTCATGGAAACCTGCTCCTGGGTGGCCAGGCTGACAGCAATCCTGCCCTAGACGGCCCTTTCCTGTGCCTAGTGCGGAGATCTTTGATGAGATCCACGATGTCTGCACTAGACCAGGCGGACGCCCGTCTCTTGCGGACCTGGGCAGACTCCCGGGAGCCGCCAGTCTGGTCCCAGGAAGAGGCGGAGGGCTGGGTGGCAGCAGGTGGCTGGTTCATGCCGTGCCAGGTGCAGGGTCTGCTGGCTGGGTGCTGGCAGGCTTGTACCATGCCCCTTTAAGGGCTCCGAGCCTGGGAGGGGGGTAGAAGAGTTTCCCTGGTGGTGCCCAGAGTGGCCACCAGGGAAAGCTGGGGAGGGTTAGCCTCCCACTAGTTCAAATTAAGTGGCTACACAGCCCTTAATTCAAACTACTTAATTCAAACTAGGCGTTAGTCCTCGTAGAATGAGGTTTACCTAGTTCGAATTAAGTACTCCGCTAGTTCGAATTAAGTTTGAACTAGCGGTTTGCGTGTGTAGCGCCTATCAAAGTTAATTCGAACTAACGTCTGTTAGTTCGAATTAACTTTGTAGTGTAGACATACCCGTAGGGTGACAGGCAGAGGCTGCTTTGGATAAGCGGTATTATTTTCCAGTTCTCTTTTAAAACATTGAGAGTTTCGGTCCAAATTTCTTCCAAATTACAGTTTTCAATTCAGAAAATGGGTTTTCAATATAGGAAAAGTGGTGTGCTTAAAATTGTATGGGACCTAGAAGAATGTGCATTACCTAACTTATCAGAAACAGATTTTAGGGTGTAGTTCAGCCCAAGTTGAAAATATTTAAAATTGAAGTGTCATAAATGTTTACCATGCTTTTCTGTGCTTTTTTAAAAAAGCACTGTAAAGTGTCTTTGGAAGTAGCTGTAGCTTCTGTAGTTAGTTTTGTGCATAGACTCACATACGATTTTAAAGGCTACCTCTATATGAGAATGTAAACTTTGCAGTGTACCATAGTGGCTAGTTCTTAAGTTTGCCAAGGGTTGGTGAGGCAGTTTGCACAGCAGGATGCTGATGGAAGGACTGACTGTACCATTGCAACTGTTCCAGTGCAGCACTGACGATGGATAGACATGCATACGGAAAATGCAATCTAACCTATGCACTCTTCATGACAATTGTGTCCATAGATTTTATAGGGGTGCTAAGGTTTTTATTTGAGGTTACACATGGAGATACAACCTTTGACATTTGCAATGAATTGTGGAGTCCAACATTTATCAATTATCTATGCAGCCCAAATAAAAACACTGACACGACATAAGAAATACTAATACCAGAACTGTGGCTCAGTGGAGCTTAACTATTGTTCATTTTTTATCCATTAGGGATGTAATAGTGTAGTCAATTAATCAATAAGCAAAACCTTGTAGGTTAATGCTATAGACAACATATATTCCCCAGCCCTGCCAGCAAATTTTTTAGCAGGCTAGGCAGCAGTCTGGCTGAGTTCCAGCTCTACACTGGCTGCTTGAATTTGTGCAAGAGCACTGACTTTGTAATGTACAAAATCAATGCTTATTGCGCAAATACTTTCAACCTGCTCCTTGTTTATTTCATTTGGTGACCTCTAGTTCTTGTGTTATGGGAACAAGTAAATGACTTTTTCCTTGCTCCTTTTTTCCACACCAGTCATAATTTGATGAACCTCAGTCATATCTCCACGTACCCCTTCTCCTCTTAGAGGACAATTCCCAGTCTTGTTAATCTCTCTTCGTATGGCAGCTAGGGATAGAAGTGACTAGAGGAAGCGGGAACTGAAAGGGTATGTCTACACTACAAAGTTAATTCAAACTAACAGTCGTTAGTTCGAATTAACTTTAATAGGGGCTACACAGGCAATCCACTACTTCAAATTTAATTCTAACAAGCAGAGCGCTTAATTCGAACTAGGTAAACCTCATTCTACGAGGACTAACGCCTAGTTCGAATTAAGTAGTTCGAATTAAGGGCCGTGTAGCCACTTAATTCGAACTAGTTGGAGGTTAGCCCTTCCCAGGTTGCCCTGGAGGCCACTCTGAGCCAAACCAGGGAAACGCTTCTGCTCCCCTCCCAGCCCCGTAGCCCTTAAAGAGGCAGGGTCTGGCTACAGTGCTTGTGCCAGTTGCAAGCCTGCCAGCACCCAGCCAGCAGACCCTGCACTTGGCTCGGCATGAGCCAGCCACCCGCGGCCACCCAGCCCTCCCCCTCTTCCCGGGACCAGGCTGGCGGCTCCCAGGAGCCTGCCTGGGGTCACAAGAGGCAGGTGCCCGCCTGGTCTAGTGCGCAGATCGTGGACTTCACCGAGGTTTGGGGGGAGGCCTCCAACGCCCACAGCAATGTGGCCGTCTAGGGCAGGATAGCTGCCAGCCTGGCCACCAAAGGCCACATGCGAACCCAGGAGGAGGTTTGCATAAAAATCAAGTTTGTCCAGTGAGACCCCCGACCCTGAACTCTGAGTTTAGAACATAAGAACATAAGAATGGCCGTACTGGGTCAGACCAAAGGTCCATCTAGCCCAGTAGCCTGTCTGCCAACAGTGGCCAGCACCAGGTACCCCAGAGGGGACGGACCAAAGACAATGACCAAGCGATTTGTCTCATGCCATCCATCTCCAGCCTTCCACAAAAAGTGACCAAAGACACCAGTCCTACCCCCTGGCTAATAGCACTCCATGGACCCAACCTCCATGAATTTATCTATTTTCTCTTTAAACTCTGTTATACTTCTAGCTTCACAGCCTCCTGTCACAAGGAGTTCCACAGGTTGACTATGTCCTGGGTGAAGAAGGACTTTCACTTATTAGTTTTAAACCTACTGCCCATTAATTTCATTTCATGTCCTCTAGTCCTTATATTATGGGAACTAATGAAGAACTTGTCTTTATTCACCCTCTCCACACTACTCATGATTTTATAGACCTCCTCTTTTCTAATCTGAAAAGTCCCAGTCTCTTTAGCCTCTCTTCATATGGAACCTATTCCAAACCCCTAATCATTTTAGATGCCCTTTTCTGAACCCTTTCCAAGGCCAAAATGTCTTTTTTGAGGTGAGGCGACCACATCTATAGAAAGTACTGAAGATATGGCGTACCATAGTTTTATACTTCCCCTCCTCCTTCTTCCCCTGGCTTCCCCCTTCCAGCTCCCTCCTCCCAGGTTTCCTCCTATCCCTTCCCACCCTCTCTCTTCCCCTCTCCCACCTCCTTTTCCCAGTCTCCCCAGTGGTTAATCCCCCTCCCCCCAGTTTTGTTAAATAAAGAGAGTTTCTATTTTTGCAAGTAGGAATAAGAGATCCTCCGGAATAGGGCTTTATTCTGGAGGATCGCGCCAGTCTGGACGCTTTTCTCCGGCTTATCTCCAAGCCGGAAAAAAGCGGCGGCCATGAAAATGCAAATGCCGCGGGGGATATTTAAATCCCCTGCGCATTTGCCTCTTCCAAAGTTCTACATTAGCATGGCTATTCCGTAATAGGCGGTCAGTGTAGACACAGCCTTAGTGTGTAGCAACTTTTAAATGTTGTATTTTTTCCCGTTAACATATTGGAAAGTGTTTATTTTAGACATAATGTGATTGGGTTACACCAGGACTACTCAACTTTGGAAGCCCTGGAGGCCACAGTGATACTCACAGCACATGCCCAGGGCCCCAAATAAAGTATGGTTGCATATACATATGCTAATAGCTCCTCTCAAACTGACAGGCATGAATACAAAGATTAAGGTAAGACTACCCAACATGCAGGCCCTATTTTAGGCAGTTCTGCCGATATTCAAAAAATGCAATATTTACCCAATTTCCACCCATATGCACTTTTAATGAGCAATGACAGACCCAGGAATTTAACCACTAAAACGTATAGCAAGAGAAGACCATTATATTGACTACTTTTTTGTTTTGGCTTCCACTCCTGGGTCGCATGCTGAGCCCCACATAAACCCAAACTGCACCACAGGCCGCAAATAAACGGATCGGCCCACGGATGGCATGTTGAGTAGCCCTGTGTTAGACCATTCATATACTGATGATGCACAATGCCTTCCTCTCCCACCCATCTCTTGCCCAAACTGTATATCCGGGTAAGAGCTATCAATCTTCCAGACATTTTAGTCTAGGAAGGAAATTAAGGTTATCCAACATAACCTGCACATTCTCCGGCTCTTAATTGGCCCATCCTTATCTTTCTGTAATCACTGTTTCTCTTTCAAACCCAGACTGAATAAAATCAGATGCCTGCAACAGATGAACAGTCCGGTTCACAGTTCCCAAGTATCTGCTATTGCAACACAAAAGGCTTTAATTATTTATACAAATACATAAAAAACGTTTCTTTATTAGCAAAACGCTAATCCAAACTAGATTTTTAGTCTGGATCCGTTAGTTTGAACTAGCGCTGTAGTGTAGACATACCCGGAGTTAGGGATGTTAAATTTAAACAGAGCTCAAAATGGCCACCCTTAAAAGGACAATGCCTGTTCTACTGATAAGGCCTGCTCTTGTGGATAAGTGAGAGCGGTGGATGTGGTATACCTAGACTTTAGTAAGGCGTTTGATACAGTCTTGCATGATATTCTTATCAATAAACTAGGCAAATACAACTTAGATGGGGCTACTATAAGGTGGGTGCATAACTGGCTGGATTACCATACTCAGAGAGTAGTTATTAATGGTTCACAATACTGCTGGAAAGGCATAACAAGTGGGGTTCCGCATGAGTCTGCTTTGGGACCGGATCTCTTCAGCATCTTCATCAACGATTTAGATATTGGCATAGAAAGTAGCTTATGAAGTTTGCAGATGATACCAAGCTGGGAGGGGTTGCAACTAATCTGGAGGATAGGGTCATAATTCAAAATGACCCGGACAAATTGGAGAAATGGTCTGAGGTAAACAGGATGAAGTTTAATAAAGACAAATGCAAAGTACTCCACTTAGGAAGGAAAAATTAGTTTCACACATACAGAATGGGAAGCGACTGTCTAGGAAGAAGTACGGCAGAAAGGGATCTAGGGGTTATATTGGACCACAAGCTGAATATGAGTCAGCAGTGTGATGCTGTTGCAAAAAAAGGAAACATGATTCTGAGATGCATTAACAGATGTGTTGTGAGTAAGACACCAGAAGTCATTCTTCCGCTCTACTCTGCACTAGTTAGGCCTCAGTTGCAGTATTGTGTCAAGTACTGGGCACCGCATTTCAAGAAGGATGTGGAGAAATTGGAGAGGGTCCAGAGAAGAGCAACAAGAATGATGAAAGGTCTAGAGAACATGACCTATGCAGGAAGGCTGAAGGATTTGGGATTGTTTAGTTTAGAAAAGAGAAGATTGAGGGGGGACATGATAGCCGTTTTCAGGAATCTAAAAGGGTGTGATAAGGAGAAGGGAGAAAACTTATTCTTCTTGGCCTCTGAGGATAGAACAAGAAGCAATGTGCTTAAACTGCAACAAGGGAAGTTTAGGTTGGATATTAGGAAAAAGTTCCTAATTGTCAGGGCAGTCAAACACTGGAATAAATTGCCCAAGGAGGTTGTGGAATCTCCATCTCTGGAGATATTAAAGAGTGGGTTAGATAAATGTCTATCAGGGATGGTCTAGACAGTATTTGGTACTGCCATGAGCGCAGGGGACTGGACACGATCATCTCTTAAGGTCCCTTCCAGTCCTAGTATTCTATGATTAAATGATTCTATGATAAAAGGACAAACTGTTTGCATTTGTTTTTTTGTTTTTTGTTTTAGTGGGGTTTTTTTTGTTTGATTGTTTTTTTACTTAACTTCTTTTCCCTGTCATTTTTGGTTTGCTCAACAACTTCTCCTTGGGACATTTTTATTTCCCCAGCAACAACTTTTCCCTTGGAAATGGCTACCCTTAAAGCCTCCATTTTTTTTGTTTTGTCTTAAAAATCCTTGGTGTTTCTCATAAAAAAATGTTTTGGTGTTCCTCAGTAGCAAAAGAGTGAAATTAGTCAACACACTTTCAAATTATTACTTCTAAAATGAAACACGTTTGCAAAAACAGCATTTTAATTTCCTGCCATGTTGCTTAAGTTTAAAAATTATAGTCAACATTTAAAAATTATGTATTTTGTAAATCAATTTATATATTATTTTCATGTCATTTTAATTATATTTTAAGTTTCAAAGTAAAAAATTGGTGCTTAAAATATTAGCATTATAACAAAACCGAGTAAGCATTTACCAGACCTCCCATGCTCATATCAAGCTTTCTCCATACTGTTACAAACGTTCAAACATTTCAAAGCCGTCCTACCAGCTATAATTAACTAAGCATTTTCTCTACAATCATTATAAAATCCTGATGTTTGGGAAATGCAGAGAGTGAACAACAATAGTAATACCATAAGAAATGATACACAAAACTTTAGAAGAAATTATACATATATTACCCAAATCCTGAACCATCTACTTTGGGGATTAAACTGTGTTAACAGAAATTGAGTTAAACAGTTTTACGACTACATTGCCTAAAGTGTTAGGCCTAAACTCATGCCCCCCCGGCACCCTCACACATGACTTGTTCCATCCCCTGCCTTCCTCATGTTTACCCCTCCTTTCAACCCCTCTTCTCCCAGCACCCACTCCTCTCCTTTTCCTTTCTCGTCCCCCAATGCTCCTCCATTCTCCTCTCTCAGCATGACTAACCCCTGCCTCCCCTACCAATACCTTCCCCCCACCCTCTGCCCTTTCCCCTCATTGTCTTCTTGTGGCTCCCTGGCATGTCTCTCCTCCAACCTGCCTCTTGGTGCCTTCCCCTTTCTTCTCCTGCCCTGCGCCCCTCCTCTCCGTCAGTATAAGCCCCTTCCTCTCCTCACCCCAACCTTCCCCTTAGTTCTCCCCCTGTCCATTCCCTCACCTTCCTGACACCTGCATCCCTCAACCCTCTTGTGCTGGTTGCGGGGCTGCATGGCCGGTGGCTGCCCCATGTGCTTGGGCCGGAGCCAGGGCCACGGTGCTATTTTTAGTATCCTAGCCCTGGCCCAAGAGCAGCTCTACCATGGCCCTGCTCCAGTCCCGGTACCCGCGGCAGCTGAGGGGGTGGACGGGCCTTGGTGCACATACTTCCAGCTGGGGGAACAATAGGCTGTGCTGGAAGGCCAGGGCTTGCCTGCAGCCTCCGCTCCACCCCTGGGCTGGTGGATTCACGAGGCCTGGGGATCCATTCCCCTCTTGGAACTGGCTCAGGGTGCTGAGCTGTAGCTCCCTGCTGCGGGGTGCTGGAGACAGGACTGACAGAGCGAGGCTGCTACTACCAAGCTGACGACTCCAGCCAGGGTTTGGAGCGGGGTGGCTGGAAGGTGAGGACAGGAGGCAGGATGGAGCCCAGGAGGGTGGGAAGGACGCACCAAGGGAAGGGAAGAGAAGGCAGGCGATTGGGAGGTGCAGAGAGTCAGGCAGGGGCTTGGGGAGGAGGGGGCCCCAGCAAGCATGGAGAGGTGTCCCAGAGGCGCAGGGCAGGACTGGCCCTTGTGCCTCCCGGGGAAGAAAGAAAAGTGGCTCGGTCAGTAGCTGAAGGCCAAACCCAGCTCCCCGCAGAAGGCTGCCTCCTCCCCGCGCCCTGCAGGGCTGAAGCGGTGGCTGCCCATCTCTGCTCCTTGGGGCTTTCGGGGAAGCAGGCCCTGTGTGCCGGGACTGAGCTGAGGCCGCGGTTCTACTTTTAGTACTGCTGTCCCAGCAGCTGCAGCCCCCGGTGCTCCTGGGGGCAGGGCCACTTGGCGGGTGGCTTCCCCCTGTGCCAGGACTGGAGCTGGGGCCACGGTGCGATTTTTAGTACTGCAGCCCAGGCTCCAGCTGTGGCAGCTGCCACACGGCCCCACCCCGGGAGCAGCTGGGCTGTGACTGCGCAGCCGCACTGTGGGCGGGACTCACATTTGTGGCCTGTGCCCCTGCAGACACGCACCTCACAGGGAACCGGGGCCAAGGGAGCAGCTAAAGATACTGGGAGCTGGAGGCCTTTTCCCCTGGCGCTTCACAGGCCTGTAACTTGCTTCACTGAGCCAGAAAGTTCTGGTGCAGTGAAGTGACAGTGTAAACCAGGCCTGGGCAAAATATGGCCCACCAAGCCACCACATCCAGCCTACAGAGGCAGCAGGGAGCTCCAGGCAGGCTCCCCTGCTTGCCCCGCATGCTGCTCACAAACGCAGCTGCCTGGCCCCATTTCCCTTTGTAAACTGTAATCCTGGAGGGGAGGGGGGGAAGTTTCAGGTGCTACCCCAACCCCAGCACGATCCCATTGGCCAATTTCTGGCAGAGCTGCCTGTTAGAACAACAGGCAGCCACAAAGCACCGTACCCCCTCTCCTCCTGCTCAGTTATTGACCGAAGCATGTGGTGGGGAGGGTTAGCTGGATGGCTGAGACATGGCTGGAGCTCTGCAGGCAGGCTGGTTTGGCTGCTGGATGGTAAGTCTCCAGACTAGAGCCTGCCTCTGATACCGCCAGTGCTCTGCCCCCCACTCCTGCCTCCCTCCTGCACCCCTACCCCTTCCCAGATCTGGCATCCCTGTCTCCTTCCCAAGGTCTGACATCCCAAAACCCTGCACCTCAGTCCCCTGCCATAAATCACAATTGCCTCCTTCACCCAAACTCCTTCTCAGCCTCCATTCTTCCATCTGCACCCCAATCCTTTACCCCAAACTCCCTTCTGCACCCCATCCCCTCCCCCAGTACATAGCCTGGCTCAGTCCTAGCTGGTGCTGGGTCCCGGGAGCTACCCCCGCTATGGTTCTGCATTAAAAGTATTTTAGGAGCTGGCAGACAGGCAGCACGGCTCAGTTCCAGCTCATGCCGGTTCCGGGAGCTTCCCCTGCTGCAGCCCCACAGGAAGAGTATTTTAGGAGCCATGCTGCCTGCCCCCAGCTCCCAAATTATTTCCAGTGTAGAGCCGCAAAGGGGGTAGCTCCCAGGAAACGGCGCAAGCCGGGACTGAGCGCTTGCAGTGCTAAGCCTTATAGATGAATTGTATAGTCAACTTTTTTGTCGACTGCACAATTAATGAATTACACGCATCTTAACAAAAAGTAATGCTTCAGAGCATGTTCATTTACCTGGTATTTACTTCAGAGACAACACAATTGACTAAGGCAGTTGAATTGTTTTATACTTGCTAAGTGATTTCCCAATAAAATGATTTGCAATATAAAGCTTTGTAAATTCGTCAATGTTGGTTCTGAAATTTGGCCAATGTAATTACAAATAATATTATTGTTCTCTTCTTTTTACTGTCTTGTTTATCTTCTGTTTCGTAACGTTCCGGTAGTGAACTGTATCGGAACATGGCAACCAGCTTACAGCTTTATAAGAGGAGAACATTTCCTCCTCTTCTGAATAGTTATCAGCCCCTGCACTGTAGGAATCAGAAAATCATTTTAAAAGATGTCGAAGTTGTGAGTGAAATACTACTTTAAAATGGGATAATTATTTGCATTCTGGGAGAATAGTTTTATTTAATTAAAACATGTCGAAGATATGCAGAGAGTGACAGAGATCCAAGTGTTTTGGGACAAGTTCAGTTGATGAAATTCTCTTGTCTATTGTGACTTGATATTGCTGTTTCTTTGTGTATTTCCTGTGAGGGATCACACGCCTCCGCCTGCCACTAGTTCAGTTGAGACGAAAATTACAAAACAAACAAGGAAGCAGTAAACTTCTAACTAGCTGCTTGCTATCAAATACAGACTATTGGACGGGGAGTTAATTTTCTGCACCACACCCTTATCTAGTAAGTTAAAATGTTGAAGACCTCACTGGAGAGTGAATTCAGTTGTCTCAGGCAAGTCGTTACTGGACATTCTTTCCTCCTAAAATGCCACCTTAAAATTAATTGGGCATAACAAGGATGTAACAGTGTGCACATTTAACTGATGAGCCTGGGGTCATAGATGCCATGGACCGGGCCGGTTCTGGGCGCAGCTTAGGGCATCCGCTCAGAGTGAATTGCTCAAATTCGGGGCTCTCTCTAGCCCCCAGACTGGAGGCCTTCACAAATAGGCCATAAACCAGTCCCACAGAGCGCTTCAACTGCCTGCCTGAAGCTTCACGAGCAAAATCCCTCCGACATCGCACCAGTATGCATGCCCCAGATGGCCAGGGGCCTCATACACAGGTGACGGGTGTTAGAACCCAATCTCACCTACCCCGAACAAGTTCTGTCCGGTTCCAAGAAACCTGCCACAGTTCCTAGGTCACCTTACACTCTAGATCTTACCCACAAATCACGCTGAGCCAATCCTTTAGAATCTAACATCAAAAGGTTTATTACTACAAGAAAGAAAAGCATGAGAGTAAGGCTGTTAAAGTATCATACATTACATGCATCGAATCTCCCAGTTCTCGATGCAGGCTTGTAGGAGAGATGTTATAGCTGCTGGCTTACAAGTCCTTGGTGCACATCCTATGCCAGGATGGGTCTGCAGTTCTTCCTGGCTCATGATTCCCTACGATGCCGTATCTGGGGTCAGAAGCAGAGCTGAAGACCACGATGGAGTCGTCCACATGGTCTATTTATACCTCCTTCCAGGTTTCTTCCAAGCTGGCGAGAGTCACACGGCCAGTGGCCAGGTGTGTCTTTGGACTCCAGAGATCCATTGTTCCCTGGAGACTTGCTCATTAACATGTCCATAGGAAAACATTCCTGACCCATTACTCAACAACATACAGCGAAACTTTCAGTCTCCCTACAGAGTACATATTCATAACTCCACACACAGACATTATCCAGATAAATGAAGAGCATTCACGGAACCAGTAGAAAGTAAGCGTTTGTTTGACACCTAACGTGGCCCTCTTTGTGCCAATTTGGGGCTAATACCTCCGCCCCCCATGGGTGCAGCAGTGATCTGGCAGCTTCCCTAAACTTCAGTTCACGTAATACCCACCAACACAAAATTGATGCAGGAAGTGATGCTAGTAACATCACGGAAAGCATCACAGGCCTCCCCATGTTTTGGCTCTGTGTCATCACATGTTCTAACCCAGTGGTAGAAACAACAGTCCAGACCTGGATGAGTGTATGAGAACCCAGTTTGCCTAAAATAGGCTTCATTACTGCAAGGTCTGTCCTAGCCATAGTCACGTCCTTGCACTGTCTCACCAAACCAAGGTAGAACTTGGCAAGAACCACAGCTACTTGGATCTGCATTTTCAGCACGATCCCTATATGTGTCAGGTGATTTTGCCCAGAGCTGAAAAAAATAGTGAATTTATCCAGGCCAGCTCTTGTAATTCTCTGAACAAAAATTAACATTGTGTGAATGCAGGTATTTTCATCCCAAATAATGTAGGCATCTATGCACTTAGCAACGAAGACAAAATGGTGGCGTGCCTCAGTTTCCCTTTTCACACAGCACCTTTCTGGCTGGAACCTTTTTTGTCCTGTAAGAAGTTCCAAGACCAGTTACAAGCATTAACCATGAAATAGCACCATCTCAATGTCCTTTTACATGCCACCTGTCATTTCGTACATCTCCTGACAGATTACATGGTATTTCCGTAAGATCATGCATGTTGTATACCTTTACAATTCTCTGCAATAATGATACATCAGTTACAAGAATTAACATCTGTTAGAAGCAGAATCCTATATCAGGTGTATATTGACAACATTCTCCAGCAGGCCATGTCTTTGGCTCCACACCATTGCAGTTTTGGCCTTTCAGGTTTAATCTGTGAGTCGTCTTCACCAAAGCAAGTCCTGCGCCTCCCCCTTGTCCTGTGGGCTCATAACCTGAATCCTCTGACCTGACCAGGACAAAGGGCTGGCTGGGTGCGACTCCCTGGCTCATAATGGCCCTGGAATTCTCCCCCTTCTCCCACTCAGCGGGGGAAGAGCAGTAAACTCCCTATTAGCACTCACCTGTTTGGAAGCTCTTGGTTGCTTACTCATTGCTTTATAATACCCTGGACTGCCTGAAAGTCCCTCCCCCTACCAAGGCTCAGCCAATCAGCAGAGGCTCCTAGAATTCAAAGTTGAATTAGAAGCCAACAGTTTCCACCTGCCAGTCACAGCACACAATCCGTGAAGAAGCAGGGGAGGAGAAAGGGGAAGTGGGAAAAAAAACATCCACCAACATCAGTCACAAACAAAAGCTCAGAACACAGCAAGAAATCCCCAAACACAACACACACTTCCCTCAAGAGTCCTGTATCTGTTTCCCCTTTACCTGGAGAACTCCCTCTCCAAAGCTTCACTCACAAACACAGGGGCTACGTCTAGACTGGCATGATTTTTCAGAAATACTTTTAACAGAAAAGGTTTTCCGTTAAAAGTATTTCCGGAAAAGAGCATCTAGATTGGTCCCAGAGTTATCACTATAATGATGCGCTTTTGCATCGAGCAGTCCATTTCACGAACAGGAAGGGGCACTGCTCAATTTTTCTCCAGGTCCTCGTGGACCACCGGGGCTGCTTCCTGGACGTCTACAGGGGCTGGTCCGTCAGGGCACATGACCCCCGCATCCTCCACAACTCTGGACTCTTTTGCAGGCTGGAGGCGGGCACCTACTTTCCCCGGCTGGACTTGATTGTTGGGGATGTGCCTATGCCCATCTGCGTCATCGGGGACGCGGCCTACCCCCTGCTGCCCTGGCTAATGCAGCCCTACACGGGGCGGCTGGACCAGAACTGGGCCCTGTTCAATGACCGCCTCAACCGGGCCCGAAATCAGGTGGAGTTCGCCTTCGGATGCTTGAAAGCCCGCTTCCGGTGTTTGCTCACCCGTCTCGAGATGGAATGCAACGGAGGTACTGGCCGCGTGCTGCATGCTCCACAACATTGTGGAGCGCAGTGGGGAGGCCTTTCTCCCTGCATGGATGGCAGCCGAGGCACAGACATTCGAACAGCCCCACACAGCTGCCATCCGCCAGGCGCGCCAGGATGGGGTGCGCATCAGAGAGGCCCTGACGGACATGTTCGCGCAAGCCCCATAGTAGGGTCGCCTGGGTCTCCCCATACGACTCCCTCCCATCCTCTACCCTTCCTCACCCCCTGCCCTTACCTTCCCCCAATTGTAAAGCGTCAGTTCCAAGCACATCGTCCAAGACGATCTCCTGGCTCTTCCTCTCCCGAGGCCCGGAAGGACCAAAGGATTGAGGTTGCCAGCAACACGACAATCATCTCCTGCGTCTAGACTTTGTTACATATTCTTTTGTGTGAGTCTTTTAACCTTTCTTGCTTTTTTGTTATCTATGTTAATATAGTTGTGGTTTAAATTTTACTTAAAAGCGTCAGTATTTATGTATGCGCCACAAACCAATGACCACTTAAAGGGACCACCAGTGATAGCTACAGAATTTGGTGTCCGCATTTTGTAATCCTTTTAAATTTAGGTGGCTAATTGGCATCTCAATTCATTTATTACAGTTACCTCGAGTAACAAATTAACCAACACAATAATCAACTGAAAAATTGTCTTTTTATTTACAAGGAGGAGGGGGAGGAGACCTTCAACTGGGACGGGGAGGGGGAGGAGACCTTCAACTGGGACGGGGAGGGGGAGGAGACCTTCAACTGGGACGCGGAGGGGGATGAGCTACTGGGAGGGATGGCCCCTGCAAGCGCTCCTGCGGGGGTGGACCTGCACATGTGGGGCAGGCCGCATCGGGGCAGGCTGCATGGGGAGGTGGGCAGGAGCAGGGGGCATCGCAGGGGCAGGAGGGGGCATTGGAGCAGGGGGCATCGCAGGGGCAGGAGGGGGCATGGGCAGTGCTAGGGGAGGGATGGCGGGGGTACGGGGTACGGCCAAGCCGTAATGGATTGTGTGCGCTATGTGCGCTGTGAGGGTTGCCATGGAGTCAGCCATCCTGGTGCACTGGGCCACCAGTCTGTGTTCTGGCCCTGTGGAGGGCGGGAGGGCTCTTGTGCTGCATTCACCTGTGGAACTCCCTGCCGTGGAGACTATAAAGGCTTTGGGCTAATCACTGGTGTTTGACAGGGAGCGAGATGCATCCCCACACAGTGCCTGGGAGCACGTCTGGCGGAGGTGGTCTGGGCTCTCAGATCCCCATCGCATGGGATATCTCCGGGACGGAACCAGAAGAGTGACTGGGGGGGAGGGTATCCCAGCCTTGCAGCAAAACTCAGGCAGCCCTAAGGGCGGCCCGAGCGCTTCCCCCCCTTCTCCCTCCCACTATCCCTCACACAACGGTAGCCCAGGGACATGTGTGGCCGCAGTGGGGACTTCCCTCGGGGAGCCAGCCAAGGCACCGGGAGCAGGCGAGGGGCTCGGTGGAGGCCACGGTCTCAGGGCTGTGACACTGCAGTTCACCCAGGAGCAGCTGGCTGTGCCTCACAGCCAGGCATGGGACAGTGTTGCCGTTCTCCGTGCTGCACCCTTGGCGGAGGTGCAGGCTCTGGGCTGAGTCCCTGGGGCCCTGGCCGGTTCCAGCCGGCATCCACCCTTCCCCCTGGTCCTGCCGAATGTGTGTGAGCAGCACGGTCCCAGGCGTGCCCTGCAACTGCCTGCTGCGGCCACGTGCCGCTCGGTCACAAGGCTGCACGTGCTGCTTGCTGCCTAATGCTACACAGCGTGCAGCTCACATGGCCAGAGTGACATGCTCTCCCCCTCCCTTCCTCTCCCTCCTCCGGGCGCCTGGCTCTCCCACTCTACCCCCCGCCATTGTGAGTGCAAAGTGCAAGACTCACCGGTGGATCCTTCCCCGGCCTCGGAGGGGCTGCTGGAGGGGGCCTGCTGGGTGGCAACGCTGGCCTCCTCCTCCGAAGCGCTGCTTTCTCCTTCCCCCGCCTTGGTGCTCCGGGTGACGGGGGGGGGGGGGGGGGGCACTCGCAGGTGTCCACGGGCACGTCTGGGATTCGCGGGGCTGGCTGGCCAAGGATGACGTGTAGTCGGTCGTAGTGGGGGCAGGTGTCTGGTCCTGCCCCCCTGCACTCGCTGGCCCTCACGTAGGCCAGGCGCAGCTCCTTCACCTTCGCCCGCACCTGGTCGAGGTTCCGGGCAGGGTGTCCGTGCTGGGCCAGCGCCTCAGCCATGCAGCCGAAGATATCAGTGTTGCGGTGCCGGGACCTCGTGTCGTGGAGGCCCTCCTCCTCCTGCCAGAGGTCCATGGGTCTCCAGCTCCCTGGGGGACGATGAGGGAGCCCGTCTTTTCCAGCCTGTGGGGGCCTCCTGTGCTGGGGGTGCAGGTGGCTCACCGCCTGGAGCTGCCATGGCTGGCTCTGATGGCTGCTGGGCAGGACGGGCGCTGTGGCAGACCTCAGGCCATAGAGCTCTGTGGCACGGTCCTGCCACGTGCACTCAGTAGCCTGTGACTGCTTAAAGAGCTCGGGTTCCCAGGAAATCCAGGGCTCCTACGGGGTCTCCCGGCGTCCAAACCACTTTTTTCCATTTAGCCTGCTTTTCCGCAAAAGTCTTAGCTAGCTGTCTACACTGGCCCTTTTGTGCAACAGTTTTTCGCAAAAAGGACTTTTCCCCAAACGGGAGCGGCAAAGCTTTTCCGGAAAAGCAGTTGATTTCGCACAGCAGATCGTCATTGCTTTTGTGGAAAATCAAGCGGCCAGCGTAGACAGCTGGCAAGTTTTTCCGGGAAAGCGGCTCATTTTCCGGAAAACCTTGCCAGTCTAGACACAGCCAGGGGGAAGAAAATGGCACAACCTGGGTTGCCAATCGACTAATCAAGTAGTCAATAATTCTATGGACTACTCGATTAATTAAATACCTGCCTCTTTACTCAACTATATGAAATAGGGATGTTATCAGTCTTCGAGAACTCAAGTTGAGAATGTTAAGTGATAGGAAATCTCCATATTCTGTTTTGTAGTGGAATTCATAGTCAGTGAAAGTTAAGCGCTACATAGCAACACCGATTAAAAAAAAAGAAAAGAATCTCTGGGCAGTACGCTTAGTTCTTGAAGCATTCTTTTATTGTAAAGTGGATAGAATTTGTATACATAATCCAATTACACGGTTTATTATAGCAGTCTGCAACAAAAATAATGAATTGATATGTAGAAAACAAATTAAACCTTTCAAATTTTAATACTTTTCCCTCTTTTTCAGGTATTGTCTCTCATATATTACTTATGCAAGGGAGTCACCATTAATTGATCTCATTTTATGCAATTAAAAGTTAGTCAGTTCAGTCCTAATTTTTTTCAATAGTGTAATTTTCTCAAATCACACTCTTTAAACTTTAAACCAAAGATTTTTAAGCCAAAAAAAAAGAGCCTTGCCCCTTTAAGGGCGGCCATTCCCAAGGGAAAAGTTGTTGATGGGGAATAAAAAAGCCCCAAGAAAAAGTTGTTGAGCAAA
This sequence comes from Pelodiscus sinensis, assembly GCF_052426305.1. Lineage (NCBI taxonomy): Eukaryota > Metazoa > Chordata > Testudines > Trionychidae > Pelodiscus > Pelodiscus sinensis. The sequence goes on from NC_143060.1 coordinate 59,204,369, forward strand.
CCAACCAAACAAAAAAGGACAGGGAAAAGAAGATAAGCAAAAAAACAAAACAGTTTGTCCTTTTAACAGGAGAGCCGGCATTGTCCTTTTAAGGGCGGCCATTTTGAGCTCTGTTTAAATTTAACATCCCTAACTCCCTCTCTCTCTCTGTAGCTCTGAAGCCCTGCACCTTCCAGGGGGCACAAATCCAGCCTGTGACCACAAATCAAAATTGCTGAAGTGACCCCCCACAGTGAAAATTATTGTCCGCCCTTGGGATAGGTGATTGGTCTTTTGTGACCTTACAATCTGCCAAGTACATGTGGCACTGAGCAGCCTCTGATGATTCCATGTGCAGCCTGCTTGATTCCTAGCACTAACATTGAGTGAGTAGGGGAAATGCAGGGGGGAGAGGCTCAAATATGCAGAGGGGCTGGCCAGGGGCAGGACAGGGTGTGGCGGTGACATCACAAGGCCTTTTTCGGTGTCTCCGCTTATTGGTTAAAGGACCTTGCCAGGTGGTGAACTCACAGAGAGTCCATGACAACAGCCAGGTAGGACAGGATGCGGGGCCGGGGCAATTTCAGACTCCCGTAGCTTTCCGGCCGGGAGTCATCTCGAGGTCTGCTCTTCTTACCTTGAGCGCTCTCAGGCCTCGAACATAAACACTAAGAAGAATCTTCTTGGAGTGTTATACAAATCCCTTTCTGAGAAAAGAGACACGTCTCTGCGGAGAAGGTAAGAGCCTGTGATAGATTTGGTGCTGATGCTGCCTGACCTATCGGGTGCTGGCCAAATAGAAGTTGTAGAAACATTCACATTGGAACTATTCCTTACCAGTGGGGACAGTGGATTTTGTGTCTTTTGTTTCCCTTTTCCCATAGTCTCCTGCCCTGCCTGAGTCTCACTGTTGAGTGGATGAGATAGTGATAGGGAGAAGATCCAGGACTTTGTTCTCTTTAAGACCCAGCAAATGAGCCAGAATGTGTCATCTGCTTGGGGAATTGTTCAGCTTCTCTACATTGGTTGGGCCTGAGCAGTTCCTGATTCTGTCAGGAGTGGATTGTTACACCCAACTATCTGCCCTTTGGCTAAGGAGGTTGAGGGTGTGTGTGTGTGTCACTGCCAGGAGTGTGTAATACGAGGTGCCCTATTATATGGAGTCCTTACAGATGAACAATAAAATCAGTGTTCTTTTCACATATTCGTGCAGTAGAGCCCCATTTTTCCAGCCTTCCATTGTGCAACTTTCCATGTTGACCTAATAACCAGCGCATGCAGGGCCAGCAGCAGGCAACCCTCCCATGGCCACTAGATGGCGCTGTGGCCTCACACTTCCCTACTCTCCTGAATATCTGAATTTTTGATCATCTGGTTTGGTCCTGGTCCCAATTTGACATGACAAGTGGGGCTCTGCTGTGTAAGAGCTAGGGGTTGCCAGATGGTTCCAGCAAAAACACCGGACACACTCGACATTACATCACAATCTCCATTACAATGGGAGCTGAGAGATTGTGCTGGGGGCCTGGGCAATGCATGTAGCTCCCCCTTCTCCGCCTCCCACTGTGCCCCACAGAAAGACACATGGAGCAGCCACTCGGAGCTCTGGGGTTGTGGTAGGCAGGGAACTTGGCACAGGGTTCCATTAGGCAAATGACTGTTTTAAAATGTAAAAAGCAGTTCCCCTATGCACCAAGGAGTGCAGAGGAAGGGCAGTAGGATGTGCCCTAGTGGGCTGAAAATACTGGTCGGTACCAGAGTATTAGCAGCTAAACTACAAGTCCCTCTAATATTTCAGAGCTGTAAATGCTCCAGCCTTGCCCAAACTGCCTGTAGAGTTTGTTCTTGTGAACGTTTCCGGGATTATCTTTTGACATCTCTTGCTCTGTCAGACTTGTCTCCCCTTGGAGTACTGTTTTAACCCATCCCTTCTATTTCAGCGGTGTTCAGACTCCAGCATCGGGACCGTCGCATCCTTCCCAGGTGGTGGTGTCGCAGTCCTCCCGGGTGATGTCGTCACCGAAGCCCTCCCAGGTCACAATGTCGCAGCAGCCCTCCCAGAGGACATCGCAGTTCTCCCGGGGGACAGCGCCACAGACTTCTCCAGTGGTGGCACCACACCACTCTAAGGTGGTGGCATCGCAGGCAATGCAGGGGACATCGCAACTCCCCCGTGTGGTGGCTCCGCAGCCCTCCCGGGGGATGTCGCAGCCCTCCCGCGTGGGAGCTTCCCAGGCCCCGCCACCCGCTCCTCCCGTCCTCACACCCACTCCTCCAGCTCAGCCCTGCTGCCGTCGCCTCTCTAAGTTACAGAGCCGGGGCCCCCGCCAGCTGCAGCAGTGCTCCTCTCTCCTTTGGGAGCGCATCTCAAACCCAGAGAAAAATCTATTCCACCTGCCCCGGGCGACAGTGGCTGCTGAGTCGGCGGGTAGAGCACAGGGGTCATGCGGCACCGCCAAGCCTCTACCGCCCATCCAGCCTCCCACTGCTGCGGCCTCTGGCCCCGCCACCACCCGTAAGCAGCCAAAGAAGCAGGTAGCTCCTAAGGAGAGGAATCCACGCGGGGCGCCCCAGGCGAGAACCGGCCCCTTGCCCAACTCCCGCCTCTGCGCCTCCCTGCATCAGCAGCAGCAACAACAACAGCTACAGCCACAGCCACCGCAGCAGCCACAGAGGTCGAGCCCGACCCGTACCCGCGGCCGCACCACCAGGAACCGAGGTGTGGCGGCAAAGCCGGAGCCGGAGGCTGAGGTCCCCACCACGGACTACACCATCAACCTCACGGCCGAGGCGACCAGGCTGCTGCTGCGCCGCCACCTGGAGAACCAGAGCGGATGGAGGAATCCCTTGGGCAGCACCACACCCCTGCCGGGCTCCCAGAGCAGGGCCGGCCTGGACCTGACCTCGTTAATAAAGATCTCAGTGGTGAATGAGCAGAACCGCTATGATGACGAAGAGTATGAGGAGGATCCGGCGCCGGGGATCAGGAACCTGAAGCTGGTGTGCAGGTGTATGGAGTGGCTGCAAGGGGTGGAGGAAGCGAGGAGAGAGGGCCAGCTGGAAACCTTGCCCCACCTCGATGACCCCTGAGACTGAGGGGAGGAGAGCCATCTCACCGCCGCTCCTCGCGACAATAGCCGAGCCTGCCCGTGTGGTGTTCCTGGGAGCGGAGTTCATCCATCCTCCCCGACACCTGGTCTTGTGACCACCCCATCCCGCTCCATACGTTCATGTCTGCAGATGTGTCTGGAAAAGGGTCCGTTCTACATAAAAAAGGGGGGGGGAAATAAATACATGTTCACCGTTGCTATGTCCTTTGTATTTTCATTCACATGTTGTGGCATTTGGGAGCGAAAATATTGGGGCAGGCGAATCAGTGTTACACACGTGCTTCTCCAGGTCCAGCTGAGAGCCTAGACAGAGGCGAGGGACAGCTGTCCGTGTGAAATGCGCTGGGACCCACAGGGGTCTGTTCTACGGAAACGGGGGGAGGAGAGGGTAGAAAAGAAATAAATATTCACCGTTGCTATGGCCTGTGTATTTTCATTCACATGTTGTGGCATTTGGGGAGAGGAAAAATTGGGGCAGGCTAGTCAGTGCTTCTCCCGATCCAGCTGAGATGCTTGATGTTTTTCTTCTGAAAGCAGGAGCGTAGCAGGTTTAATAGATGATGGCCAGGATCGGGACGTTAACCCCTGTGCTTTGGGGGTGTTTAAATGTGATCAGACATGAGCAGAGAAATGTTCTTAGCTAGTTAACTTATTGTAACGCAACAGGTGCTTCATATTCATATTTTATTCACTCCTAAGTTTGAAAGATAACCAGTGATTACAGAAAGATTATAGGCTGATTGAGAGCCGGAGAAAGTGGATAACCTAAATTTCCTTCAAAGACTAAAATGTCTGGGAGATAGATAGCTCTTACCCGGATATACAGTTTGGGCAAGGGGTGAGTGGGAGAGGAAGGCATTGTGCATCATCGGCATATGAATAGTCTAACACAGGGTTACTCAACATGCCATCTGTGAGCCGACCCATTTATTTGAGGCCTGTGGTGCAGTTTGGGTTCATGTGGGGCTCAATATGTGACCCACAAGTGGGAGCCAAAACAAAAAAAGTCAATATAATGATCTTCTCTTCGTATGCGTTTTCGAAGTTAAATTCCTGGGACTGTCATTGCTCATTAAAAGTGCATACGGGTGGAAATCGGGTCACTATTGCATTTTATGAATATCAGCAGAACTGACTTAATTAGGGCCTGCATGTTGTGTCGTCTTGCCTTAATCTTTGTATTCATGCCTATCAGTTTGAGAGAAGCTATTTGCATATGTATATGCGACCACACTTAAGTTGGGGCTCTCGGCATGTGCTGTGAGTATCACTGTGGCCCCCAGGGCTTCCAAAGTTGAGTAGCCCCCATCTAACTCAATCACAGTATATCTAAATTAAACACTTTCCAATATGTTAAAGGGGATCTGTCCTGGTTAAAAAATACAACATTTTAAAGTTTCTACACACTAAGCTACTGAACAGCCCACCATCTCCCCCCAAAAAAGATAAAATTCTTAATTTCTGTGTATTTTATTAATTGCATATGTTGTTAATTGCATATATATTGAGATTGGAAATAGATGATAGTAAAGATATAAAAGAAATAATATTTTAACTTTCCTATTTTTAATTTTGCATCCCTAAAAGTACTGTGCCCGGGGCAAGTGCCCCTCTTGCCCAATCCTTGTTACAATGCTGATGATCCCTTCTACATGTTTTGTTGGTCTTTAAGGTGCTACTAGACTATTCGTTGTTTTTTAAGGTGAAGACCTGTAATCAATAACCCACACTATATGCAGAACAACCCTATTGAAGCCTTATTGGCACTCTGCTCAATTTATTTCTACCAGGCCTACGTGTAAAACTCTAAAAAAAACAATAAACAGCTTTCAAGCAATCCCTGGTGGGGCAGAAAATATGCCTCAATGTTTTATTTTTTTTCCACAAATAAATGATTTTCCCACTCTCTACATTACACTCAATCCAACAAAAACTATAAAGGCCGAGCACTGGCAGGGATCTAATATGAGCCATTAAAGTAAAATGACTTGTCTCACTGAAGACCTGTGACTTTCCCTGTCCTAGTGCTCTGGTATCAGTGTTTCTAGCCTTGACACTTCACCATGTGCGAGTAATGTTGCCATTACAAAAGGGAATTATGGCCTGGATTTGTAAGTCTACTGATCCTTTTGCACCATACAAAATAAAACATCATGAAACAATATGTATGAATTACACAAGCAAAGGAAAGTCCTGAAAACATTCTAAACATGGTTACAAACCCTAATGTGGTCAGGGACTTGGAAGTCATTGTCTCGAACACCATGGAAGGGGGGCTTTTAGAACTGGCAACTGTGCACTAAGAATCACTTCTAAATGACAGGGCTGTTAAAGGTTTCTTTCCAATGTTTAGTTGGGCTTGTGTATGACGTATAACGCAGACCTGAAAGACTAGGTGATGCTCACTGGTAACCAGTTACCTGGCGCCCAGCCTGATCAGAGCAGCCTTGCCAGGCTACGCCACAGGGGGCAGTCCAGGCCAGCTGGGCCAAAACAAACCTCTTCCCGCAGTGTGGCAGGCTCTAGGCAGATGGGCCAGAGCAACCTGACTAGGCCCACGTGTAGTTTAACCCAGTGTTACTCAAACGGTGGATCGCGACCCCCAGGGGGGTCACAAACAACTTAGAGGGGGGTCGCAGCTGGATTCGGTTTTTCGCTTGTGACCTCTCTCCCCGGGCCGTGAGCGTTTTAGGGGGTCATGGGATCAAGGTTTGAGAACCCCTGGTTTAACCAATTAATATTTTAAACGGGATTTTACATCCCCAGTTTTACAAAAACTTTCCGATAACTAATGAACATTTTGGAGAATTGCACAACAGATCAGGACGTCCAAGTCAGAGCTGATTGATCTATTTTCAGTCTGTTGGCTTTTGTGATGTCATGGCTTGAGTTGTCCAGTCATGACCATGTCTTCCAGGCTGAGAACTGAATTTCTTGGCCCTCTTCAAAGAAAAAAGAGCAAATGGGACAAACTCTTTTTTTCTTTCCTAGATAATAAGGATGTGAAATATCATTTAATTGAATAGTCAAGTACCCTCATGAATTTTTATTGGTTAGTCGACTAGTCTATAGTCCCTGGGGGGGCAGGGCTGGCAGCCAGTGTGCTCCTGCCACATTCCCAAGGATCCCCTTGCCATTCCACACTGCTGCCTCTTTATCAGGCTGGAGCTGGACTGCAAGAGTTTAAAAAACATCTCCCCTATGGCTTCTATCAAAGATGATAGTTAAAGTCTCAGATACCTCCTATCAGCGCCTTGAGTATTCTAGGATGCATTTAGTCAGTCCCTGGTAACTATAAGACATCTAAGATTTCTAAGTAATTTTTAACTTGTTCTTTAATCTTTAAACTTACCCCATTTAGCTAACATTCACATGTTAGGCATCCACCACCATCAATCTTCTGGGTGAAAATCAAAACAAAGGTCATTAACACCTCTGTCATTTGCCCATTTCCAAGTTTTCTGTTGTTTCTGTCTTCATTAAGCAGTTGGTCTACTCTGTCCTGGGTCTGAGATTATAAAGACTAGGACTTTTCATTTTAGGAAAGGAGAAACTAATCAGGGATATGAAAGACGTCTGTACAATCATGACTGGGGTGGAAAAAGTGAATAAGGAAATCTCGGGGCTGGACTTGATGACCTTCTGAGGTCTCTTCCACTTCTATGGTTCTATGATTCCCGTAAGAACCAGGGCTCACCAAATAAAATTAATAAGTTGCAGGTTTAACACATAAGGAAGCTTTTCTTCACACTGCACGCAGTCGACTTGCAGAACTCCTTGCCAGAGGAGATTGTGAAGACCAGCACTTTAATGGGGTTCCGAAAAGATCTCTATAAATTCATGGAGGTTAGGTACATCAATGGCTGTTAGCCAGGATCGGTAGGAATGGTGTTCAGAGCCTCTGTTTGTCAGAGGCTGGGAATGGCTGACTGGAGAGCGATTGCTTATTGTTACTTCTTTTGTTCGCTCCCTCTGGGGCATCTGGCATCCACCATTGTCAGAAGACAGGATACTGGGCTCCACAGACCTTTGGTCTGACCCAGTATGGCCCTTCTCATATTGTGTTCAGACATTCAACCTGTAGCTAGTACTAACGAAAAAGATTAAGCACCACTGTAGTGAAAAGTGGTTCAGTTTAATGCTTTTTTATTTCAAAATACTCCTACACACTAACACCCAGGAAGAGTTCGCCCTAATCATACACCAGAAATTAAAATACCAAACCATTGTAATAGTTGACTGACAGTGACACTTCCTTCTTACATTATTTCAAACTCTAAGAAATGTTTGTTTTAATTTTTAATTGGGATGTTAAAAGATAATTTTTGCTGGGGGATTAACATGTAACTGCTGACTTATTCAGCGGTTACACATTTATATGTCAGGGGAAAGGTGGCTCCACGGGAGACGATGTGTGTGGAGAACCTACTTTTAAGCCAGCTTCCTGCGCACACTGGCTCCCTCCTTCCCTCTCCTCCCCACTATGGAGCCTCTGATACAGAGGCGGGGAGTGGCTTACATATAACTGGTTAACAGTAAAATATCACATCCCTACTTTACGATACTCATTTTAAAATATCCTCCCAGAATATCCCACTGCGCAACCTAGATGACAATTAAGAGTAACTGCTGCAACCATTTGTCACTATTTAGTACTAAGCCATCCACTTACAATATTGTGGCATTCTAATTTATTTAAGAACATCTGACACATTTAATCAAGTTAAGAATGAAAATTTCCATTTTCATGCAATGCCTGCAATAAGCTACTTTCTATGCCAATATCTAAATAGTTGATGAAGATACTGAAGAGATCCGGTCCCAAAGCAGACCCGTGCGGAACCCCACTTGTTATGCCTTTCCAGCAGGATTGTGAACCATTAATAACTACTCTCTGAGGGTATGTCTACACTACAGCGCTAATTCGAACTAACTTAGTTCTAACTAGGTAATTCAAACTAAGCTAATTCGAATTAGCGCATCCAGACTTAAAAACTAGTTCAAATTAGCGTTTTGCTAATTCAAACTAGCATGTCCACACAGAGTGGACCCTGAACCGGGGTTAAGGATGGCCGGAAGCAGTGCCGGCAGGGCATCAGATGAGGACTTAGAGCGTGGAGCTGCTGTCTCAGGCTAGCCGAGGGCTGTGCTTAAAGGGACCCAACCCCCAACACGGACAGACAGTTCTTGGGGTGCCCCGCTTGCAAAGCAGTCCTGGCTTGGATTGCCCGGAGTACCCACACTGAGCACATCACAGCACTTAGCCATCAGACTGGCTGCACTTGCCACAGGCTGCCATCTGGGGAGAGAGGGCAATCGGGGGGGCTGCAGGAGAGCTTCCACCCCCAGAAGCCCGCAGAGCCAGCCCAGTCCTCCCCATCGGGGGCTCGTACCCCATTCCTCCCTCACCTCCTTCCACTTACCCTTCCCTAGCCCCCCTTCTTATTGATGTACAAAATAAAGATAACGTTTTTTCCAACATTGACTCTGTCTTTATTGAACAAAACTGGGAGAGACTGGAAAAAGGAGGTGGGAGAGGGGAAGAGAAAGGCTGGGAGACGGGAGGGCAACTAACATGATGAGGGGTTTGGAACAGGTCCCAGATGAAGAGAGGCTACAGAGACTGGGACTGTTCAGCTTAGAAAAGAGGAGACGGAGGGGGGACAGGATAGAGGTCTCTAAAAGCAGGGGTTGGGTGGAGAGGGTGCATTCATAAAAGTTCTTCCTGAGTTCCCATAAAGAAGGACTAGAGGACACCAAAGGAAAGGAATGGGTAGCAGGCTTGAAACTAGTAAGAGAAAGTTGTTGTTCTTGACAAAGCAAATAGTTAACCTGTGGAACTCCTTGCTGCAGGAGGCTGTGAAGGCTGGAACTAGAACAGAGTTTAAAGGGAAGTGAGATCAAGTCATGGAAGTTGGGTCCATTGAGTAGTATTAGCCAGGGGGTAGGAGTGGTGTCCCTGCCCAAAGTTTGTGGAAGGCTGGAGAGGGATGGCACGAGACAAATGGCTTGGTCACTGTCTTCGGTCCATCTCCTCCAGGGTCCCTAGGGTTAGCTGCTGTCGGCAGACAGGCTACTGTGCTAGATGGACCTTTGGTCTGACCCAGGACGGCCATTGTAAGCTCAGGGCTCAAGGTCGGGGATCTCAGTGGACCCCCTTGATTTTCATGTACACCTACTCCTGGGTGGCCAGGCTGGCAGCTCTCCTGCCCTAGACGGCCACTTTCCTGTGCCTAGTGCGGAGATCATGGACGAGGTCCACGATGTCCGCACTAGCCCAGGAAGGTGCCCGCCTCTTGCGGTCCAGGGCAAGCTCCCGGGAGCTGCCAGCCTGGTCCCGGGAAGAGGGGGTGGGCTGGGGGACATGGGGTGGGTGGCTCTGTGCCATGCCAGGTCTCTCTTTGGAGTACTATTTTAACCCATCCCTTCTTTTTCAGCTGTGTTCAGATTCCAGCATTGGGGACGTTGCAGCCCTCCAAGGTGGTGGCGTCGCAGTCCTCCCGGGTGATGTCGTCACAGATGCCCTCCCGGGTGACAATGTAGAGCTACAGACCTCTCAGGTGGTGGCAGCACACCACTCTAAGGTGGTGGCATCGCAGCCATCGCAGGGGACATCGCATCTCCCCCATATGGTGGCTCCGAAGCTCTCCCGGGTGATGTCGCAAATCTCCCGCGTGGGAGCTTCCCTGGCCCCGCCACCCGTTCCTCCTGTAACCACACCCACTCCTGTTTGGCTCCCAGAGCAGGGCCGGCCTGGACCTGACCTCATTAACTAAGATCTCACTGGTGAACAAGCAGAACCGCTACGATGAGGAGGAGTACGAGGAGGATCCGGCACCGGGGATCAGGAACCCGAAGCTGGTGCGCAGGTGCATGGAGTGGCTGCGCGGGATGGAGGAAGAGAGGAGAGAGGGCCAGCTGGAAACCCCGCCCTACCTGGATGACACCTGAGCCTGAGGGGCGGAGAACCATCTCGCCGCCGCTCCTCGCGGCAATAGCCGAGGCTGCCCGTGTGCTGTGCCTGGGAGAGGAGTTCATCCATCCTCCCCGACACCTGCTCTTCTGACCGTCCAATCCCGCTCCACACGTTCGTGTCTGCAGACGTGTTCAGAAAAGGGTCTGTTCTACATAAAGAGGGGGAGAAAAGAAATACAGACATAAATACATAAATATTCACCGTTGCTATGGCCTGTGTATTTTCATTCACATGTTGTGGCATTTGGGGAGAGAAAATATTGGGGCAGGCTATTCAGTCTTGCACACATGCTTCTCCCGGTCCAGCTGAGGTGCTGGATGTTTTTCAGATGGAAGCAGGAGCCACGAGTTTCATAGATGATGGACAGGATCGGGACGTTAACCCCTGTGCTTTGGGGGTGTTTAAATGTGATGAAATGTGAGCAGAGAAATGATCTTCGCTACTTAACTTACTGTAACGCAGCAGGTGCTTCATATTCATGCCAGTGTTCTTTGTAGCAAAAACTGACTCCTGACACTTGCAGGAATTGTTTTCCAGTTCTGGGTCTGGTTAGGGAGGAGAAGATGAAGAAACTTGATAAAATTATAGAGCCTTTATCAGAAACTATCACACAAGTGTCTTTGTATTAAATAACAAAGGGCAGTGAAACAAAAAGAAAACAAAATCCTCTCTGCAGTACAGAGACTCGAGACAATGGTCAGTTACTGAAGGAGGATAAACGTACTGATTTCCTTTTTAGAAGACACTACTTTGTAAATAGAGAAAGGGTCCATTGATTTTGTATTTGCACATAAAGAAACGTTTTTTTTTTATTTATTTGAACAAATAATTAAAGCCTTTTGTGTTACAACAGCAGATCCTTGGGAACTGTGAACGGGACTGTTCATCTGTTGCAGGCATCTGATTTTATCCAGTTCTGGGTTTGAAAGATAAACAGTGATTACAGAAAGATAAGGATGGGCCGATTAAGAGCCGGAGAATGTGCAGGTTATGTTGCGTAACCTTAATTTCCTTCCTAGATTAAAATGTCTGGGAGATAGATAGCTCTTACCCGGACATACAGTTTGGGCAAGGGGTGGGTGGGAGAGGAAGGCATTGTGCATCATCAGTATGTAAATGGTCTAACACAGGGCTACTCAACATGCCGTCCGTGGGCTGACCTGTTTTTTTGCGGCCTGTGATGCAGTTTGGGTTTATGCAGGGCTCAACATGCGACCCACAAGTGGGAGCCAAAACAAAAAAATAGTCAATATAATGGTCTGCTCTTGGTATGTGTTTTAGTAGTTAAATTCCTGGGACTGTCATTGCTCATTAAAAGTGCATAAGTGTGGAAATCGGGTCACTATTGCATTTTATGAATATCAGCAGAACTGACTTAAATAGGGCCTGCATGGTGTAGTCTTGCCTTAATCTTTGTATTCACGCCTGTCAGTTTGAGAGAAGCTATGTGTTCCCTTTTCATTCCCCCCTCCCCCGCACGACCCCCCCAGGGGAGGAGGGATTTCCCTTTTCATCCTCCCCTCCACACTAGGCCCCCCCCCAGGGGAGGAGGGATTTCCCTTTTCATCCCCCCCTCCACAATACCCCCCCCCCAGGGGAGGAGGGATTTCCCTTTTCGTTCTCCCCCCCACACACTAAATTTGGAAGAGACCTCTGGGATGGTCTAGTATGATCTCCTGAATTAATTCCTGTTAGAATTAGAATAATTTGATGAGGAAGCCGAGCTGTCAGCTTCCTCCATTCCTCCAGGCCAACCATGATTGTGCTGCGTGTGGGGGAGCATGCCAAGCCTCTTCAGGGCATGGGTGCCTAGTGGGAAGGGGGGCAATGGGGCTCCGGGGCTCCCCGACATACAGACCAGTTGTGGCCTGGGGCTATTTAAAAACATTTTGAAGTGGCTCCCGGGAACAATTATTGCCCACCCCTGTCCTAAGCTCAACACTGAAGGGCGAGATCCTGCAAATGGATATGGAGTCTGCTCCAGCTGACTGCTTTTTCTCTCTTTTTTTCAAGGCCCTTTCTATCAGGGATTTAATAGATTTAACAGTGTAGTCGATTAACCAATTAATTTGTTATCAGGCTGGCCAGCAGCCTAGCTGAGCCGGGTCCGGGCCCTACCCCTGCTATGGCTCTGAATTTAAAGTGTATTAGGAGCCGGGCAGGCAGGCAGCCTGGCTCAGTTCTGGTTCGTGCTGGGTCCGGAAGCTCAGACCACTTCCCCCCGGACAGAGACTGCGGCCACCCTGCACTGCTGCCTCTTTATCAGACGCAGCTACACAGAGTAACAAGAAGGTGGTCCCCAAGAGGAGCTGGCTTTTAAACATGCCCATTCTGTCCATGCAATCCCTTATGGGTTAATGAAGCATTCCACGCATACGTCTACTGCTCTCTCCAAGGACGCAGTGACGGCTGGGTGTGGAGAAATTACAGGAAAGGTGAATTTCAAATACGATTGGAGTGTCAAGGCTGCAACATACCTAATCTGTGTAACCGCATGATTCAGTTTTTTACTCTTGTCCTCGCCTCCTTGCCTCTTAAAATCTCTTTTGTCATTTTTCTCTGAATAAACTGTTCAGAGCAGGAGTGACATACCTACATACTTGCATAGCATTAAGTTTAATGGGGTGGGACCTTGATTAGGAGCTGGATTATTCTTATGTGTGGGAATAGCTTTATCAGTACAGAGCACTATTACATTGCTGTCACTGTCCCACACTAGCAGTTTTATCACTTAACTATGTCATACAATTAAATTAGGGATTCTAAATTATGGATAATCAGCTAATCGAGAAGTTGATGGAATTTCCATTTAAAAAGCAGAGCCAGTGGTCTGGGACTGGGTAGGAGCTGAGACAGCTGACTCCCAGCTCATGCCCAGTTCCATGCTGCACCTCTACCTCCCCCGCCCCTCCCAACAGAAACAGGGCTGGGAGAGGGGGAAACTGTTTTTTAAGCCGGCTCCCACCAGCGCCGGCTCCTGCTCCCCATTGCTGCCTCTTTATTAGCGGCAGCCAGGGGAGGGGGGGAAGCAACTAGTTCAGTAGTGACTCAACTAGTCTCTTTCATCCCTAAATTAAAGCAGTAAGTACAACTTATATAGAGACACCCTGAATGTGCTCAGCAACAGCGAGCACACAGTGCTGCAAATGGTAGGAATATTTCCACGTTATGGAAACTATGGTGGCATTGTCCTGTAGTGTACATGCAGCATATGCCAACAACATTTTCTGAGATGTAAGAATATCTCCTTCCCAGCTGTGTTGACACAAGGCCTCTTCCAGAGACAGTTGGGAGATGCTCATGAAGACTTGTCATCTCAGTCTAATATTGATTGGAAATAAAATCAAGAGAGAAAATATAGCAATTGAGAAAAGGAACAGCAGTGGGTAGGAGAACAGACATTAAGAGGAAAGATAGCTTCAATGGCATTTGCACTAACAGACAGGCAATATTGACTGTAGAATGACTGAATCTAATCCGAGGAAGAATGTGGGCAAGCCAAGCAGAAACAACAAAGATGTGTGGGTAACAAACGGGAGGAACTAGAACTACTGGCACAGGAAGTGATTATAGGGTTAACAGAAACAGTGGAATAGTAGTCATGACTGGAGCATAGGTATTGAAGAGCATGTGCTATTCAGGAAATAAAGATAAAAATGGTGGAGCAGCATTGTGTATTAATGGGAAGATAAATTGTGAAGAAATTAGAAGTGATGGAATCGATAAAACAGTCTGGGTCAAAATCTCTTTGGAGTGGGGGGGTGAAGAGAGGGAAGAAGGGGGGAAAGCTACCTTAGGTTCTCCAAGGACAGTGGTTGGGTTATGCTACCAGACCACCAGGATCGGATTTGGATTTGGATAAAGATCTCTAATGTTTTTACTGAAATAGCGGCGAGGAGTCCTGTGGCACCTTATAGACTAACTGAAGTGTAGGAGCATAAGCTTTCGTGGGCAAAGACCCACTTCGTCAGATGTGCCACAGGACTCCTCACCGCTTTTGCAGATTCAGACTAACACGGTTGCGACTTCTTTGGAGGATAGAGACATAATTCAAAATGACCTTAGCAAGTTAGAGAAATGGTCAGAGGTAAACTGGATGAGGTTTAATAAAGAGAAATGCAAAGTGCTCCACTTAGGAAGGAACAATCAGTTCCATACATACAACATGGGAAGCGACTGTCTAGGAAGGAGCATGGCGGAAAGAGATCTAGGGGTCATAGTGGACCACAAGTTGAATATGAGTCAACAGTGTGATGCTGTTGCAAAAAAAGCAAATATGATTCTAGGTTGTATCAACAGGTGTGTTGTAAGCAAAACTCGTGAAGTCATTCTGCCGCTCTACTCTGCGCTAGTTAGGCCTCAGCTGGAGTACTGTGTCCAGTTCTGGGCGCCATATTTCAAGAAAGATGTGGAGAAATTGGAAAGGGTACAGAGAAGAGCGACAAGAATGATTAAAAGTTTAGAGAACATGACCTATGAAGCCAGGCTTCATGAACTGGGCTTGTTTAGTTTGAAAAAAAGAAGATTAAGGGGGGATATGATAGCGGTTTTCAAATATCTAAAAGGATATCACAAGGAGGAAGGAGAAAATTTGTTCCTCTTGGTTTCTGAGGACAGGACAAGGAGTAATGGGCTTAAAGTGCAGCAGGGGAGGTTTAGATTGGACATTAGGAAAAAATTCCTAACTGTCAGGGTGGTCAAATATTGGAATAAATTGCCAAGGGAGGTGGTGGAATCTCCCTCTCTGGAGATATTTAAGAACAGATTGGATAGACATCTGTCAGGGATGGTGTAGACGGAGCTTGGTCCTGCCTAGAGGGCGGGGGGCTGGACTCGATGACCTCTTGAGATCCCTTCCAGTCCTATGATTCTATGATACTTTACTGAAATAGATACTGCTGGCACTAAGGGGATTATAGGAGTCTGTAATTTCCAAGATAGAGATTGAAGGAGAAGTGCTCCTAATAATGGCAGGGCTCAAGTTTTCCTGGATGTGTGATGGCTGACAAAGTTCTTCACCATAAACTCACCATTCCAAGAAGAGGTGGTGCTATATTAAATATGATATTGAGGAGTGAGGCCTCATAGAAAAGTTGGTTATAGGAGAAAACCTTGGTTAAAGTGATCATGAGCTATTTGAAATGAAATAGAAGGATAAATAAAAATAAGTGTGCAACTAAGGTTCTTGATTTCAAAAGGACTAAATTGAAAACATATAGGAATTAGTATTGGAAGTGGACTGGAGCAAAGAACTTGAGGATCTGAGTGTGGAAGAGGTTTGGAATTTAAATCCAAGTTGCAGACCAAGCAGAATGACCAAGATCTCAAGCATGTTATGAAGAGAAAGCAGAAAGCCTGCGAGCAGGTGAAGAGAGATGTACCAGCATGAAAACCAACTTCTTGGTTAGAAAGAGGTCACTTCCACTTCTCTGCTGACTGGCTCTAGACTTTCCCACTGCTAAGTTCCCCTGCCCCTAGGCTGCTGACTCTGTTAGCCCGTCACGGCTGCTGCTGCTCTTGGGCTGCAGGGGATGCTAAGTCTCCGCCACCCCAGGGCCTCTGCGACCAGCCCCGTGGACCTGACTTTCTGGACCAGGGGGTCTCTGGTCTAGCAATATCTGTTGTCGTGCAGGACTAGCGTGTCCCAGATGAGAGAGATTCAACCTGTGCATACTTAGTCTTTAAAAAAAATGATCTAAGAAATCATAGGATGGTTAATTTGACCTCCATTGTATGCAGACTCTTGGAATGCATTTTGAAAGAGAGCATAGTTAAGAAAATTGAGGGTTAAGGTAACAGATAAAATACACCATGGTTTTACACAAGGCAGGGTGTGCCAGACCAGCCTGATCTGTCTGAGAAAATTGGGTTTTTTAGATGCAGGCAATGCAGTAAATTTGATCTACCTGGACTTCAGTAAGGCATTTGATAGATACATTGGAAATCATTCAATTGGAGCAGATGGGAATTAATGAGACTTTAAAGATGGATAAGGAACCGGTGGGTTATAATGAATGGTGAACTGTCAGGCTGGAGTGACATTATTAGTGAAATTCCTTAAGGGTGGGTATTGGAACCAATCTTGTTTAACATTTGTATTCACGCTTGTGGCACAAGAAGTGGGACTATCCTCATAAAATTTGCAGATGACAAAAAGATGAGAGGTATTCTGGTCCTTCTCCTTGTTGGCAATATCATGCAATAAGGTCTGGATGATCTTCAAAACTGGAATGGAATGAAATTTAGCAGTGCAGTGAGTAACAAAGGGTATGTCTACACTACAAAATTAATTTGAACTAACAGCCGTTAGTTCGAATTAACTTTAATAGGCGCTACACATGCAAACCGCTAGTTCGAACTTAAATCGAACTAGCGGAGCGCTTAATTCAAACTAGGTAAACCTCATTCTACGAGGAATAATGCCTAGTTCGAATTAAGTAGTTCGAATTAAGGGCTGGGTAGCCACTAGTGGGAATTAAGTAGTTCGAATTAAGTAGTTCGAACTAGTGGGAGGCTAGCCGTTCCCAGGTTCCCCCTGGTGGCTACTCTGGGCCAAACCAGGAAAACTCTCCTCTCCCCCCAGCCCTGGGGCCCTTAAAGGGGTAGACTCTGGCCAGATGGCACTTTCCAGAGACAGCCCTGCCAGCAGTCTCTGCCCCCGACCCAGTGGCCACAGGATGAGCCAGGCAGCCAGTGCCAGCGACATGTCCCCCGCCCAGTCCCCCAGCACCCAGGAGCCAGCCAGGAGCCGTAGACGGCGCGCGGCCTCCTGGAATAGTGCGGAGGTCATGGACCTCACTGAGGTTTGGGGGCAGGCCCCCAATGTCCATGATCTCTGCACTAGGAGGAGGAACACGGCCGTCTATGGCTGCATAGCGGCTGCCATGGCCCGCAAGGGACACAGGCGCATGCAAGAACAAGTGCGCCTGAAGTGAATCAGCTGAGGCAGGCATACGCCAGGGCCACCAGGGGTGGTGCCACAGCAGGGGCTGACACCTGCCCCTACTTCCCCGCCCTTGACCGACTCCTGGGGGGCGGGGCGGTCAGCGCCAGCCTGGGAGGCAGCGAGCCGGGATCAGAGGGCCCTGACCCGGGCACACCAGAGGGGCCACCGCCAACTGTTCCGGCACCGGAGTCAGCAGGTCGGCCAGGGAGACCATAGCGGGTAAGTGTCCCCTGCCCAGAGGGGGGGGAGATGGGGAGGAAGACCAGGGACCGTGCGCGTGGGCCATGCCTCCCACGGATCACACAGACACCTGTGCACATGTGAGCAGGTGCCATGCCACCCTTGGGCAGGTGGCTCCAGCTGCGTGACACCCAGAGGCCGGGGCCCAATAGGCACATGCGTGTGTGAAGAGACCTGACACGCTCCCGACCCGGGGCAGGACCCAGCAGGATGCCCTCCCTTTACACGCCCCCTCTACACAGAGGCAGGGCACACCTCTCCCCTGCCCCAGCCACACTATACACGGCATAGGGACATGGGTGCAGTCTTGGGGCAGCTCCCAGTCCTGGGGAGAGCCAGACATCCTGACCATGGCCTCTGTACAAACACACCGGCTCTGACGGTGCAGGGCACGGTTGCCCTCACGTCACAGGGGGGTGCTGGGCATCATCCACTGTGTCCCCAGGGAGAACTGACCACATCTCTCCTTTCGCTACAGCTGCACCACCTGCTCCTGCAGGGCGCACCACCCCGCCCGGGACATGCTCTCGCACCCGTGGCCTGCTCCGGACCACCACCCGGAGCAGGATTACTGGGACCGGCACCTGGGGGCCCTGAGAGCCCTGAACCGCACTGTGGAGGCCTGGATGCGGGCAGACCTGCAGCTCCACCAGGAGCACTTGGCTGAGGAGAGAGCCAGGAATTCTACCCTGCAGGCCCTGCTCAGAGCATGGTGCCCCGTGCCCGTCCTGCACCTGCTGCCCCCCCAACAACTGTCCCTTCTCCCACGCCTGCCCCCCACCTCTTCCTCCTCAACCTCCACATCCTCCTCCTCAATGTCCACACCCCCCAACCTCAACCTCCGCACCCTCCACCCCATCCTCCCGGGGACCCCGAGGCCCCCTCCCTCACCGTGCTGGGAGGCGGTTGGCCCAGCAAAACCCACACCTCTGATCCCCTTGCTTCTCCCTTCCAGATCTCTCCTCCCAGTTTTCCCCCTCCCCTCGCCCACCCTCTCTCCTGCCCTCTCCCGCCTCCTTTCCCCCGTCTCCCCACAGTTTCATTCCCCCTCCCCAGTTGTGTTCAATAAACAGAGTTGTTATTTTTGAAAATACGTGTCTTTTACTTGACATCAGGAAGGGGGGTTAGGGAAGTGGAAGGAGGAGAGGGAGGAATGGGCACGAGCCGCCGGTGGGGCAGACTGGGGAGACTGTTAGCGCTCCTCAGGGTGGAAGCTCTCCCACAGGACCCCCTGGATCCTGACTTCCCCTCGATGGTCCTCCCGGAATAAAAGATCCTCCGGAAAAGGGCTTATTTTCCGGAAAATCACGTCTAGACTGGCACTTTTCTCCAGCAAAAAGCGGCAGCCATGTTCATGCAAATACCGCGGGGGATATTTAAATCCCCCACGGATTTTGCTATTCCAAAGTGTCTAATCTGCATCCCTTTTCCAGAAAAGGGGTGCAGTGTAGACACAGCCCCAGCGTGTTAGTGTGTAGGAGTATTTTGAAATAGAAAAGCATTAAACTGAACCACTTTTTACTACAGTGGTGCTTAATTTTTTTCGTTAGTACTTGCTACAGTTTAATGTCTGAACACAATGTGAGAAGGGCCATACTGGGTCAGACCAAAATCTGTGGAGCCCAGTATCCTGTCTTCTGACAATGGTGGATGCCAGATGCCCCAGAGGGAGCGAACAAAACAAGTAACAATAAGCAATCGCTCTCCAGTCAGCCATTCCCAGCCTCTGACAAACAGAGGCTATGAACACCATTCCTACCGATCCTGGCTAACAGACATTGATGTACCTAACCTCCGTGAATTTATAGAGATCTTTTCTGAACACCATTAAAGTGCTGGTCTTCCCAATCTCCTCTGGCAAGGAGTTCTGCAAGTCGACTGCGTGCGGTGTGAAGAAAAGCTTCCTTTTGTGTCAAACCTGCATGCCCAGGGTCGGTGCCGTACGCCGGTGTCCAGTGTGGGAATGAATCTTGCACACACTGGGTGCAAATGAAAACAAGCAGAGGATTTATTGAACACACAGCGCTGGTGGAGTGCGGACCAGGGGGCTAGCCAGGAGAGCACTAACTTAACCAAAATGTACATTAGATTATACAGGTAGCAGAAGGACGGAGGAGAAGAGATTTGATAGCTCTAGCAGCGGAAGTGAGATATGCGCATAAGCCAATGGTCTACGCCAATTACACAGCATCTCCGCCCATTGCCAATTCAACATGTCATCACTAATCCAGGTCGTTATTCCTAACACGCTAAACAAGCCAACATAAACAAAGGCAAGTTGATGGTCATTTTGTGGGCCGGAAATATAACGCGTCTCCTACGGGGGTGGTATTGCCTTGGCGTGATCTTTGGGATCCAAGTTTATTTTCGAGGAACAAAGCAGACAATGAAAAACAATCCCGCGCGGGTGCTTGGTCGTTTGGTCCCGGCCTTATCGAAGTGAGGCCCTTTTGGAATGCGGTTGCCAGGGGAACCAGGGTGCCAGTAGCTGCTGTACTGTATGCTTCCCAGGGCTGGCCTGACGACTTGAGATTTGAATTTGTCAGTTCTCAGCAAGATACCATGGGCTGCCTCAGTTTACCCTACACCCGGGGCGCCAGAATATCTCGGGCCGGCCCTGAAGACAGCAAAGCGTCTCTTAGGCCTGGGCCCTCAGCCCTACACATCGGCCCTGCAGCTACCTGAGTCCTTCCTGCTCTGCTGTCTGTCCCCGACAGCCCTCACAGTCTAATGTCAGAGCCCCCAGTATCCCCAGCACCAGCCCCTCCCCTGCCCATTGTCTTCTCTCCAGGTAACAGGGTTGGCTGGGTCGCTCTCCTCTCCCCATAGTTCTCCCCTTGCTGGAACCAGCTGGGTCTGTTGCCCGGGTCTCCCCTCTGCTGCCCGTTATCTGTCTGGACAGGACCAGTTGTGTCCTCTGGTCAGTCACTAGGGCTGTACAGTTCTGGGCTGGACTTTGCAACGACACCCTCCCTCTCCTCTTGTCACTTGTAACCGGTACCATCCTGGGGCACTGAGTGCCCCCATCTGCACACCACCCCCTTGCATTCTCCAAAACTCCTCATTTCCTCACACTGCTGGACACCCACCACCAGCTGGCCAGGGCTGAAGCGGGTGCCATGCTGAAGTTGGGCAGGATAAGGCATCCGGGGGTGGTGGGCTGGGTTTCTGGTGTTCTCATGGAGAAAGCGGGGGACAAGTGCTAAAATGAAGCCAAAGCCATTTTACATTCAGCTTGATTCAGTCTACAACTGTGCTACATCAGGACAGGTGCAGAGGTCTCACGGAGTTTTGTCATAAGCCTCTGAGGTTGGGGGGCGGGGGAGCTGGTATCTGTAGCCCAAGGTCCAGTGTGTTTCTGCAGCAGCCCTGGGAACTACAAGTTGTGGACTAAAAACTGTGGCATGTTAGAAGATATCTAACATGATATCTAACAGATATGTGCCCTGTGCCCCCAGCAGGGTCTCAGCAAGGACTGTGCTAGAAGCAGCACACAGGCTGCATGCTGAGAGAAGGGGCTGCTGAACTGTTTTCCTCTTCTATGTTTTTTACAGAATAAAGCCTGTTCCTGGTGATTTGTCGGAGTGGGTCTGGTCTGAGGTGCACTCACACATACACAACGCAGAGCACACCAAGTAGCCTCAGGCCTAGCCCCGCCTCTCTCACACACACACACACACACACACACACACACACACACACACACACACACACACACACACAGTGCTGTAAGAAGTCACAAGCTTCCCCTATGCTGAATAACCTCACACTGGGCTAGCCAAGAGGAGGGGTTACATTTTTTAGCTACTGGTGCCGTGACTCGGATAGGGGACGCTTCATTAGTTTGCACAGAGTTACGAATCTGCCACGCCAGGACAGCATGGACCCACAGTTTGGAGCCTAGGGGGGTTGGTGTGACCCGGGATTGGTGTCAGTGAAAGTAGAGACCCCCGATGGGTGTCGTGGCCTAGAGATCCTGTGGCTGAGGATATAGCTGTTGGAGGGGAAACCTTAGGGAAGAGCATAGCAGTGCCGTACCTCCCTGCACAGCAACAAATCCATGGGGTGACTGTTTTCAGTGGTGGCACAGATTGCAGGGTAGACATTGAGGACTGGATAAAAGATATAGAGCATCTGCTAGCAGCCACTGGCATTCCTGAGCCTTTGAAGTTCCCCACCCTTGTCAGATACCTAAGTGGGGGAGCCATTAAATTAGTCCTTAATAAGCCGCCTCAGGAGCAGTTTCCAGCCCGAGCTGTTGGAGAGCTTAGAGCGGAATACAGTGACTGTCATTTATCATTGGACCCATGGCAGACTTTTATGAGAGATGCCAACGCCCTGGAGAAACAGCCTCAGCCTATGCCATCGAGTTAGAAGCCTTACTGCAGGTAGTAGAGGAGAAGCTGCAACAGGGCCGACCCTTCCCTGATCGGGACTATAAACTGACACAACAGTTCATGCGGGGCATCCGGGACCGAGAAGTGCGGAACAGGTTGGCACCTTTGCAGCCTCACGACATGATATTCCGACAGTTGCAAGAAGAACGGCGTCAGTTGGCCCGGGAGAGGAATGTAGAGGGTAGAATGCATGGGCCAGCCCAGAGGATAAATAGCCTGCAACAAGCTGCCCCGTCAGATGATGCTATGCAGGCTGCCCCCGAGTACCTCCATCCACACACACACAGGGTGGTGTAAGAAGTCACAAGCTTCCCCTATGCTGAATAACCTCACATTGGGCTAGCCAACAGGAGGGGTTACACTTCCAATATTTAATCAGAAAAAAAATGCACTGACCAGACCCCAAAAGTGCAGTTTCTGCAGGTGGTGGTGTCCATTGACTCTCCAAGGGCTGAGGGGTAGAAAGAGGGAATCGGAGCAGCATCTTCTTGTGTGATGCACGTTGCATCCAAGGCTGGGTGCGTTGACACTGCTCCGGTTCCCTCCTCCACTGCACAACCGGCGCCAGCACCACTAGACCTCAGTGCTCCGAGCTCGCTGAGTCCTGCTCCACACTAGAGTTATTCTGAAATACTAAGCGGCATGTCCACACTCCCAAGCCTGTTATTTTGAAATCTGGGCTCCCACTTTCCTCGGGGAACAAGCTTATTTCAAACTAGTTACTGTGGGAGTTATGATTTCAAGTTTAGTTATTTTGAAATAATTTCCTTGTGCAGACAGGCCCTGGAACTCTCTGATCATTCCCATACGGGGGCTTTCCCTTCTGCAAACTGTCCTTCCCCTGGTGGTCCCTGCAAAGGCAGTGGTGGCCTGGAGGAGAAATGGCTATTTTCACAATGAGCAGCAAGCTAGTAGCAGCATTTCCATCTGCTTCCTGGCTGGGTAAGCCACTGCTGGGCCAGACCTGCCCCGTTTCTGAGGGAAGCATCTTCATGGCTCTGTTCACATCCCTAAGGAAGGAAAGGCCCTGGGTGCTTGCACAGTTTCCCCCTCCTTGGGGACTGGCCCAGCACTAGGCCCAGCTCCTTCCATCCTGAGATTTAGTTTCCCTGGCGCTCTCCCACTGAAGGCAGAAAGTGTCGCACTGAACACTGCCACCAGCTGGCCAGCCAGGCACAACATGGAGGTCAGTCTGTCCTGCTGGCTGCAGACCTGATTATGGGAGTTTTTCAAGAGGGAAAAACAACAATTAGTTTACACCAGATCCTGGCAATTCATAGCCCTGGAATGTCTGGGTTTGTGGTGAATGTAAAGAAATTGCTTGAGTTCTAACATCTCTTTCCTTACAACTTAAATCCTGCTGGAAACCCCTCCCCCGAGTCACTCACTATGGGCCTAGTTTCATGACTAAGCTACTTTCTTCACCCTGGGGGGTGGAAGAGGCTGAGCCACATGGGCAGCAGCACAGTTGTTAGTTAGGGGAGGGTCTCACAATCTGAAATGCAGGATGGATTTTAGTCCCTGTTGACATTTAAGTGCACGTGTTATAGATGTGACTTTTGTCCAGGGCTGGGCCCAACAGGTATTTCTCTCCTGCCCACCCAGTGGATTAGCAAAGACTGCAGAGGCAGAGTGAGTGTAGCACAAAGTCTCTCTCTCACACACACACACACACAGACACACACACTTTCTCCCTGTAGCCCCAGCCCAACCCCTTCCTCCTGAGACCCTGCACCTTCTGGGAGGGCTAGAGCCAGCCTGCTACCACATATCAAAATTTGTGAACTGGGTCCCCCCTGAAAACTTATTTCCCACCCCTGAGCCTTTTTCAACATCCCTTCAAAGATGCCCCAAAGCAGCATGGCAAGCCCCCCCATCCTATTCACCCGACATTCCCAGTCCAAGAGCTCTCTGGCAAAGTTCCAGGAGTCCAGCTTAGCACCATGCAAATTGAGACTATGCACAGCTAGTCAGCTTGCATCCAGTTCTATGTATCATCAGACCTGCTGACAGACAGTAACATGTCTTCTTTAGGAAAGAGCACAACGTTATCAGCAATTGTTAAAAAAAAAAGCCAACCACCCGCTCCAATGTACAGATCATTTAGAGGGTGGAAAAAAATCTCTTTACATTTCAGGCCAGGAAGACTTTTTTCCCCTTTTTCCAAAAATGTTGTGTTGTACAGTAAAGGGTATGCATGTGTTCATTCTAACCAACATGTGCTTTGGAAAGTAGGTGTGCATGAAGGAACAGCCTAGAAAAGGCCAGGGGAGGGGAGTGAGCTCCACATGTGGAGTGGAGAAGTACAAGCATGTGACAAACAAAGCCATATATGGAAAGGTTAAATCTGATTGGTTTAGAGGTTTGTGTTATGTAACCTCTTATGTAACTGCCATGTGCTATAAAACAGCAAGGGGAGGGGCTCCTTGCTCGAGGGGCTCTGGCTGATTTTGTACCAGGGACTCTCCCTTTCTCCCAGGCAGTTGTCACAGTCTCATTGTCCCAGATCGTGGATGTCTCTGTGTCACTGAGGTAACCCGGCTGCCCTGTGGAATGGGTTGGAGAAACAAGCAAGGGATCTGCTGAGAAGGCTTTCAAGCCTGTGGGCTCATAATATTCCTTGTATTTCTCTCTAGAGAGCGTGGGGTTAAAAAAAAAGAAACCAACAGCGATTAGTGTTATGCAGCAGCACAAGGACAACTATCTGGAAAGGATCGCACACATCCAGCTCAGAACACACCTGTATAAATACAAAGATTCTACACTGGGAATTGTGGAAAGACGTTTCTGGTGTAGAAACCAAATACCTATGGCCGAAATAATTCACCCAGCCCCACCATGCTTGCTTTGCCTTTCCATGACTTATGAGCTAATCTGCTGAACTAGGACCAGTCGGTAGGGTTAGATGCTCATCATCTGGGCAAAATAACTGAAAGCTTGAGGTGAACTGAGCAGTGAGGATAGTATTAGTCCTTTTGGAAAAGATATTTTTATGCAAGAAAAGAAAGGATCCCAAAGAATCACAAAGAAATTCAAAAGACACAAACTTTGCTCCCAACTAGAAAGCAACCAACTCTGCAACTGGACTGTCATGGCTTCTTCCCCACTCTGGGACGATAAATGCAGGAGTGGGAGCCAGGAAAAGTACCCGAAACCCTTATCTACCAGGCTTTGGCATAAAACTTCCTCCCAAAATCTTAAAGTGTACAGATATCAGATCCAGTTTCCCAAACCATATAATGGATTTATCTAAACTTTACCCTACTTACAGAAAGTGAAGAGTGAAAAAATTCCTTTGTCCCAATTTGAAATTCCTACCTACGTTTCTATTGGCTGCCTGACACGTGGTTTAGGTAAGGGACATAGTTAACTCCTTAATCCCCAGGATGCTGGCTAACCCTCCTGATCATGACAGAGAAATGCAGTTATTTGAACAGCATATTTGCATAACAGTGTTTGGAAGCGTATCAGGCCCATCTGGAAATTCTCCTGGGACTGTAGACCCACGGTGACAGAGATTCCTGGGAGTTGGCATTCGATATGCCAATGAAAAATTAATTCTTCATTTCTGATTTGCACTGGTTGGGTGGGATTTTTAGAGGAGTTGAGGGTTGGCCTAACTCAGCAGCCACTGAAGTCAGTGGTAAAACTCCCCTTGTCTCCCATGGGAGCAGAGGTAGCCGAGAGATAACAGAGGTTACGTCCATGCCACCAGTTTTCTCACAATCTCCACCAGGAATCATCCCATTCCTTTCCTTTGGTGTCCTCTAGTCCTTCTTTATGGGAACTCATGAAGAACTTTTCTGAATGCACCCTCTCCACCCAACCCCTGCTTTTAGAGACCTCTATCCTGTCCCCCCTCCGTCTCCTCTTTTCTAAGCTGAACAGTCCCAGTCTCTGTAGCCTTTCTTCATCTGGGACCTGTTCCCAACCCCTGATCATGTTAGTTGCCCTCCCTTCTCCCAGCCTTTCTCTTCCCCTCTCCCACCTCCTTTTCCCAGTCTCTCCCAGTTTTGTTCAATAAAGACAGAGTCAATGTTGGAAGAAACGTTATCTTTATTTTGTACATCAATAAGAAGGGGGGCTAGGGAAGGGTAAGTGGAAGGAGGTGAGGGAGGAATGGGGTACGAGCCCCCGATGGGGAGGACTGGGCTGGCTCTGCGGGCTTCTGGGGGTGGAAGCTCTCCTGCAGCCCCCCCAATTGCCCCCTCTCCCCAGATGGCAGCCTGCGGCAAGTGCAGCCAGGCTGATGGCCGAGTGGTGTGATGTGCCCAGTGTGGGTACTCCGGGCACTCCAAGCCAGAACTTCTTTGCAAGCGGGGCACCCCTTAGAACTGTGTGTCCGGGGTGGGGGTCGGGACCCTTTAAGCGCAGCCCTCGGCTAGCCTGAGACAGCATCTCCATGCTCTAAGTCCTCCTCTTATGCCCTGCCGGCACTGCTTCCGGCCATCCTTAAGCCCTGTAAGAGTCCACTCAATGTGGACTTGCTAGTTCGAATTAGCAAAACGCTAATTCGAACTAGTTTTTAGTTCTAGATGCGTTAGTTCGAATTAGCTTAGTTCGAATTAACTAATTCGAACTAAGTTAGTTCGAACTAGCGCTGTAGTGTAGACGTACCCTCAGCCTGTATACAGGACAAGATGACAATTGCCAAAAGGGACCCTGCAGTACCTGTTGGAAATAGAGACCAATGATGCTGCACCCCAAGTTCTTGTAGGGAGATGTCAGACTGGGTAACTGGCCTCTTTGGGAACACAATTACAGGGAATTTGAGGAGAGCATTTAAAAACAGTTGGCTGGATTTGAATTTTGGAATTACTGTGGGAAAGCTAGCTTAATGAATAAGATTTTGCTGTGAAATTAGTGATGTGAGTTATTCTGTCTTTCGGTAACTAATCTACTTCTCCAAAATCTCATTTTGATTGTTGCATGGAGCCTTTTTGATATTGCAGCTACACAGCACTTGGCAGCTCCCTCGAACAGTTTTAATTGGTAGAGGCTAGGATTTAGGAACAAAAGAAAGAAGATCTTGAGAGAGTCTTTAAAAGAGGCTGTTGGCTCTGGGTGGAAGGAGGTGTGAATGATGTGCTGAAAAAGTAACACAATTTCCAGTTGCATTGTCCTTAGAAGAAATGTCTGCCTCTCTTTTTAGGTCTCTCTTAAATGTACCTAAATGTAGTAGATTCCAAATGTCTAGAACTAGTTCACAAGGTTTTATCAAAGAGACTGAACCGAAGATAATGGCCAAGTTTTATAAACAGCTACTGCAAGAGTGAGGAGTGCTTGCAGGAGATGGCAAAAGAGAATGGTGACTGAATAGTTAAGGAAACCAATTTATCTTTTAAAAACAAAGGAATAAAATCAGTGTTCTTTTCACGTACTAGTGCATGTCTACACTGGGGCGTTATTTCAAAATAACAAGGTGAGCATCCACACTATCAAGCCTGTTGTGGAATAAGCTTATTTCAATATACCCCCATTATTTCAAAATAGTTACGAGTTATTCTTCTTCGCAAACAGGAGATATTTCAAAATAATGTATTTCTAATTACCTGGTATTGTAGACATAGCCACATAGACTAATCACTGTCAAAAGATGTTGAGTGTAAATGACTGTTTTAAAAGGTAAAAAGCAGTTCCCTTATGCACCAAGGAGTTCAGTAGAAGAGCAGCAGGATGTGCCCTAGTGGGCTGAAAATACTGGTCAGTGCCAGAGTATTAGAAGTTAAACTACAATCCCTCTAATATTTCAGAGCAGTAAATGCTCCAGCCTTGCTCAAACTGCCTGTAGAGTTTGTTCTTGTGAACGTTTCCGGGATTATCTTTTGACATCTCTTGCTCTGTCAGACTTGTCTCCCCTTGGAGTACTGTTTTAACCCATCCCTCTTTTTCAGCAGTGTTCAGACTCTGGAACAGGGGACATCACAGCCCTCTCAGATGGTGGCATCCCAGCCTTCATTGGGGACATCGCAATCCTCTCAGGTGACGTCGTCGCAGCAGCCCTCTCGGGTGTCGTCGTCGCAGTTCTCCCAGGTGACGGTGCCTCAGCCTTCTCAGCTGTTGTGGCCAGACCCCTCTCTGGTGCTGGTATCACAGTTCTCCCGTAAGTTGGTGCTGCTGTCCTCTCAGGTGGTGACACTGAAGCTTGCCCGGACAAGAGTGCTGCAGCCCTCCCAGGTGTTGGCATCCCTGCCTTCCCAAGGGACCTCCCGTGTGAGTGCTTCCACGGCTCCGCCGCCCGCTCCTCCTCCCCCCACACCCACTGCTCCGGCTCAGCCCTGCTACCGTCGCCTGTCTACCTTATCGAGCTGGAGCCACCGCCGGTTGCAGCAGAGCTCGTCTCTCCTTTGCGAGCACAGCACAAACGCGGAGACAGTTCCGTTCCACCTGCCCATCCCTTCTTTTTCCCGGGTGACATGGTTGCAGAAGCCATCCCAGAGGACACCGGGTGACAGCGCCACAGACCTCTCAGGTGGAGGCATCGCAGTTCTCCAGGGTGGTGGCTTCGCAGACATCCCAGGGGACGTCGCAGTCCTCCCGGGTGGGAGCTTCCCTGGCCCCGCCACCCACTCCTCCCGTCCCCATACCCACTCCTCCGGCTCAGCCCTGCTGCCATCGACTGTCGAACTTATTGAGCCGGGGCCGCCGCCGGTTGCAGCAGTGCTCTTCTCTCCTTTGGGAGCGCATCTCAAGCCAAGAGAAAAATCTGTTCCACCTGCCCCGGGCGAAGATGGCTGCTGAGTCGGCAGGCGGAGCAGAGGGAGGCCCATCCGGCCTCCCGCTGCTGCGGACTCTGGCCCCATCACCACCCGTGCGCAGCCTAAGAAACAGGTGGCTCCGAAAAATCCAGCACTGCCTCCCGGGGAAAGAAATCCATGGGGGGCGCCTCAAGCAGGGACCGGCCCCTTGCCCAATTCCCACCTCTGCACCTCCCAGCAGCAGCAACAACAGCTACAACCGCAGCCACCGCAGCAGCCACGGAGGTCGAGCCCAACCCGTACCCACGGCCGCTCCCTCAGGAATCCAGGAGTGGTTGCGAGGCCGGAGCTGGCGTCTGCAGTCCCCACGACGCAGTACTCCATCAACCTCACAGCCAAGGTGACCTGGCTGCTGATGCGCCGCCACCTGGAGAACCAGTGGGGGTGGATGAATCCCTTCAGCGGTACCGGGCTCCTACAGGACTCCCAAAGCAGGGCCGGCCTGGACCTGAGCTCATTAATGAAGATCTCGGTGGTGAACGCACAGAATCGCTACGATGACGAGGAGTACGAGGAGTATCCAGCGCCAGGGGTCGTGGACCAGGAGCTGGTGCGCAGGTGCACGGAGTGGCTGTGCAGGGTGGAGGACACGAAGAGAGAGGGCCAGCTGGAAACCCTGCCCCACCTGGATGACCCCTGAGAAGAGAGGGGCGGAGAACCATCTCGCCGCTGCTCCTCGCTGCAATAGCCGAGGCTGCCTGTGTGCTGTGCCTGGGAGCGGAGTTCACCTGGTCATGTGACCGTCCCATCCCACTCCACACGTTCGTGTCTGCAGACGTGTTCAGAAAAGGGTCCGTTCTATGTAAACTGGTGGAGTAGAGGGCAGAAAATAAATACATGTTCACCGTTGCTACGGCCTGTGTATTTTCATTCAAATGTTGTGGTATTTGGGGAGAGGAAAAATTGGGGCAGGCTAATAAGTGTTGCACACATGCTTCTCCCGATCCAGCTGCGATCCTGGATGTTTTTCATCTGAAAGCAGGAGTCTAGCAGGTTTAATAGATGATGGACAGGACCGGGACGTTAACCCCTGTACTTTGGGGGGTGTTTAAATGTGACCAAACGTGAGCAGAGAAATGTTCTCAGCTAGTTAACATACTGTAACACAACAGGGGCTTCATATTCATATTTTATTCTCTTCTGAGATTGAAAGATAAACAGTGATTAGAGAAAGATAAGGATGGGCCGATTAAGAGCTGGAGAATGTGCAGGTTATGTTGAATAACCTTCCTAGATTAAAATGTCTGGAAGATAGATAGCTCTTACCCGGACATACAGTTTGGGCAAGGGGTGGGTGGGAGAGGAAGGCATTGTGCATCATCAGTATATGAATGGTCTAGCACAGGGCTACTCAACATGCCGTCCATGGGCTGACGCGTTTATTTGCAGCCTGTGGTGCAGTTTTGGGTTTATGCGAGGCTCAACATGCGACCCAGAAGTGGAAGCCAAAACAAAAAAGTTAAAGAGAAGCTAGATAATTTCATGGAGGTTAGGTCCATAAAAGGCAATTAGCCAGGGGATAAAATGGTGTCCTTGACCTCTGTTTGTCAGGGGCTGGAGAGGAATGGCAGGAGACAAATCGCTTGATCATTGTCTTCGGTCCACCCTCTCTGGGGCAGCTGGTGCTGGACACTGTCGGTGGACAGGATACTGGGCTAGATGGATCTTTGGTCTGACCTAGCACGGCCATTCTTATGTTCTTATGTTATGTTCTTATTTTCTTAGTAGTTAAATTCCTGGGACTGTCATTGCTCTTTAAAAGTGCATATGGGTGGAAATGGGGTAACTATTGCATTTTATGAATATCAGCAGAACTGACTTAAATAGGGCCTGCATGTTGTATAGTCTTGCTTTAATCTTTGTATTCATGCCTGTCAGTTTGAGAGAAGCTATTTGCATATGTGTATGCAACCACATTTCATTTGGGGCCCTCGGCATGTGCTGTGAGTATCACTGTGGTACCCAGCGTTTCCAAAGTTGAATAGTCCTGGTGTAACCCCATCACATTATGTCTAAATTAATCACTTTCCAATATGTTAAAAGGGATCTTTCCTGGTTAAAAAATACATTTTAAAGTTGCTACACACTAAGGGTATGTCTATACTACAGCACTAATTAGAAGTAAACGAATTGGAATTAGTGCATCTAGACCTAAAAACTAATTCGAATAATCGTTTTGCTAATTCGAATTAGCATGTCCACAGTGAGTGGACCCTGAACCGAGGTTAAGGCTGGCCGGAAGCAGTGCTGGCAGGGCATCAGGTTAGGACTTAGAGTGTGGAGCTGCTGTCTTGGGCTAGTCAAGGGTTGTGCTTAAAGGGACCCGACCCCCACCCCAGACAGACAGTTCTCAGGGTTCCCCTCTTGCTTGTCTAACTCGATGAGGGACAGCATAGTAGTCCTGTCTTGGAGTGCCCTGAGTGCCCGCACTCGGCGCATCGCAGCACTCGGCCATCAGCCCGGCTGCACTTGCTGCAGGCTGCCATCTGGGGGGGGGTCCATCAGGGGACTGTCAGCATCCAGGTGGCCCTGCAGGAGAGCTTCCACCCCGAGGTGCCTGCAGAGCCACCCCAGTCTTCCCCATTGGGGGCTCGTGCCCCATTCCTCCCTCATCTTATACTTACCCCTCCCTAGTCCCCCTTTCAGATTTAAAAAATAAAGGACATGTGTGTTCAAAAATAGAAACTCTCTTTCTTTAACAAAACTGGGGGGAGGGGGATTTACCTCTGGGGAGACAGGGAAAAGGAGGTGGGAGAGGGGAAGAGAGAGGATGGGAGGGGATAGGGGGAAACCTGGGAGGAGGGAGCTGGAAGGGAGAAGCCAGGGGAAGAAGGAGGAGGGGAAGCCATATCTTGAACACTGTGTACAGATGTGGTCTCCTCACCTCAAAAAAGACATTTTGGCCTTGGAAAGGATTCAGAATAGTGCATCTAATATGATTAGGGAACAGGTCCCATATGAAGAGAGGCTAAAGAGGCTGGGACTTTTCAGCTTAGAAAAGAGGAGACTGAGGGGGGATATGATAGAGGTCTGTAAAATCATGAGGAGATGGATCTCTCCCCAGCACTGACTCTTGCTCCCCCACCCTTGCTGTATCACTAGTCGACTATCCGATAAGCTTGTGTTCATCCTGTAGTCCACTAGTCACTTCTATCCCTAGCTGCCATATGAAGCGAGATTAACAAGGAATTGTCCTCTAAGAGGAGATGGGGTATGTGGAGATACGAGAGAGGTTCATCAAATCATGACTGGTGTGGAAAAAAGGAGCAAGGAAAAAGTCATGTACTTGTTCCCATAAGACAAGAACTACAGGTCACCAAATGAAATTAACAAGTAGCAGGTTGAAAACAGGTGATAGGAAGTATTTCTTCCTGCAACGCCCAGTCAACCTCTGGAACTCCCTGCCAGAATATATTGTGAAGGCCAAGACTTTAACAGGGTTAAAAAAAAAGAGCTAGATAAATTCAGGGAGGATAGATCCATCAATGCTCATTAGGCAGGATGAGTAAGAATGGCGTTCAACAAAACTCTATGCTAAAGACTTGTTTCCTGGTTTAATTCTGACACCCCTACCAGCCATACTGGGTCAGACCAAAGCTTCATCTAGCCCAGGAGTTAGCAATTATTTTTGAGCGGGGGCCACATCAAAAATTTTTGAAGTGGAACGGGCAGGGCCAGATCCTCATTGCTGTGGGGGGAAGGAACACATCGAGTCTTTGCACCGCCAATTGTTCACAACAGCTGGCTGATCCCTCTAGGTACCTGTGCCCCTGGCCGTGGGAAGAGACTTCATGAGCTTCCTCCAGATGCCCCCGAGTCAATCGGGGCCTAGGGGAGCATGTGAAGTCTCTCACTTCCTGCCCCCACCCTGCACGGGAGAACTGCTTAGAGTCAACTGCCAGCTGAGCAGCAGCTAGTGGTAGACTTTAAGATCTCAGCTGGAAACTCTGCCCCACGTGGATGACCCCTGAGCCTGAGGGGTGGAGAACCATCTCACCGCCGCTCCTCGCGGCAATAGCCGAGGCTGCCCGTGTGCTGTGCCTGGGAGCAGAGTTCATCCGTCCTCTCCGACACTTGGTCTTGTGACCATCCCATCCCGCCCCACACGTTCGTGTCTGCAGACTGAGCCACGAGAGATCGGAGTTTCAGTGCCGGGTTTAACCTGTGAGGAAACGGACTCACTCTGCCCAGACAGAGGCGAGGGACAGCTGTCCGTGCGTAATGTGCTGGGACCCACAGGGCTCTGTTCTACGTAAACGGGGGGAGGAAGAGAGGGGACAAAAGAAATACATATTCATCGTTGCTACGGCCTGTGTATTTTCCTTCGCATGTTGTGGCATTTGGGGAGAGGAAAAATTGGGGCAGGCTAATGAGTGTTGCGCACATTCTCTCCCGGTCCAGCTGAGATGCTGGATGGTTTTCATCTGAAAGCAGGAGCCATGAATTTAATAGATGATGGACAGGATCGGGAGTCCTTCCTGAGAGCTTCCCACTAGCTCCTGCCAAATTCCCAAGGAGCCCCTTGCCATTCCACACTGCTGCCTCTTTATCAGGCTGGAGCTGGGCTGCAAGAGTTTAAAAAACATCTCCCCTCACAGACAGGCTGCCTAGCACCCTGTGCTGCTGCCTCAGAGAAAGAGGCTGCAGCTCCCATGTAGGAGGGGCCCAAGCTTCCAGACCTGGTGTGAGCTGTAACTGAGCCAGACTGCTGCCCAGGCGGCTAAAAAATTTACTGGCAGGACTGGGGAATCCATGTTGGAAGTGTCTAGACTGGCAGGATTTTGAGGAAATACTTTTAACGGAAAAGTTTTTCCGTTAAATGTATTTCCGCAAAAGCGTGTCTAGATTGGCACCGATGCTTTTGCGCAAAAAGTGCTTTTGCGCAAAAGCATCCGTGGCCAGTCTAGACACCATTTTGCGCAAGAAAGCCCCGATTGCCATTTTAGCCATCGGGGTTTTTTTTGCGCAAAACAGTTTTTCTCTGTCTACATTGGCCCTCTTGCGCAAGTATTTTCCCGTTCAGGAAAAAGCAAGAGGGCTTTTCCCGAGCGGGAGCATGAAAGTATTTGCGCAAGAAGCACTGATTTTGTACATTGCAAAGTCAGTGCTCTTGTGCAAATTCAAGCGGCCAGTGTAGAGCTGGAACTCAGCCAAACTGCTGCCCAGCCTGCTAAAAAATTTGCTGGCAGGACTGGAGAATACATGTTGTCTATAGCATTAACTTACAAGCTTTTGCTTATTGATTAATTGACTACACTATTACATCCCTAATGGATAATAAAATGAACAATAGTTCGACTAGGGTGGTTAATGTAGGCAACCGAAGTTGCAAATGAAGCCCGGGATTTGAATTTCCTGGGCTTCATTTGCATCTTGCCGGGCGCCGCCTTGCCAGCACAGACTAGGTGGAACGAGGTGAACTGGTAGTTCGGAATAGGAAGCCTAATCCGAACTACCTAGTTCGTGCCGCGTGTAGCCACGGGCACAGAGTCCGAACTAGCGGACATTTAAAAATGGCAGCGCCCGGCAAGATGCAAATGAAGCCCAGGAAATTCAAATCCCGGGCTTCATTTGCAACTTTGGTTGCCTACATTATCCACCCTAGCTCGAACAAAGGTGGTCGTGTAGACATACCCTATGGTCCACTGCAAAGTTTACATTCTCATATAGAGGTAGCCTTTAATATGGTATGTGAGTCTATGTACAAAACTAACTACAGAAGCTACAGCTACTTCCAAAGACACTTTACAGTGCTTTTTGAAAAAAGCACCGAAAAGAATGGTAAACATTTATGACACTTCAATTTTAAATATTTTCATCTTGGGCTGAACTACACCCTAAAATCTATTTCTGAGAAGTGAGGTAATGCACATTCAGCTAGGTCCCATACAATTTTCAACACACCACTTTTCCTATATTGAAAAACCATTTTCTGAATTGAAAACTGTAATTTGGAAGAAATTTGGACCGAAACTCTCAATTTTTTAAAAGAGAACTGGAAAATAACACGGCTTAGCCAAAGCAGCCTCTGCCTGCCACCCCACCTCTTTCTCCCCTCCCCACTACAGGCAGTGCCTGCGCTGGACGGGCTGGAGCAGCTCCTGCTGGTGATGGGCCAGAGTACCCTGCGGGAGCAGCCTCTGTTTATGGGTTGCCCAGCCCAAGGAAACAGTCTCTGGCTGTAGTTCCCCCATGTCCTGGAGGGCTGGAGCAGCCCCTTGCCTGGGGCAGGTGGGGAGCTGCTGCAACGCCCCCAATGGTTAAACATTCATGTCCCTAATGAATAGTATCAGCAGAACATGTAATAGGTTTAGATTTTTTAAAATGTTTCAAGCCACACAGCCCTGGTGCTGTAAATGTGCATGTGACTCATTTTACTCCTGTTGATCAGTTCCACTGATGAATACAGAATGTCTTGCAGGATTTTCACCAGGGGTGCTTGCTTAGATCCAGCTCCTGAGGTTTGGGGCTCCCCCCCCAGCTTTGAGGAGCTGGAGCGCACAATCTACTAGTCTGGACTCCCTCCCCCCCCTTTTAGTAGAGGTCATGTTAGAGTGGCCTTTTTTTGTTGCACTTCTCACTTGTGTACAGCCCCTGACTGACTTTTCTGTGCGTCTAGTGTGTTTCCTAACTGAAAGAAAGGTGAGTTGCAAAATGGCACACAGCTATTTGAAGATCATAAAGCAGTTGATTGAGAGAGAGAGAGAACAGGAAGGTACCAGGATCTCTATCAACAACCTGTGCCACAGCACTGCTAGGGTATGTCTACACTAGCTCGTTAGTTCGAGCTAAGTAGGCAAATGAGGGCAACCGGAGTTGCAAATGAAGCCCGGGATTTAAATATTCTGGGCTTCATTTGCATGTTCCCGGGCGCCGCCATTTTTAAATCCCCCTTATTCCGAACTAATTGCCCGCGGCTAGACGCGGCAGTTAAATGTTAATTCGATCTAACTCCTTACACTACACACACTGTGCGCGGGACTGACATTTTTGGCATGTGCCCCTGCAGACACGCACCTCACAGGGAACTGGGGCCAAGGGAGCAGCTAAAGATCCTGGGAGCTGGAGGCCTTTTCCCCTGGCGCTTCACAGGCCTGTAACTTGCTTCACTGAGCCAGAAAGTTCTGGTGCAGTGAAGTGACAGTGTAAACCAGGCCTGGGCAAAGTATGGCCCACCAAGCCACCAGATCCAGCCTGCAGAGGCAGCAGGGAGCTCCGGGCAGGCTCCCCTGCTTGTCCCGCATGCCGCTCACAAACGCAGCTGCATGGCCCCATTTCCCTTTCTAAACTGTAATCCTGGAGGGGAGGGGAAGGAGTTTCAGGCGCTGCCCCCAACCCCAGCATGATCCCATTGGCCAATTTCTGGCGGAGCTGCCTGTTAGAACAACAGGCAGCCACA
The DNA here is from genome assembly GCF_052426305.1 of Pelodiscus sinensis. Classification (NCBI taxonomy): domain Eukaryota; kingdom Metazoa; phylum Chordata; order Testudines; family Trionychidae; genus Pelodiscus; species Pelodiscus sinensis. Next base: position 59,240,174 of record NC_143060.1, read on the forward strand.
AAGCACTGTACTCCCTCTCCTCCTGCTCAGTTATTCACACAAGCACGTGGTGGGGAGGGCTGGCTGGATGGCTGAGACATGGTTTTAGCTCTGCAGGCAGGCTGGTTTGGCTGCTGGCTGGCAAGTCTCCTGCCTAGAGCCTGCCTCTGGTACCCCAGCCCTCTGCCCCCTGCTCCTGCCTCCCTCCTGCCCCCATATCCGTCCCCAGATGTGGCATCCCAGTCTCCTTCCCAAGGTCTGACATCCCAAAACCCTGCACCTCAGTCCCCTGCCATAGATCACAATTGCTTCCTTCACCCAAAGTCCTTCCCAGCCTCCATTCTTCCTCCTGCACCCTAATCTCTTACGCCAAGCTCCCTTCTGCACCCCAGATCCCAGACCCCGCACCTCCATTTATACCATGGAAGAGTGCAGCCCTTGACCACTTTCCAAAGTTTTAGAGTGCCCCCGTCAAAAATTATTGTCCACCTCTGCCTTAGACTTTAGTCTCTGAGGGTATGTCTACACTACAGAGCTATTTCGAATTAGTTTATTTCTAATTAGTTAATTCGAAATAAGCTAATTGGAAATAACGCATCTAGACCCAAAAACTAATTCGAATTAGTATTTTGCTCATTAGAATTAGTGAGTCCACACTGACTGGATGCTGGGTCGCATTTAAGGGCAGTTGAAACTGGTTCCAGCAGGGCATGAGGTCAGTAGTTGCTTTGTGTGGCTGCTGCCTGAGGCTTGTACTGAAATGGACTCCCCTGGACAGCCGATTCTCAGCCTTTTCACTTGCTTGCCTACCTCGCCGAGGGACAGCAAAGCATTTTCCTCTCAACCGGTCTATTTTGGTCATTCTCATTGAGGACACCGCTGCAGTTGGCACCAGGGAACCCGAGCTGGCCTGGGCATTCTGGTGCAGTTTTTGGACTTGTTGCTGCAAGCCTGGCCAATGGCTGGAGGCTGCCTGATGCCCTCTGGTACACATCAGACCCCTGCCCATTCCCCTGGCCTCCCTGGGAGCCATGGAGGAGCCGCAGCAGCACCCAGATACCAGCATGCCCCGCCATATCAGGCGTCTGGACACCAGCAGAGACTGGTGGGACCGCATCGTCCTGGAGCGCTGGGGAGACCAACAGTGGACCCAGAACTTTAGGATGAAGAAGGACACCTTCCTGGAGCTCTGCGAGTGGCTCACCCCTGTTCTGCAATGACGGGACACTCGCATGAGGCCCGCCATTCCCCTCCACAGGTTGGTGGCCGATGCCCTGTGGAAGCTCTCCACGCCAGAGAGCTACCGATCTGTCGGGAACCATTCAGCGTGGGCAAATCCACCGTCAGAGCAGTGCTCATGGTGGTACGGCCCTAACAGGCCACTGGGCCAGAGGGGGAAAGGGGTGCAAGGAGGAAATCAGCTGCCCCAGGGAAAACAGAGGGGGGGGAGGAGGTGAAAGTGCCCCACAGGGGAGGGTTTGGTATGTCCTTTTCGTATTAAATGCAGCCCGCGGTGGCCAAGATTGCAGCGGGGGTTGCTTCTGGGCGTGGGGCATGGAGCAGTGCCAGGGAACGAACACTCCCAGCCACATGGCCACTCCAGTGATTCTCGGTTTGGTGTGTCTCTCTACAGGTGGTCAAAGCCATCAACTGGGTGCTGCTCTGCAGGGTGGTCTGCCTCACCGACCTGGATGTGCTCATACAGGGGTTCGGCACCCTCGGCTTCCCCAACTGCAGGGGAGCGATCAACGGGGAGCACATCCCCATCCGTGCCCCGGAACACCAGGTCTCCCTCTTCATCAACAGAAAGGGCTACTTCTCGGTCAGCCTGCAGGCCATGTCTGACCACCGGGGCCACTTCAAGAACATTAATGTGGGCTGGTCCGACAAGGCACTCAATGCCAGGGTGTTCGGCAGCTCCTACGTTTGCCAGAGACTGCACGCCGGGACCTTCTTCCCCGACCGCCACATCAGGGTCAGGGACATGGACATGCCTGTGTGCCTGTTGGTGGATGTGGCCTATCCCCTACAGCCCTGGCTGATGAAACTGTAACGGGAAACCTCAACCCCTCCCGACAGGCCTTCAATGCCAGGCTCACCAGGGCCCACATTGTGGTCGAGGGGGCCTTTGAATGCCTGAAAGCCCGATTTAGATGCCTCCTCAACTGCCTCGACCTCGCCAAGCACAATATCCCTTCCATGGGGGCAGCATGTTGTGTGCTGCACTATTTATGTGAGCGGAAGGGGGAGGCCTTAGAACCACTCTCTAGCTTGATGGGAAGGGCACTTCCCCGAGAGATGGCAGATGCTGTTGAAATCCTTTCTTCCCTCGGGCAGAGGTGAGGATTTCAATGAGGGTTTCCTACACCCTGGATATTGGTCTCATACAGTAGGCCAGGCCTGGGCAAAATCCAGCCCAGCAAGCCACCAGATCCGCCCACAGGCGCTGCAGGGAGCCCCAGGCAGGCTCCCGCTTACTTTGCCCACCTCCCTGCCACTCAGAAATGCAGCTGTCGAGGGGTTTTGCTTTAAAATCTGTGAGCCTGGAAGGGAGGGGGAAGGTTTTCGGCGCTGCTCCCGCCCCCCCACAATCCACTTGGCCTGTTTTTGGTCAGACGCTGGCCAGAGGGCGCTACCTGTTTCAGTGAGAGGTGGTCAAGAAGCACCATGCCCCTCCCCCTCAGGGGCTAGGTCACAGAACACATGGCTGCAGCCTGTGCAGGATGGGGCAGGCAGGGAGGCTGCTTCAGGTAAGTGCTGGGCTGCTGGCTGGTAAGTATCCTGGACAGAGCCTGTCTCTGGCACTGCAGCCCCTCCCTCCCCCAACCCTCTGCCCCCCATTCCTATCCCCTCCTCCTCTAACCGAATACTCTGCCCCCCTCCTGCACCCATACCTCCCAGATCTGGCACCGCAGTCCCCTGCCCTGGCTCACACCCTAAACCCCTGCACTTCAATCCCCTGTACCCCCTCCTGTACCCCAATTCCCTCCCTAGGTCACAATCCAACCCCCTGCAGCTCAGTGCAGTGCCCCACGTTACAACCACTTCCTTCACCCAAACTCCCTCCCTCGCCCCAAGCTCCTTTCTGCACCTAACCTCCATCCCAGACCCTGCACCTCCTTCATTGATATCACGGGAGAGTGTGGCCCTTGGCCACTTTCCAAATTCTTGGAGTGGGCCCCCATCAAGAATTATTGCCCATCCCTGCTGTAGGCTGAAGAGAAGGGAAGTTGTCTCCTTCGCAGGGGCGGATATACGGCAGGGCGAGCGGGGCGGCTGCACCGGGCTCCGTGCTGCAAAAAGCCCCGCGCATGCGCCGTGGCAAAGGGGGGCCCCGCAAGATTATGCTGCCCTGGGCCCTGCAAAACAGTCATCTGCCCCTGCTCCTTCGGGCCCTCCACACGCTATTTTGTATGACTTTGCCTGAGTGAGCCCAGGTGGTAGTTGGGAGGTTGCTCACACACCACCTGCTGGACAGGACAACAGAATGTCTACCTTGGATTGTGAATGGCTTTGGGGAGCATGCAGCAGACAGATGACCAGACACCTATTCATAATTAGATAGCGCTGTGCACGCTCAGGTAGGGGTTAAGCATCTGGATGCCAAGAATGAGGCTGCAGTGTGCATGCCTAGAGAAAAAAGTTTTTTTTGTCTACTGCACAATTAACGAATTTCATGTGTCTTAACATTTCTAGTCTGGAGAAGTAATGCTTCAGAGCATGTTCATTTACCTGGTATTTATTTCAGAGACAATGCAATTGACTAAGGCAGTTGAATTGTTTTATACTTGCTAAGTGATTTCCCAATAAAATGATAAGTAATATAAAGCTTTGTAAATTGTTCAATGCTGGTTCTGAAATTTGGCTCATGTAATTACAAATAATATTTTTGTTCTCTTCTTTTTACTGTCTTGTTTATCTTCTGTTTCGTAACGTTCCGGTAGTGAACTGTAAGGGGACATGGCAACCAGCTTACAGCTTTATAAGAGGAGAACATTTCCTCCTCTTCTGAATAGTCATCAGCCGCTGCACTGTAGGAATCAGATAATCATTTTAAAAGATGTCGAAGTTGTGAGTGAAATACTACTTTAAAATGGGATAATTATTTGCATTCTGGGAGAATAGTTTTATTTAATTAAAACATGCCAAAGACATGCAGAGAGTGACAGAGATCCAAGTGTTTTGGGACAATTTCAGTTGATGAAATCCTCTTGTCTATTGTGACTTGATATTGCTGTTTCTTTGTGTATTTCCTGTGAGGGATCACACGCCTCCGCCTGCCACTAGTTCAGTTGAGACGAAAATTACAAAACAAATAAGGAAGCAGTAAACTTCTAAGTAGCTGCTTGCTATCAAATACAGAATATTGGACGGGGAGTTAATTTTCTGCACCAGACCCTTATATAGTAAGTTACAATGTTGAAGACCTCACTGGAGAGTGAGTTCAGTTGTCTCAGGCAAGTGTTTACTGGACATTCTTTCCTCCTAAAAAGCCACCTTAAAATTAATTGGCCATGACTTGGATGTAGCAGTGTACACGTTTAACTGATGGGCCTGGGGTCATAGGTGTGATGGACCGGGCCGGTTCTGGGCACAGCTGAGGGCATCCGCTCAGGGTGAATTGCTCAAATTCTGGGCTCTCTCTAGCCCCTAGACAGGAGGCCTTCCCAAATAAGCCACAAACAAGTCTCACAGAGCACTTCAGCTGCCTGCCTGAAGCCTCACGAGCAAAACCCCTCCGACATTGCACCAATATCCATTCCCCAGATGGCCAGGGGCCTCATACAAAGGTGAGGGGGTTTTAGAACCCAATTTCACCAACCCCAAACAAGTTTTGCCCGGTTCCAAGAAACCAGCCAGAGTTCCCAGGCCAGTTTACACTCTGGATCTTACCCACAAATCACGCTGAGCCAATCCTTTAGAATCTAACACCTAAAGATTTATTACTACAAGAAAAAAAAGCATGAGAGTAAGGCTGTTTAAGTATCATACATTACATGCATCGAATCTCACTGGCTTGCAGCAGAGCTGTTATAGCTGCTGGCTTAAAAGTCCTTGGTGCACATCCTATGCTAGGATGGGTCCACAGTTCTTTCCGGCTCATGATTCCCTGCGAGGCCGCATCTGGGTTCAGAAGCAGAGCTGAAGGCCAAGATGGAGTCGGCCACATGGTCTATTTATACCTCCTTCCAGGTTTCTTCTAAGCTGGCTAGAGTCACATGGCCAGTGGCCAGGTGTGTCTTTCGCCTCCAGCGATCCATTGCTCCCTGGAGACTTGCTCATTAGTATGTCCATAGGCAAACATTCCTGTCCTATTACTCAACGACATACAGAGAAACTTCCAGTCTCCATACAGAGTACATATTAGTAACTCCACACACAGACATTATGCACATATATGAAGAGCAAATACAGAACCAGTAAAAAGTAAGCTTTTGTTTGACACCTCACAGGGCCCACTTTGTGCCACTTTTGGCACTAACATCCTCCCCCACCACGGGTGCAGCAGGGATCTGTCTGCTTCCCTAAACTTCAATAATGTGACATCCCGACCGCAAAATTGATGCAGGAAGTGATGCTAGTAACATCACTGATGGCATCACAGGCCTCCCCATGTTTTCACTCTGTGTCATCACATGTTCTAACCCAGTGGTAGAAACAACAGTCCAGCGCTGGATGAGTGTTTGAGAACCCAGTTTGCCTAAAACAGACTTCATTACTGCAAAGATGAAGGAAAGAGATGCTGGAACTCAAGCAATTTCTTTACATTCATCACAAACCCAGACATTCCAGGGCTATGAATTGCCAGGATCTGGTGCAAACTAATTGTTGTTTTTCCCTCTTGAAAAACTCCCATAATCAGGTCTGCAGCCAGCAGGACAGACTGACCTCCATGTTGTGCCTGGCTGGCCAGCTGGTGGCAGTGTTCAGTGCGACACTGCCTGCCTTCAGTGGGAGAGCGCCAGGGAAACTAAATCTCAGGATGGAAGGAGCTGGGCCTAGTGCTGGGCCAGTCCCCAAGGAGGGGGAAAGTGTGCAAGCACCCAGGGCCTTTCCTTCCTTAGGGATGTGAACAGAGCCATGAAGATGCTTCCCTCAGAACCGGGGCAGGTCTGGCCCAGCAGTGGCTTACCCAGCCAGGAAGCAGATGGAAATGCTGCTACTAGCTTGCTGCTCATTGTGAAAATAGCCATTTCTCCTCCAGGCCACCACTGCCTTTGCAGGGACCACCAGGGGAAGGACAGTTTGCAGAAGGGAAAGCCCCCATTTGGCACATCTCCATTGTACAGGGAAGGGTTTTATTTGGGGAGGAAGTGGTTAGTTCGGGGTTCTTAGAGCTAGGGAACAGAGAAGGGCACAGAGACAGTGCTTGGTAGAACAGTGCTCTGAGTTTGAGCTGTGAGAACGTGGCCACCTCTGAAATAGAGACAAGGTGGTGCTCATCACAGAGCAGGAGCAGGAAGAACAGCAGTGCCCCATGTGTGGAAGAGGGAGAAGGGGAAAGAAGACTCTACAAAGGAAAAAGCCGAACAGAAAGAAACCTCAGAACCAACAACTGGGTAACTATAAACAACCAGAGACGGCTACAGAAACAGGAGTGATCAGAGAGTTCCAGGGCCTGGCTGCACGAGGAAATTATTTCAAAATAACTAAACTTGAAATCATAACTCCCACAGTAACTAGTTTGAAATAAGCTTGTTCCCCGAGGAAAGCGGGAGCCCAGATTTCAAAATAACAGGCTTGGGAGTGTGGACATGCCGCTTAGTATTTCAGAATAACTCTAGTGTGGAGCAGGACTCAGCGAGCTCGGAGCACTGAGGTCTAGTGGTGCTGGCGCCGGTTGTGCAGTGGAGGGGGGAACAGGAGCAGTGTCAACGCACCCAGCCTTGGATGCAACGTGCGTCACACAGGAAGATGCTGCTCCGGTTCCCTCTTTCTACCCCTCCGCCCTTGGAGAGTCAATGGACACCACCACCTGCAGAAACTGCACTTTTGGGGTCTGGTCAGTGCATTTTTTTCTGATTAAATATTGGATGTGTAACCCCTCCTGTTGGCTAGCCCAGTGTGAGGTTATTCAGCATAGCGGAAGCTTGTGACTTCTTACACCACCCTGTGTGTGTGTGGATGGAGGTACCTCGGGGGCAGCCTGCATAGCATCATCTGACGGGGCAGCTTGTTGCAGGCTATTTAGCCTCTGGGCTGGCCCATGCATTCTACCCTCTACATTCCTCTCCCGGGCCAACTGACGCCGTTCTTCTTGCAACTGTCGGAATATCATGTCGTGAGGCTGCAAAGGTGCCAACCTGTTCCGCACTTCTCGGTCCCAGATGCCCCGCATGAACTGTTGTGTCAGTTTATAGTCCCGATCAGGGAAGGGTCGGCCCTGTTGCAGCTTCTCCTCTACTACCCGCAGTAAGGCTTCTAACTCGATGGCATAGGCTGAGGCTGTTTCTCCAGGGCGTTGGCATCTCTCATAAAAGTCTGCCATGGGTCCAGTGATAAATGACAGTCACTGTATTCTGCTCTAAGCTCTCCAACAGCTCGGGCTGGAAACTGCTCCTGAGGAGGCAGATTAAGGACTAATTTAATGGCTCCCCCACTTAGGTATCTGACAAGGGTGGGGAACTTCAAAGACTCAGGAATGCCAGTGGCTGCTAGCAGATGCTCTATATCAACCCACCCCCTCCCCCGGGATCCAAACTATGAGTCCATGCTGTCCCGGCGTGGCAGATTCCTAACTCTGTGCAAACTAATGAAGCTTCCCCTATCCGAGTCACGGCACCAGTAACTAAAAAATGTAACCCCTCCTGTTGGCTAGCCCAGTGTGGGGTTATTCAGCATAGGGGAAGCTTGTGACTTCTTACAGCACTGTGTGTGTGTGTGTGTGTGTGTGTGTGTGTGAGGGGGGGGCTAGGCCAGAGGCTACTTGGTGTGCTCTGCGTTGTGTATGTGTGAGTGCACCTCAGACCAGACCCACTCCGACAAATCACCAGGAACAGGCTTTATTCTGTAAAAAACATAGAAGAGGAAAACAGTTCAGCAGCCCCTTCTCTCAACATGCAGCCTGTGTGCTGCTTCTAGCACAGTCCTTGCTGAGACCCTGCTGGGGGCAGAGGGCACATCCTGGCAGGAACCCGGATGCAGCAGTTTTTAGTCCACAACTTGTAGTTCCCAGGGCTGCTGCAGAAACACACTGGACCTTGGGCTACAGATACCAGCCGTCCCACCTCCCAACCCCCAACTTCAGAGGCTTATGACAAGACTCAGTGAGACCTCTGCACCTGTCCGGATGTAGCACAGTTGTGGACTGCATCAAGCTGGATGTAAAATGGCTTTGGCTTCACTTTAGCACTTGTCCCCCGCTTTCTCCATGAGAACACCAGAAACCCAGCCCACCACCCCCGGATGCCTTATCCTGCCCAACTTCAGCATGGCACCCGCTTCAGCCCTGGCCAGCTGGTGGTGGGTGTCCAGCAGTGTGAGGAAATGAGGAGTTTTGGGGAATGCAAGGGGGTGGTGTGCAGAGGGGGCACTCAGTGCCCCAGGATGGTACCAGTTACAAGTGACAAGAGGACAGGGAGTGTGTCATTGCAAAGTCCAGCCCAGAACTGTACAGCCCTAGTGACTGACCAGAGGACACAACTGGTCCTGGCCAGACAGACAACGGGCAGCAGAGGGGAGACCCGGGCAACGGACCCAGCTGGTTCCAGCAAGGGGAGAACTATGGGGAGAGGAGAGCGACCCAGCCAACCCTGTTACCTGGAGAGAAGACAATGGACAGGGGAGGGTCTGGTGCTGGGATACTGGGGGCTCTGACGTTAGACTGTGAGGGCTGTCGGGGACAGACAGCAGAGCAGGAAGGACTCAGGTAGCTGCAGGGGAGACCGATGTGTAGGGCTTAGGGCCCAGGCCTAAGAGACGCTTTGCTGTCTTCAGGGCCGGCCCGTGGTATTCTGGTGTGTAGGGTAAACTGAGGCAGCCCATGGTATCTTGCTGAGAACTGACAAATTCAAATCTCAAGTCGCCAGGCCAGCCCTGGGAAGCATACAGTACAGCAGCTACTGGCACCCTGGTTCCCCTGGCAACCGCATTCCAAAAGGGCCTCACTTCGATAAGGCCGGGACCAAATGACCAAACACCCGCGCGGGATTGTTTTTCATTGTCTGCTTTGTTCCTCGAAAATAAACTTGGATCCCAAAGATCGCGCCAAGGCAATACCACCCCCGCAGGAGACGCGTTATATTTCCAGCCCAGAAAATGACCATCAACTTGCCTGTGTTTATGTTGGCTTCTTTAGCGTGTTAGGAATAACGACCTGGATTAGTGATGACATGTTGAATTGGCAATGGGCGGAGATGCTGTGTAACTGGCGTAGACCATTGGCTTATGCGCATATCTCACTTCCGCTGCTAGACCTATCAAATCTCTTCTCCTCCGTCCTTCTGCTACCTGTATAATCTAATGTACGTTTTGGTTAAGTTAGTGCTCTTTGGGCTAACCCCCTGGTCCACACTCCACCAGCGCTGTGTGTTCAATAAATCCTCTGCTTGTTTTCATTTGCATCAAGTGTGTGCAAGATTCATTCCCACACTGGACACCGGCGTACGGCACCGACCCTGGGCATGCAGGTTTAACACAAAAGGAAGCTTTTCTTCACACCGCGCACAGTCGACTGGCAGAACTCCTTGCCAGAGGAGATTGTGAAGACCAGCACTTTAATGGGGTTCAGAAAAGATCTCTATAAATTCATGGAGGTTAGGTACATCAATGGCTGTTAGCCAGGATCGGTAGGAATGGTGTTCATAGCCTCTGTTTGTCAGAGGCTGGGAATGGCTGACTGGAGAGCGATTGCTTATTGTTACTTCTTTTGTTCGCTCCCTCTGGGGCATCTGGCATCCACCATTGTCAGAAGACAGGATACTGGGCTCCACGGACCTTTGGTCTGACCCTGTATGGCCCTGTGTTCAGACATTCAACCTGTAGCAAGTACTAACGAAAAAGATTAAGCACCACTGTAGTGAAAAGTGGTTCAGTTTAATGCTTTTCTACTTCAAAATACTCCTACACACTAACACCCTGGGGGTATATCTACACTACAGCATTAATTCGAACTAAGCTAAACTAGTTCGAATTAGCGTTTTGCTAATTCGAACTAGCATGTCCACATTGAATGTACCCTGAACCGAAGTTAAGGCTGGCTGGAAGCAGTGCCGGCAGGGCATCAGGTTAGGACTTAGAGTGTGGAGCTGCTTCCTCAGGCTAGCCGAGGGCTGTGCTTAAAGGGGCCCAACCCCCACCCCGGACAGACAGTTCTCTGGGTTCCCCACTTGCTTGTCTACCTCGATGAGGGACAGCAAAGCATTTGTGTCTCAGAGTGCTCTGCTTGTCCTCACCCGGGGTACCACAGCACTCTGCACCATGGAACCAGACCTGCCCCCGGGGACTCTGCTGCGTCTCGCGGACACGTTGCCGGCAGCCTGGCTGCACTCTCTGCAGGCTGCCATCCGGGAGGACCACCGAGGGGATGTCAGGATCCAGGGGGCCCTGTGGGAGAGCTTCCACCCTGAGGAGCGCTAACAGTCTCCCCGGTCTGCCCCACCGGGAGCTCATGCCCCATTCCTCCCTCTCCTCCTTCCACTTCCCTAGCCCCCCTTCCTCATGTCAAGTAAAAGACACGTATTTTCAAAAATAACAACTCTGTTTATTGAACATAACTGGGGAGGGGGAATGAAACTGTGGGGAGATGGGGGAAAGGAGGCGGGAGAGGGCAGGAGAGAGGGTGGGAGTGGGGATGGGGAAAACTGGGAGGAGGGAGCTGGAAGGGGGAAGCAAGGGGAAGGAGGTTTGGTCAAGAGTGGTGACCTGAGGGGACCTGGGAAGGGCTAGCCTCCCACTAGTTCGAATTAAGTGGCTACACAGCCCTTAATTCCAACTACTTAATTCGAACTAGGCATTAGTCCTTGTAGAATGAGGTTTACCTAGTTCGAATTAAGCGCTCCGCTAGTTCGAATTAAGTTCGAACTAGTGGTTTGCATGTGTAGCGCCTATTAAAGTTAATTCGAACTAATGGCTGTTAGTTCAAATTAACTTTGTAGTATAGACATACCCAGGAAGAGTTCGCCCTAATCATACACCAAAAATTAAAATGCTAAACCATTGTAATAGTTGACTGAGAGTGACACTTCCTTCTTACATTATTTCACTCTCTGTGGAAATGTTTAGTTTAAGTTTTAATTGGGATGTTAAAAGGTAATTTGGGCTGGGGGGCTAACATGTAACTGCTGAATTTTTCAGCGGTTACATATTTACATGTCAGGGGAAAGTTGGCTCCACAGCAGCTGGTGTGTGCGGAGAACCTATTTTTAAGCCAGCTTCCTGTGCACACTGGCTCCCTCCTTCCCTCTCCTCCCAACCCTGGAGCCTCTGATACAGAGGCGGGGGGTGGCTGGCATATAACAGTGAAGGTTAACAGTAAACTATCACATCCCTACTTTACAATTCTCATTTTAAAATATCCTCCCAGAATATCCCCCTGCGCAACCTAGATGACGATCAAGAGTAACTGCTGCAACCATTTGTCACTATTTAGTACTAAGCCATCCACTTACAATATTGTGGCATTCTAATTCATTTAAGAACATCTGACACTTTCAATCAAGTTAACAATGAAACTTTGCTTTGTTTTTCCAAAACAGTTTCCTAATCAATATTACATGAAGAATAAAAAAGTTATCAAAGCTACATCATCATGGAAAATATTGTCTTCTTATTCGTCAGTAGCTGCTTCAGTTCTTCTGCATTAAGAAATGATTAGGCAAAATTTTAAAATAGAAGATGAAAACCAGTTCTGGAACTTGTCTATAGAGTAAAGGCCATAATCACTTTTCTGGTTGATCTTTTCTACGTACTGCAGAAAAACTCCATCTATCTGTTGGCATAGTCTATATGTAACAACTTGAGAGTAATAAATTTTTTCCTTCCCCAACAAATGGAAACAACATTTTGTTTGTTATGAGGGTCTATTCTGTTAATTGTATGGCTTTGAAGGTATTTGCACAAACCTAATTCACAAATGCCACAGTAACTTCATATTCCGGCAAAGAAATAGTAACCTATTTTACCTCTTCATTGGGAAGTGACTTAATGTAATCGTGCATTAAACCTGTAACAATACATGTTTTGATAAGACATTTAAAATAGAAAAGGCATACAATGCTTGGAGAAAAGAAATTCACTAAGACTTTTAGGGATTGGTACCGAGTCCCACAAAATATATTGGCTATATGGAAACACGTTATTAGCTAGATTTTTGCCTCCATCCCCCAAAGAAACACTGCAACCCTCTCTGAGAAGATGTTTGTGTAATGTGTTTTGTAAACACTACTATCGACCACAACTACGTTCTCCATCTTAATTTTCCGATCAAATAATTAAGATGTAGACCTTGATGGCAATATTTCCAGGCATCTCCTTTCTGGAGACTGAAAGAATTGGTCTTTTAAAATAAATATCTCTCGTTTCCTTCCTGTCAATCTAATGTTAATATTTCCATATTGAAGTGGTATTATTTCTTTCAAATTTCATTGGCATTTAAGAAAAATTAATATTTTCAAGTTACTTTGCACTAAACAGAAATGGCTCATTTCGTTTAACATCTGAATCTGTCTCCAGTTCATTTGGGCAACCAATGCTAATAGTCTTCTTTTGGGCTGTTGCTTGCTCATAACGTATATAGCTTTATTAAGTCAGACCTCTGACATTTGGATTGCTTTTATTTATAGAAGTCTTAGTTTTAATACATTGAATATATAATTTACAGAGAAGGGTTGTGGTTTGATGAATTTTATAGTAACCTCCAAAATGCTAATATTTTAAAATATACGCCCCGGGGCTGGTCTCAGAGGCCCTGGGGTGGCGGAGACTTAGCATCCCCTGCACCCCAAGAGCAGCAGCAGCCGTGACGGGCTGACACAGTCAGCAGCCTGGGGGCAGGGGAACTTAGCAGTGGGAAAGTCTAGAGCCAGTCAGCAGAGAAGTGGAAGTGACCTCCCCAGGTCCAGCAAACTCCTCATTCAGGACCACGTATTAGATATTGAGCTATGCCTAGTTTCTCCTTACTGGCTATCCCGCCCTGGCGGTTAGCCTTCTTAACCTTGTTTTCTTTTTACGTATATGGCTTCAAACCTTTTATTATTGGTTTTAACTTCCTTTGCAAGATCCAGCCCTGCCTGGCTTTTGGCCGGCCATTCTTCTACTACACTTTCTAACCAAGGAGTTGGTTTTCATGCTGGTACATCTCTTTTCCCCTGCTCGCAGGATTTCTACTTTCTCTTCATAACATGCTTGAGATCTTGCTCACTCTGCTTGGTCTGCAACTTGGATTTAAATTCCAAACCTCTTCCACACTCAGATCCTCAAGTTCTTTGCTCCAGTCCACTTCCAATACTAATTCATATATGTTTTCAATTTAGTCCTTTTGAAATCAAGAAACGTAGTTGCACACTTATTTTTATTTATCCTTCTATTTCATTTCAAATAGCTCATGATCACTTCAACCAAGGTTTTCCTCCTATAACCAACTTTTCTATGAGGCCTCACTCCTCAATATCAAATTTAATATAGCACCACCTCTTCTTGGAATGGTGAGTTTTTGGTGAAGAACTTTGTCAGCTATCACACGTCCAGGAAAACTTGAGCCCTGCCATTATTAGGAGCACTTCTTCTTCATTCTCTATCTTGGAAATTACAGACTCCTATAATCCCCTTAGTGCCAGCAGTATCTATTTCAGTAAAGTATCAGAGGGGTAGCCGTGTTAGTCTGAATCTGCAAAAGCGATGAGGAGTCCTGTGGCACATCTGACGAAGTGGGTCTTTGCCCACGAAAGCTTATGCTCCTACACTTCAGTTAGTGTATAAGGTGCTACAGGACTCCTCGCCGCTATTTCAGTAAAAACATTAGAGATCTTTATCCAAATCCAAATCCGATCCTGGTGGTCTGGTAGCATAACCCAACCACTGTCCTTGGGGAACCTAAGGTAGCTTTCCCCCCTTCTTCCCTCTCTTCGCCCCCCCACTCCAAAGAGATTTTGACCCAGACTGTTTTATCGATTCCATCACTTCTAATTTCTTCACAATTTATCTTCCCATTAATACACAATGCTGCTCCACCATTTTTATCTTTATTTCCTGAATAGCACATGCTCTTCAATACCTATGCTCCAGTCATGACTACTATTCCACTGTTTCTGTTATCCCTATAACCACTTCCTGTGCCAGTAGTTCTAGTTCCTGTTTGTTACCCACACATCTTTGTTGTTTCTGCTTGGCTTGCCCACATTCTTCCTCGGATTAGATTCAGTCATTCTACAGTCAATATTGCCTGTCTGTTAGTGCAAATGCCATTGAAGCTATCTTTCCTCTTAATGTCTGTTCTCCTACCCACTGCTGTTCCTTTTCTCCATTGCTATATTTTCTCTCTTGATTTTATTTCCAATCAATATTAGACTGAGATGACAAGTCTTCATGAGCATCTCCGAATTGTCTCTGGAAGAGGCCTTGTGTCAACACAGCTGGGAAGGAGATATTCTTAAATCTCAGAAAATATTGTTGGCATATGCTGCATGTACACTACAGGACAATGCCACCATAGTTTCCATAACGTGGAAATATTCCTACCATTTGCAGCACTGTGTGCTCGCTGTTGCTGAGCACATTCAGGGTGTCTCTATATAAGTTGTACTTACTGCTTTAATTTAGGGATGAAAGAGACTAGTTGAGTCACTACTGAACTAGTTGCTTCCCCCCCTCCCCTGGCTGCCGCTGGGAGAGCGGTGGAGGTAGAAGTGCAGCATGGAACTGGGCATGAGCTGGGAGTCAGCTGTCTCAGCTCCTACCCAGTCCCAGACCACTGGCTCTGCTTTTTAAATGGAAATTTCATCAACTTCTCGATTAGTTGATCATCCATAATTTAGAATCCCTAGTTTAATTATATGACATAGTTAAGTGATAAAACTGCAAGTGTGGGACAGTGACAGCAATGTAATAGTGCTCTGTACTGATAAAGCTATTCCCACACATAAGAATAATCCAGCTCCTAATCAAGGTCCCATCCCATTAAACTTAATGCTATGCAAATATGTAGGTATGTCACCTCTGCTCTGAACAGTTTATTCAAAGAAAAATGACAAAAGAGATTTTAAGAGGCAAGGAGGAGAGGACACGAGTAAAAAACTGAATCATGCAGTTACACAGATTAGGTATGTTGCAGCCTTGACACTCTAATCGTATTTCAATTTCACCTTTCCTGTAATTTCTCCACACCCAGCCTTCACTGCGACCTTGGAGAGAGCAGTAGACGTATGCTTGGAATGCTTCATTAACCCATAAGGGATTGCATGGACAGAATGGGCGTGTTTATAGAAGCAGACAAATCAGTCTTTACAATTTGCATAAGTTTGTTCCCCTACCTACTGCATAAATGAGTTAGAAAACAGGGATGTTACTTAACTAGTCGAGTAACCTCATGAATTCTTAGTGGTTAGTCGACTATTCGATAAGCCTCAGGGGCAGGGCCAGCAGCAGCACAGGGTGCCAGTCGGGAGGCAGTCTGAGAGAAAGCCAGTTTAAAAGCCAGCTCCTCTTGGGGACCAGACGCTTGTTACCCTGTGCAGCTGCGTCTGATAAAGAGGCAGCAGTGCAGGGTGGCCGCAGTCTCTGTCTGGGAGGAAGTGGTCTGAGCTCCCGGACCCAGCGTGAACCAGAACTGAGCCAGGCTGCCTGCCCGCCCGGTTCCTAATACATTTTAAATTCAGAGCCATAGCAGGGGTAGGGCCCGGACCCGGCTCAGCTAGGCTGCTGGCCAGCCTGATAACAAATTAATTGGTTAATCGACTACACTATTAAATCTATTAAATCCCTGATAGAAAGGGCCTTGAAAGAAAGAGAGAAAAAGCAGTCAGCTGGAGCAGACTCTATATCCATTTGCAGGATCTGGCCCTTCAGTGTTGAGCTTAGGACAGGGGTGGGCAGTAATTGTTCCCAGGAGCCACTTCAAAATGTTTTTAAATTTAAACAGCCCCAGGCCACAACTGGTCTGTATGTGGAGGAGCCCCGGAGCCCCGTTGCCCCCCTTCCCACTAGGCACCCATGCCCTGAAAAGGCTTGGCATGCTCCCCCACCCCCAGCACAATCATGGTTGGCCTGAGGGAACACAGGAAGTCTCCTCTGCTCTCCCCATGGCACTGCTGCTCCTGGCAGGGCACAAGGAGGCTCCTAGCCTGTGGAAGCCCTTTTGCCCACACTCCTGGCTTAGGAACTGTCTGGAAAAGCAACAGCATCCTCTGAGGGGTGCAACCTCCATGTAATTCAGATAGTTACTTAAGAGTACACAGGCTGCCCATCTCCTAGAGCTGGGGAGGTCATCAAGTCCAGTCCCCTGTCTTCACAGCAGGACCATGTACCATCCCTGACAGATTTGCCCCAGAGCCCTAAATTGCTTCCTCAAGGATTGATCTCACAGCCCTGGGTTCAGCAGGCTAATGCTCAAGCCATTGAGCTATCCCTCCCCCACTCTTGTGCTGGGGAACAACGGACTCTTGACTAGGACAATTCAAGGATTCCAGCGGGATTAGGAAGACTGCATTCTCTTTATTTGGTACTGGTGAGACACCCACTGGAGTAGTCTCTTCAGTTCTGATATCCCACACTTCAGGAAGGATTTTGATAAATTGGAGCGGCTTCAGAGGCGAGCAGGAGAATGCTTGGAAAACATATTCTAGTGAAAGGCGGAAGGAGCTCAACCCTTTGGCTTAACCAAAAGAAAGTTAAGAAGTCGCTTGATCAGTTTCTAAGTACCCACGTGAGAAGCAAAAAAAGGGCTTTTCAATCTAACAAATGTATGACAAGAACAGAGAGCGACAAGCTGGTGCTGGACACTTCAAGCTAGAACGCACAGGGTACTAGTTTTAAAAACAGTCGGGGAATAACCATTGGAGGAACTTACCCCAAGCCCAGGTGGATTCTCTGCCATTACTGACAGCTCGGCTTCCCCATCAAATTATTCTAATTCTCACAGGAATTAATTCAGGAGATCATACTAGACCATCCCAGAGGTCTCTTCCAAATTTAGTGTGTGTGGGGGGGAGAACGAAAAGGGAAATCCCTCCTCCCCTGGGGGGGGCCTAGTGTGGAGGGGGGATGAAAAGGGAAATCCCTCCTCCCCTGGGGGGGGGCCTAGTGTGGAGGGGGGATGAAAAGGGAAATCCCTCCTCCCCTGGGGGGTCGTGCGGGGGAGGGGGGAATGAAAAGGGAACTGACTCCTCTGGGAGGATTGGACTCGTGCCCTGGCGTTAGCAGCACCACAAAGTAAGGCCCTGAGCTAAGCGGCCAGCGGGAGGAAACGTGTCCCCCTTTTTCCATCCTGGCGAGCACAGTGCTCCCCGCTTCCCTCCCTCAGGCCTGGGCGAATGTGGCTCTGCTGCTTTCGGAGCAGTTTCTGTGGCATTTTCAAACCTGCAGCGGCCCGTGCCCAGAGGGAGCCGTTAGCACATGTGGCGCAGTTGGTGTCTGAGGCGCAGGCGAGGGATGCACCCGGCGCGCTGCTCCAGGACGCGACATGGGAGGGGGGATCAAAATGGGCCCGCGAGGGAACCCTTCTGGACACCGGAGCTGGAGAGAGCGAGGCCCAGGCTGCCGCGAGGGACAGTAGCGCTGGGAAGCTGCTCCACCAACTCCGCTAGCCGCATCCATATACACATAGCTTCTCTCAAACTGACAGGCATGAATACAAAGATTAAGGCAAGACTACACCATGCAGGCCCTATTTAAGTCAGTTCTGCTGATATTCATAAAATGCAATAGTGACCCGATTTCCACACTTATGCACTTTTAATGAGCAATGACAGTCCCAGGAATTTAACTACTAAAACGCATACCAAGAGCAGACCATTATATTGACTATTTTTTTGTTTTGGCTCCCACTTGAGGGTCGCATGTTGAGCCCTGCATAAACCCAAACTGCATCACAGGCCACAAAAAAACAGGTCAGCCCATGGACGGCATGTTGAGTAGCCCTGTGTTAGACCATTTACATACTGATGATGTACAATGCCTTCCTCTCCCACCCACCTCTTGCCCAAACTGTATGTCCGGGTAAGAGCTATCTATCTCCCAGACATTTTAGTCTAGGAAGTAAATTAAGGTTATCCAACATAACCTGTGCATTCTCAGGCTCTTAATCGGCCCATCCTTATCATTCTGTAATCACTGTTTATCTTTCAAACCCAGAACTGGATAAAATCAGATGCCTGCAACAGATGAACAGTCCCGTTCACAGTTCCCAAGGATCTGCTGTTGTAACACAAAAGGCTTTAATTATTTGTTCAAATAAATTAAAAAAAAAATTCTTTATGTGCAAATACAAAATCAATGGACCCTTCCTCTATTTACAAAGTAGTGTCTTCTAAAAAGGAAATCAGTACGTTTATCCTGCTTCAGTAACTGACCACTGTCTCGAGTCTCTGTACTGCAGAGAGGATTTTGTTTTCTTTTTGTTTCACTGCCCTTTGTTATTTAATACAAAGACACTTGTGTGATAGTTTCTGATAAAGGCTCTATAATTTTAACAAGTTTCTTCATCTTCTCCTCCCTAACCAGACCCAGAACTGGTAAACAATTCCGGCAAGTGTCAGGAGTCAGTTTTTGCTACAAAGAACACTGGCATGAATATGAAGCACCTGCTGCGTTACAGTAAGTTAAGTAGCGAAGATCATTTCTCTGCTCACATTTCATCACATTTAAACACCCCCAAAGCACAGGGGTTAACGTCCAGATCCTGTCCATCATCTATTAAACTCGTGGCTCCTGCTTCCATCTGAAAAACATCCAGCACCTCAGCTGGACCGGGAGAAGCATGTGTGCAAGACTGAATAGCCTGCCCCAATATTTTCTCTCCCCAAATGCCACAACATGTGAATGAAAATACACAGGCCATAGCAACGGTGAATATTTATGTATTTATGTCTGTATTTCTTTTCTCCCCCTCTTTATGTAGAACAGACCCTTTTCTGAACACGTCTGCAGACACGAACGTGTGGAGCGGGATTGGACGGTCAGAAGAGCAGGTGTCGGAGAGGATGGATGAACTCCTCTCCCAGGCACAGCACACGGGCAGCCTCGGCTATTGCCGCGAGGAGCAGCGGAGAGATGGTTCTCCGCCCCTCAGGCTCAGGGGTCATCCAGATAGGGCGGGGTTTCCAGCTGGCCCTCTCTCCTCGCTTCCTCCACCCCGCGCAGCCACTCCATGCACCTGCACACCAGCTTCGGTTTCCTGATCCCAGGCGCCGGATCCTCCTCGTACTCCTCCTCATCGTAGCGGTTCTGCTCGTTCACCAGCGAGATCTTAGTTAATGAGGTCAGGTCCAGGCCGGCCCTGCTCTGGGAGCCAAGCAGGAGTGGGTGTGGTTACAGGAGGAATGGGTGGCGGGGCCTGGGAAGCTCCCACGCGGGGGATTTGCGACATCCCCCGGGAGAGCTGCGGAGCCACCATACGGGGGAGATGCGATGTCCCCTGCGTTGGCTGCGATGCCACCACCTTAGAGTGGTGTGGTGCCACCACCTGAGAGGTCTGTGGCTCTGTCACCCGGAAGAACTGCAATGTCCTCAGGGAGGGCTGCTGCTACATTGTCACCCGGGAGGGCTTCTGTGACGACATCACCCGGGAGGGCTGCGACGCCACCACCTGGGAGGGATGCGATGTCCCCAATGCTGGAGTCTGAACACAGCTGAAAAAGAAGGGATGGGTTAAAATAGTACAACCAAAGAGAGACAAGTCTGACAAAGCAGGAGATGTCAAAAGATAATCCCGGAAACGTTCACAAGAACAAACTCTACAGGCAGTTTGAGCAAGGCTGGAGTATTTACAGCTCTGAGGGTACGTCTACACTACAGCGCTAATTCGAACTAACGCGTCTAGAACTAAAAACTAGTTCGAATTAGCGTTTTGCTAATTCGAACTAGCAAGTCCACATTGAGTGGACTCTGAACAGGGCTTAAGGATGGCCAGAAGCAGTGCCGGCAGGGCATAAGAGGAGGACTTAGAGCGTGGAGATGCTGTCTCAGGCTAGCCGAGGGCTGCGCTTAAAGGGTCCCGACCCCCACCCCGGACAGACAGTTCTAAGGGGTGCCCCGCTTGAAAACCAGTCCTGGCTTGGATTGCCCAGAGTACCCACACTGGGCACATCACACCACTCGGCCATCAGCCCGGCTGCACTTGCCGCAGGCTGCCATCTGGGGAAAGGGGGCAATCGGGGGGCTGCAGGAGAGCTTCCACCCCCAGAAGCCCGCAGAGCCAGCCCAGTCCTCCCCATCGGGGACTCGTACCCCATTCCTCCCTCACCTCCTTCCACTTACCCTTCCCTAGCCCCCCTTCTTATTGATGTACAAAATAAAGATAACGTTTCTTCCAACATTGACTCTGTCTTTATTGAACAAAACTGGGAGAGACTGGGAAAAGGAGGTGGGAGAGGGGAAGAGAAAGGCTGGGAGACGGGAGGGCAACTAACATGATGAGGGGTTTGGAACAGGTCCCAGATGAAGAGAGGCTACAGAGACTGGGACTGTTCAGCTTAGAAAAGAGGAGACGGAGGGGGGACAGGATAGAGGTCTCTAAAAGCAGGGGTTTGGTGGAGAGGGTACATTCATAAAAGTTCTTCCTGAGTTCCCATAAAGAAGGACTAGAGGACACCAAAGGAAAGGAATGGGTAGCAGGCTTGAAACTAGTAAGAGAAAGTTGTTCTTCTTCAGAAAGCAAATAGTTAACCTGTGGAACTCCTTGCTGCAGGAGGCTGTGAAGGCTACAACTAGAACAGAGTTTAAAGGGAAGTGAGATCAAGTCATGGAGGCTGGGTCCATGGAGTGGTATTAGCCAGGGGGTAGGAGTGGAGTCCCTGCCCAAAGTTTGTGGAAGGCTGGAGAGGGATGGCACGAGACAAATGGCTTGGTCACTGTCTTCGGTCCATCTCCTCCAGGGTCCCTAGGGTTGGCCGCTGTCGGCAGACAGGCTACTGGGCTAGATGGACCTTTGGTCTGACCCAGGACAGCCATTGTAAGCTCAGGGCTCAAGGTCGGGGTCTCAGTGGAACCCCTTGATTTTCATGCACACCTACTCCTGGGTGGCCAGGCTGGCAGCTCTCCTGCCCTAGACGGCCACTTTCCTGTGCCTAGTGCGAAGATCGTGGACGAGGTCCACGATGTCCGCACTAGCACAGGAAGGTGCCCGCCTCTTGCGGTCCAGGGCAAGCTCCTGGGAGCCGCCAGCCTGGTCCCGGGAAGAGGGGGTGGGCTGGGGAACATCGGGTGGGTGGCTCTGTGCCGTGCCAGGTGCAGGGTCTGCTCGCTGGGCGCTGGCAGGCTTGCACCTGGCATGGGCACCGTAGCCAGCCCGTGCCCCTTTAAGGGGTCCGGGGCCGGGAGGGGGGCATAGAGTTTCCTGGACTGCAACTGGGGCGAGTGCGCCACTTCCCCATCCTTGTTACAGCTCTGATGATCCCTTCTACATATTTTGTTGGTCTTTAAGGTGCTACTAGACTATTCGTTGTTTTTTAAGGTGAAGACCTGTAATCAATAACCCACACTATATGCAGAACAACCCTATTGAAGCCTTATTGGCACTCTGCTCAATCTATTTCTATCAGGCCTACATGTAACACTCTAAAAAACTAAAAAACAGCTTTCAAGCAATCCATGATGGGGCAGAAAATATGCCTCAATGTTTTATTTTTTTCCACAAATAAATGATTTTCCCGCACTCTATATTACACTCAGTCCAGAAAAAGTATACAGGCCCAGCACTGGCAGGAGTCTATTATGAGCCATTAAAGTAAAATAACTTGTCTCACTGAAGACCTGTGACTTTCCCTGTCCTAGTGCTCTGGTATCAGTGTTTCTAGCCTTGACACTTCACCATGTGCGAGTAATGTTGCCATTACAAAAGGGAATTATGGCCTGGATTTGTAAGTCTACTGTTCCTTTTGCAGCATACAAAATAAAACATCATAAAACAATATGTATGAATTACACAAGCAAAGGAAAGTCCTGAAAACATTCTAAACATGGTTACAAACCCTAATGTGGTCAGGGACTTGGAAGTCATTGTCTCGAACACCATGGAAGGGGGCTTTTAGAACTGGCAACTGTGCACTAAGAATCACTTCTAAATGACAGGGCTGTTAAAGGTTTCTTTCCAATGTTTAGTTGGGCTTCCTTTTGTAGTTTTGTGTTGTTTGCTTGTGTATGACGTATAACGCAGACCTGAAAGACTAGGTGATGCTCACTGGTAACCAGTTACCTGGTGCCCAGCCTGATCAGAGCAGCCTTGCCAGGCTACGCCACAGGGTGCAGTCCAGGCCAGCTGGGCCGAAACAAACCTCTTCCCGCAGTGTGGCAGGCTCTAAGCAGATGGGCAAGAGCAGCCTGACCAGGCCCACGTGTAGTTTAACCCAGTGTTACTCAAGCGGTGGGTCGCAACCCCCAGGGGGGTCACAAACAAATTAGAGGGGTGGTCGCAGCTGGATTTGGTTTTTCACTTGCGACCCCTCCCCCCGGGCCATGAAGAGCGACAGGGCGGCGGAAGGCAGCTGCTGGCTAGCCGCGCCGCATGACTGTCTAGCCGCGCCAGCTAGGGAGGGCGGGGTCCCTAAGGCAGCGGGCTGGGGAATTGGGTCGGGGCAGAGGACCCAGAGGTAAATAAGGGCGTGTGGGGGTCAGAGGAGGAATCAGAGGAGACATGGGAGAGGAGTGGAGGACGGAGGAGAGGAGAGAGGGAAGGAACCAAAGAGAAACGGAGCGGAAAAGAGGCGCAGAGGAGAAAGAGACGGGGGGAAGGGCGTTGAGGGCTGCAAACGCCTTGAAGGAAACCCAGGAGGGCAAGGAGTTTGGTGAGAAGGGGGGAAGAAGTGACCCAGGGCAGTGGGGGTGGGTGTGGGGTCACACAAATTCATTGAGCCTTTTAGGGGGTCGTGGTATCAAAGTTTGAGAACCCCTGGTTTAACCAGTTAATATTTTCAACAGGATTTTACATCCCCAGTTTTACAAAAACTTTCCGATAACTAATGAACATTTTGGAGAATTGCACAACAGATCAGGACGTCCAAGTCAGAGCTGATTGATCTGTTTTCAGTCTGTTGGCTTTTGTGATGTCATGGCTTGAGTTGTCCAGTCATGACCATGTCTTCCAGGCTGAGAACTGAATTTCTTGGCCCTCTTCAAAGAAAAAAGAGCAAATGGGACAAACTCTTTTTTTCTTTCCTGGTAACGTATAGATAATAAGGATGTGAAATATCATTTAATTGAATAGTCAAGTACCCGCATTAATTTTTATTAGTTAGTCAACTAGTCTATAGTCCCTGGGGGGGCAGGGCTGGCAGCCAGTGTGCTCCTGCCACATTCCTAAGGATCCCCTTGCCATTCCACACTGCTGCCTCTTTATCAGGCTGGAGCTGGGCTGCAAGAGTTTAAAAAACATCTCCCCTATGGCTTCTATCAAAGATGATAGTTAAAGTCTCAGATATCTCCTATCAGCCCCTTTGAGTATTCTAGGATGTATTTAGTCAGTCCCTGGTAACCGGAAGACATCTAAGTTTTCTAAGTAATTTTTAACTTGTTCTTTAATCTTTAAACTTACCCCATTTCCGCATGTTAGGCATCCACCACCATTAATCTTTTGGGTGAAAATCAAAACAAATGTAAGGGGACTGTTCCCCCTTACTAAAACTCTGTGGGAGTTTTTGGTTTGCCAGCTCCCAGTATCTGAAGGGGAAGAGTTCATGAGACTGACTGACCCCAGAGACAATGGAAAGCAGCCAACACTCCAGCTCAGCCTGATTGACAGATTGGACAGGCCAGTGAGGAAGGGGAGAGGCCAGTGAGGAAGGGGAGAGGCCAGGCCCCGTCCTCCCTGTGAGCTGGGATTGTTCTGGCTCTCTCTCTCTCTGAGCAAACAAGCGGTGTGCAGAAGAGGTCCTGCAAAGACAGAGAGCTGAAAAGAGCAGTGCAAGCTGTATGAAGAAGTCCTGCAAAAGGAACAGAGAGCGGAGACACTGCTAAGAGGAGTGCAAGCTGTGCTGAGGGGCAGTTTTTGCGGCCGCAGAGCCAGGCATACAGGGCACAAGGAATGCAGACCCTGTGTTGAGCAGCAGACTGGCAGGGCCCAGTGAGCAAAAAGGAGCAGAGAAGCAACGCAAGGAGCTGGAACTGGCCAAGCAGCACAGCCTGCAGCTGGATGTGGTGAGCAGCTGGGACCAGCAAAGTGTGGGGAAAGGCCCTGGACTGGGAGAGGGGTCTGGCCACTTCGAGCTTGAGACTGTGTGGTCACTACCAGAGTTAGCGTGTCCTGCCTGAAGCCCCCCCTGCAGCATATCCAGGGCCTCTAAGAAAGAGACTGTGAACTGTCCTTATACTCTGCAGACTGCTGTTTTGATGTCCCCGTGCTACAGAGCAGGGCTGTGTGTTCTCATTTAACCATTCTCATTTTTTTCTTATTCTTTTCTCTTTAATCCGTTGTTGTTTAATAAATTGTATTTGCTTTGAACCTTATGAAGTGATCACTGGGCCAAGAAGGCCTCCGGTGTAAAGAGAGCACCTCGGAGTGGGGACACCCTAACTCCTGCCCCTAGTGACTACAAGGTCAGGGATTAAGCCCCAGGAAACCTGGGCCCAGCCTTGTTGGGGTTTCAAGGGCTCTGCTACTCAGGAGAGTGGAGGGGGGGCCCTCAGGATCAGGGAGCTGTGGGGTAAAGGAAGTGGAAGTGGGAGCGGGGACTCAGATCCTTTCGCTGGTTCATTTCACCGGGGTGTATAGAAGCCAGGAAGGTTCCCCACAATAGCGGGACCATTCCCCCGCTTACACAAAGGTCATTAACACCTCTGTCATTTGCCCATTTCCAAGTTTTCTGTTGTTTCTGTCTTCTTTAAGCAGTTGGTCTACTCTGTCCTGGGTCTTTCTCTTTAATATATTTGTAGAAGGACTTCTTGTTACCCTTGTCTCTAGCTAGATTCAGCTTGTTTTGTGCCTTCGCCTTTCTCCTCTTGCTCCTGCATACATGTGTGTTTGCTTATATTCAGCCGTTGTCAATTGATCTAGTTTCCATTTTTTATACGACTCCTGTTTGGTTTTTTTAGATCATATAAAATCTTCTGGTTGATCCAAGGTGGACTCCTGCCAGACTTTCTGTCTTTCCTACAAAATGGAATAGTTTGCTTCTGGACCCTGAGGGTATGTCTACACTACAGAGTTAGTTCGAACTAAGCTAATTCGAACTAACGCATCTAGAACTAAAAACTAGTTCGAATTAGAGCTTCCACCCCCAGAAGCCCGCAGAGCCAGCCCAGTCCTCCCCATCGGGGGCTCGTACCCCATTCCTCCCTCACCTCCTTCCACTTAACCTTCCCTAGCCCCTTTTCTTGATGTACAAAATAAAGGACAATTGTGGTCAAAAATGGAATCTGTCTTTATTGAACAAAACTTGGGGAGACTGGGAAAAGGAGGTGGGAGAGGGGAAGGGAGAGGCTGATAGAGGGGAGGGCAACTGCAATGATCAGGGGTTGGGAACAGTTCCCATATGAAGAGAGGCTAAAGAGACTGGGACTTCTCAGCTTAGAAAAGAGGAGACGGAGGGGGAACAGGATAGAGGTCTCTAAAAGCAGGAGTTGGGTGGAGAGGGTGCATACAGAAAAGTTCTTCATTAGTTCCCATAAAGAAGGACTAGAGGACACTAAAGGAAAGGAATGGGTAGCAGGCTTCAAACTAGTAACAGAAAGTTCTTCTTCAGAAAGCAAAGAGTCAACCTGTGGAACTCTTTGCTGCAGGAGGCTGTGAAGGCTACAACTAGAACAGAGTTTAAAGGGAAGTGAGATCAAGTCATGGAGGCTGGGTCCATGGAGTGGTATTAGCCAGGGTGTAGGAGTGGTGTCCCTGCCCAAGGTTTGTGGAAGGCTGGAGAGGGATGGCACGAGACAAATGGCTTGGTCACTATCTTTGGTCCATCTCCTCCAGGGTCCCTAGGGTTGGCCGCTGTTTTAGGGCTAGCCTCCCACTAGTTCGAATTAAGGGGCTACACAGCCCTTAATTCAAACTAGCTAGTTCGAACTAGGCTTAATCCTCCTAAAAGTTTGGGGGTAAGATTTCCCAAATGATCTTTCCCCTGATTTCTTTATCAACATTTGGGTGGTGGCAGCGGAAGTTTTATTCCCAAGATCTAGGTTTTTAAGATTTTGGGGGGAGTTTCATCCCAAAGCCTGGTAGATAAGGCTTTGGGGTACACTTGCTGGCCCCCACTTCTGCATTTATCATGCCAGAGTGGGGAAGGAGCCATGACAATAATATTAGGTGAAATTCTGGTTCCATTAAAATCTGAGATACAACTCCCTCTGACCACAGCGAAGCCAGGATTTCACACACTCTATTTTATCGTTACAGCATATTTGATAAATTCACGTTAACATGTTCAATCAAATGTATTTCTTGTGAAAGAGGTTTGCGAGAGCATCTTAGAAAATTCATAAGTAAATACTTAAGATAGTGAATGATAGTATTGTTATGGCAACAAGTAGTGGAGAAGGCTATTGAATCATCTTGTTTTCACACGCTTAACTTTCTTTAAACACTTACCCTTTCAGAGGCTGTACTGCCCTCTGAACCAGGAATATTTTGGGGCACCCCTCCAACACTAAGAAAGCAAATAGGGAGCCCCCTTGAGCTACTCAATCTGTGTGGATTGCTTATGCCTAATGCCAGCACTGCCAGGATTTCACACACTCTATTTCACTGAAACAAAAAACAGGACTATGTAGCACTTTAAAGACTAACAAGATGGTTTATTAGGTGATGAGTTTTTGTGGGCCAGACCCATTTCCTCAGATCAAATAGTGGAAGAAAATAGGCACGATCATACATACCAAAGGATACAATAAAAGAAATGAACACATATGAAAAGGACAAATCAAATTTCAGAACAGAAGGGGGATGAGGGGTTGAGTAAATGTCTGTAAGCTAATGATATTAGAGGTGATAATTGGGGAAGCTATCTTTGTAATGGGTAAGATAATTAATGTCTTTGATCAGACCTAAGCGTGAAGTGTAAAATTTAAGCGTTTTTTAAATTAAATACTGTTTTGCTGTGACTTTAGGTTTTTGAACAACATGGCACACAGAGAAAAGGTTCTCACTAACACTACAGTATGATTAGTGGGTAGCAACTTTAAACTGTCGGGTTTTTTTGCCAGGACAGATCCCTTTTAACATATTGGAAAGTGTTTAATTTAGACATACAGTGATGGAGTTAGATGAGGGCTACTCAACTTTGGAAGCCCTGGAGGCCACAGAGATACTCACAGCACATGCCTAGGGCCCCAAATTAAGTATGGTTGCATATACGTATGCAAATAGCTTCTCTCAAACTGACAGGCATGAATACAAAGATTAAGGCAAGACTACACCATGCAGGCCCTATTTAAGTCAGTTCTGCTGATATTCATAAAATGTAATATTTACCCCATTTCCACCCGTATGCACTTTTAATGAGCAATGACAGTCCCAGGAATTTAACTACTAAAACGCATACCAAGAGAAGACCATTATAGTGACTACTTTTTTCTTTAGGCTCCCGCTTGTGGGTCGTATGTGGAGCCCCGCATGAACCCAAACTGCACCACAGTCCGTAAATAAACGGGTTGGCCCACGGATGGCATGTTGAGTAAGCCTATGCTAGACTATTCATATACCGATGATGCACAATGCCTTCCTCTCCCACTCACCCCTTGCCCAAACTGTATATCCGGGTAAGAGCTATCTATCTCCCAAACATTTAAGTCTTTGAAGGAAATTTAGGTTATCCTCATTCTCCGGCTCTTAATCAGCCTATAATCTTTCTGTAATCACTGTTTATCTTTCAAACTGAGGAGTGAATAAAATATGAATATGAAGCACCTGTTGTGTTACACTAAGTTAACTAGCTGAGAACATTTCTCTGCTCACGTTTGGTCACATTTAAACACCCCCAAAGCACAGCGGTTAACGTCCCGATCCTGGCCATCATCTATTAAACTTGCTACGCTCCTGCTTTCAGAAGAAAAACATCCAGCACCTCAGCTGGATCGGGAGAAGCACTGATTAGCCTGCCCCAATTTCTCCTCTCCCCAAATGCCACAACATGTGAAATGAAAATACACACGACATAGCAACGGTGAACATGTATTTATTTTCTCCCCCCACCTCCTCCTTTCTATGTAGAACGGACCCTTTTCTGAACATGTCTTCAGATACGAATGTGTGGAGCGGGATGGGTCGGTCACATGACCAGCTGTCGGAGTGGATGCATGAACTCCGCTTCCAGGCACAGCAGACGGGCAGCCTCGGGTATTGCCGCGAGGAGCGGCGGCGAAATGGTTCTCCGCCCTTCTGTCTCAGGGGTCGTACAGGTGGGGCAGGGTTTCCAGCTTGTTCTCTCTCTTCGCTTCCTCCACCCCACGCAGCCACTCTGTGCACCTGCGCACCAGCTCCTGATCCACGACCCCCGGCGCCGGATCCTCCTCGTACTCCTCGTCATCGTAGCGATTCTTCTCGTTCAGCAGGGAGATCTTCATGATCGAGGTCAGGTTTAGGCCGGCCATGCTGCGGGAACCCGGCAGTAGCCCGGTGTCGTCGATGGGATTCTTGAACCCCCACTCTTTCTCCAGATGGCGTCGCAACAGCAGTCTGGTTGCGTCGGCCGTGAGCTTGATGTTGTACTGTGTCGCTGGGACTGCTGCCTTCGGCTCCCTCCTCGCCGCTGCACCTGGGTTCTTGACAGAGCGGCCGCGGGTACGGGTCGGGTTCGACCTCTGTGGCTGCTGCGGTGGATGTGGCTGTAGCTGCTGCTGCTGCTGCAGGGAGGCGCAGAGGCGAGAGTTAGGCAAGGGGCCGGTCCCCGCCTGAGGCGTCCTGCGCGGATTCCTCTCCCTGGGTGGCGGTGCTCGATTCTTCGGAGCCACCTGACTCTTAGGTGGTGCATGGGTGGTGGCGGGGCCAGAGGCCGCAGCAGCGTGAGGCTGGATGGGCGGTAGGGGCACGGTGGTGCTGCGTGGCCCCTCTGCTCCGCCCGCCGACTCAGCAGCCAGCATCGCCCGGGGCAGGTGGAACGGAACTGTCTCCGCGTTTGTGCTGTGCTCGCAAAGGAGAGACGAGCTCTGCTTCAACTGGCGGTGGCTCCAGCTCGATAAGGTAGACAGGCGACGGTAGCAGGGCTGAGCCGGAGCAGTGGGTGTGGGGGGAGGAGGAGCGGGCGGCGGAGCCGTGGAAGCGCTCACACGGGAGGTCCCTTGGGAAGGCAGGGATGCCAACACCTGGGAGGGCTGCAGCACTCTTGTCCGGGCAAGCTTCAGTGTCACCACCTGAGAGGACAGCAGCACTAACTTACGGGAGAACTGCGATAGCAGCACCAGAGAGGGGTCTGGCCACAACAGCTGAGAAGGCTGAGGCACCGTCACCTGGGAGAACTGCGACGACGACACCCGAGAGGGCTGCTGCGACGACGTCACCTGAGAGGATTGCGATGTCCCCAATGAAGGCTGGGATGCCACCATCAGAGAGGGCTGTGATGTCCCCTGTTCCAGAGTCTGAACACTGCTGAAAAAGAGGGATGGGTTAAAACAGTACTCCAAGGGGAGACAAGTCTGACAGAGCAAGAGATGTCAAAAGATAATCCCGGAAACGTTCACAAGAACAAACTCTACAGGCAGTTTGAGCAAGGCTGGAGCATTTACAGCTCTGAAATATTAGAGGGACTTGTATTTTAGCTGCTAATACTCTGGCACCGACCAGTATTTTCAGCCCCTCAGGGCACATACTACTGCTCTTACACTGCACTCCCTGCTTTTTACATTTTAAAACTGTCATTGCCACTCGACATCTTTTGATGGTGATTAGTCCATGTGGCCTCATTCACACCTCCTTCCACTCATAGCCGACAGCCTCTTTTAAAGAGTCTGTCAAGATCTGCTTTCTTTTGTTCCTCAATCTAAGCCTCTACCTCTATCCACAGCAGCAAGTGGTAGAACACAGGCCAATCTTCCACAGAAATATTATGCAAGCCTGTTTCCAAAGGGTGAGCACATGACAGTGTAAAAATGTAGCCACCATGGTGTTTTCTTAACAGAACATGCAATCATCTCCCAAAGATCTGAGTTAACATGCACGTGAGGACATGCTTGTTTCAGCTAAATCTGGAGGAGACAGAGCTACTGCTGGTGGAGAGAGGGAAACAAAGAACTTTCAGCCACCTAAAAACTAGGACCTAGGCTGTCTACTCTGGCTTCAGGATCCTCATAGTCTTGTTATGCCTTAATCGCTGAAGTTGGTAAAAATGTTTCAACCACAGCTTGTCCCTAAAAATACTTTCACAGAAGCTAAGTACAGTATATTGAGCATATTGCATATAGCAAATTCATTTACGTGAACCTCTGAGGAGCATTTTTTCAAAATACCAATGAAATTAAAGATGCTTTAAAGCAGGGATGGGCATTAATTTTTGATGGGGAGGCTGTTCCAAGAGGTCAAGGGCCACAATTCTCTATGGAGGGGAGGTGGGGTCTGGAACAGAAATTGGATGCGAAAGGGAGCTGAGGGTAGGGTTCGGGTGTGCAGGAAAGAGTATGGGCTGTGAGGGAAGAGGGTTGGGGTGCAGGAGAGGATTCTGGTCTGGAGGAGAGGTCTAGGAGGGGGTGCAGGATTTGGGAGGGACCAGGAACAGGAGGGATTGTGACCTAAGGCGGGGAGTTGGGGTGCCAGAGTAGGCTCTGGCCAGGAGGCACTTACCTAGGCGGTTCCAGGATAGCTGCCTAATGGAACCCTGTGCCAAGTTCCCTGTCTGGTATTTTCTAAATGAGATGTAATGGAGATTGTGATGTAATGTCAAGCGTGTCGGGTATTTTTGCTGAAATCATCTGGCAACCCCTAGCTCTTACACAGCAGAGCCCCACTTGTCATGTCAAATTGGAACCTGGACCAAACTAGATGATCAAAAATTCAGATATTCAGGAGAGTAGGGAAGTGTGAGGCCACAGCGCCATCTAGTGGCCATGGGAGGGTTGCCTGCTGCTGGCCCTGCATGCGCTGGTTATTAGGTCAACATGGAAAGCTGCACAATGGAAGGCTGGAAAAATGGGGCTCTACTGCACCACATCATCTGTAAGGACTCCATGTAATAGGGCACCTCCTATTATACACGCCTGGCAGTGACACACACACACACACACACACACACACAGATCCTCAACCTCCTTAGCAACAGGGCAGATAGTTGGGTGGAACAATCTACTCCTGACAGAATCAGGCCCAACCAATGTAGAGAAGCTGAACAATTCCCCAAGCAGATGATACATTCTGGCTCATATGCTGGGTGTTAAAGAGAACAAAGTCCTGAGTCTTCTCCCTATCACTCTCTCATCCACTCAACAGTGAGACTCTGGCAGGGCAGGAAGCTATGGGAAAAGGGAAACAAAAGACACAAATTCCACTCTCCCCAGTGGTAAGGAACAAAAATCCCAGGTGGGAAAAGAAGAGTTCCCAATAGGTCAGGCAGCATCAGCACCAAATCTATCACAGGCTCTTACCTTCTCCGCAGAGATGTGTCTCTTTTCTCAGAATTGGATTTGTATAACACTCCAAGAAGATTCTTCTTAGTGTTCATGTTCGAGGCCTGAGAGCGCTCAAGGTAAGAAGAGCAGACCTCGAGATGACTCCCGGCCGCAAAGCTACGGGAGTCTGAAATTGCCCCAGCCCCGCATCCTGTCCTACCTGGCCGTTGTCATGGACTCTCTGTGAGTTCACCACCTGGCAAGGTCCTTTAACCAATAAGCGGAGATGCCGAAAAAGGCCTTGTGATGTCACCTCCGCACCCTGTCCTGCCCCTGGCCAGCCCCTCTGCATATTTGAGCCTCTCCCCCCTGCATTACCCCTACTCACTCAATGTTAGTGCTAGGAATCAAGCAGGCTGCACATGGAATCATCAGAGGCTGCTCAGTGCCACATGTACTTGGCAGATTGTAAGGCCACAAAAGACCAATCACCTAACCCAAGGGTGGACAATAATTTTCATCGTGGGGGGGGGTCACTTTAGGAATTTTAATATGTGGTCACAGGCTGGTTTTGGGCCCCCTAGAAGGTTCAGGGACTCAGAGCCACAGAGAGAGAGAGGGAGTTAGGGATGTTAAATTTAAAGAGAGTTCAAAATGGCCACCCTTAAAAGGAGAATGCCTGCTCTCCTGATAAAAAGGAAACCTGTTTGTTTTTTTCCCTTATCTTCTTTTCCTTGTCCTTTTTGTTTGCTTAGTTTTCTCAACAACTTTTAGATAAGTAAATTATTTCCATATGCCTGAACATAGGTATCCTATCATTAAGATTTATATTATCTAACCAGTGTTAAAAATAGGACGTATACATCCTCCTCAAAGTGAACACTCCTCAATAGCGGTATTTTCTTCCAATAATCTTTTTAATGCACATTAAAACAAACCAATACAGAAGATACGTAATGCAATGCCACTTTGTAGCACCACGTAATAGCTCTGCCAATTACTTGTCTAAGACAGACAACACAGGAAGCTCTACTTGGGATGACATTTTATACTAGTACATATTTCAGTTACCTGAAAAGGAATTAGGCTCGTACAGTATTAAAACTACAGGTCAAAATAATCATAGGCGTCTTGGGCTTTATTAAAGACATTTTTATATTATCTAATCCAAACTCAATTGAAACAAGTCAACTCATGTTTTACCAGATCAGCATTCAAATAAGGGAAAGGAAAAGCTGGGGACCAATAGAAAAGAGGTGCCAGTACTCCGAGTTCAAAGTTTTTGAAGGAAAGAAAACGGGTTAAAACATAAAATCAAAAAGTTGTTGAGCAAAGACATTGGGAGGCAAGCCAGCCCAGGAAATAGGTGCTGCTATGACAGAGGGGAATCCCATCTAATTAAAGTACCAGGGTCTATCATCACAAGAAAGCACTGGTTATGAATATATTGGAATGTATTTGCGTCTACTAAAACAGCAGAATGAATTAAACCGATTTGAACAAAAATAAGCCTGCAAGTAAAACATGGCTGTGAACATTTAGAATGTTAAAAATCTGACTGGAGAAGTTGGGATGCATCAAAATTAAGAGAACGTCTTTTAGTATTTAATTTTATATTATTTCACTGCTTTCAGCTCTCTTGAGAACAGTCCCCCCGCTTGGGGCTCTTGTACGTTTCAAAAGCAGAATCACAGCAGAAGCAGTGGGAGTGGAGCCTGTTTCAGTCCCCGCTTCCTCTGTTTCCCGCTGTATCTCTACCTCCCCTGTCCCCCACAGAAACAGGACTGGAAAGAGCCAGCTTTTAAGCCAGTTCTCTCTCCCACCCTAGGTACATCACTAGTCGACTATCCGATAAGCTTATGCTCAACCTATATTCCACTAGTCACTTCTATCCCTAGCTGCCATATGAAGAGAGATTAACAAGACTGGGAATTGTCCTCTAAGAGGAGATGGGGTATGTGGAGATATGACAGAGGTTCATGAAATCATGACTGGTGTGGAAAAAAGGAGCAAGGAAAAAGTCATTTACTTGTTCCCATAACACAAGAACTAATAATTTTTGACCGGGAGCCCCAGGCTGCCCCAGAAGGGGCTGGGCCAGGACACTTCCTGTTTCCCCACCCACAGATCCTGATTGCTTTGCGGGGGGAGGGGAGAAGGAGCACATAAAGTCTTTGCACCACCAATTGTTCAAAACAGCTGGCTGTTCCCTCTAGGTACCTGTGCCCCTGGCAGTGGGAAGAGACTTCATGTGCTTCCTCCTGATGCCCACGAGTCAAACAGGGCCTAGGGATGGGGAGCAAGTGAAGTCTCTCACTTCTGAGCTGCAGCTAGTGGTAGACTTGAAGTGCTGAGCCCCTTGCAGAGCCACAGGAGACTTCACATGCTCCCCCTCCCAAGCCCTGATTGGCCTGGGGGCGGGGGTGGAGATGGAGCAGTCTCTTCCGGCCCTGCAAAGAGCATCCCTGCACTCCTTGCAGGGTGGGAGGCAACTTCGTGCACTCCTGCAACCCCAGGCCCTGATTGGCCTGGGAATATGAGGAGCAGAAGGGCCTCTGTGGGCCTGGTCAGCTCACTTGGTGGGCCAGATCTGGCCTGCAGAGGGCTTTTTGCCCACCCCTGATGTAGCCCAATGTCCTGTCTCCCAACAGTGACCCATGACAGGTGCTCCAGAGGAATGAACAGAACAGGTAATCATCAAGTGATCACTCCACTGTCACCAATTGCCAGTCTCTGACTGACAGCGGCTAGGGACACCGTGTATGAAGAAATACTTCCTTTTGTCTGTTTTGAACCTGCTACTTGCTAATTTCATTCCGTGACCTCTAGTTCTTGTGTTATGCTGTTATGTTACCCTGGGACGCAGTAACAAATAATTTAAAACCCTAATTGGACGTGCCCTGACTTAGATTATGGATGGTAAATGTCCCAAGTCCCAGAAGAAGGGATCGCCTGAGGCCGATTACTCGTGGCGGTATCTGTCACCGGCGCGTGGTTTTCAAATAAAACTCCAAGTCTCAATTTAGGGCCAAACCATATATTGTCAATTTAAAATATAGAACAGCATGTAACAGCAACTCAATCCCCAATCCCCAGAGATAAAGCAGACAGTAAAGACCCCTAGACAAACAATAGGATTATACTTTACACGCACACTTGTGGCCTAAGATAGTTGAGGCGCTCACGACCTCTATGCCTTGATGTCGCAGGATCTGCCTTCTGGTCGGGCGGTGGATGAGGAGTGAACTATGGATCGAAGACCTTCCGCTCTCCAATGATAATCCAATGGGATCCGACAGGTTTCCCCCGGGAATTCTCCACAGGTAAATAAGAAAACCCCAAACACCCTCCACACTCACACCCACACTACACTGTCCAGGCTCACGCTCTCACACTCTCTCACTCCTCCAGCCCACCATCCATGCTACTACAGAGAGACATACACAGAACCAAATGCAATCAGGAACCCAAACAGAAAAAGGACCCCCCCAAACTGCTACTGAACGGGGGTATTTAAGCACTCTCCGGCGGGAAGATTCCAAAGGGGCTGAGTGCACTCTTTTGCGGGTGGGGTGAATAACATTCTGAACCGTGAGCAGCTATTTTGAGCCGAGTGCAGAGCAATTAGAATGGGGTGCAGAGCACTAGTACCGTGTGCAACTAGGGAAAAGGCGGGAACCCCCCTCTTATGGCAGGCTTCCTTAGTTCGAATTAGCATTGATAGTTTGATTCACTGCCTTAGGGTACGTCTAGACTACCGCGTTTTGTCGACGGAAGTTTTGTCGACAGATACTGTCGACAAAACTTCTGTCGACAATTTGCGTCCAGACACATGGAGTTCTGTCGACAAAGCGGCTTGCTTTGTCGACAGAACTCCATAGTCTGGACGCAGTGTTACAGGCAATAACACCTTCTGTCGACAGAGTTCTGTCGACAGAAAGTGTTATGCCTCGTAAAATGAGGTATACCAGCGTCGACAAAACCGCGGAGTTCTGTCGACGTTATGTCGACAGAACTCCATGGTAGTGTAGACGCTGGTATTGTTTTGTCGACAAAAGTCCACTTTTGTCGACAAAACTAGGTAGTCTAGACACACCCTTAGTCTGGTCAGGACAGCACTCATAGCACTACAATTTCCCATCCGCACAATCAATAAACATATAACATACAAACTGAGGTAACAGTTATGGGAACAAGTAAATAACTTTTTTCTTGTTCACTTTTTCTACACCGGTCACGATTTTATGGACTTTTGTCTTATGCCCCCTTAGTCTCCTCTTTTCTAAGCTGCAAAGTTCCAGTCTTAATTATAACCTGTTAATGGTAGACATTTCAATTCAAACAGTTACCCTCCATCCAAAAGGTAAGATATATATAAAATATGGGGGCTACATCTGGCTTTTCAAAATTAGAAAGTTGAAAGAGTGTGATTTAAGAAAATTACACTTTTGAAAAAAATTAGGACTGAACTGACTAACTTATTTTTGTAGAAGGAGCTCAATTAATGGTGACTCATCTTGCATAAGGAATATATGAGAGACTATACCTGCAAAGGAGGAAAAGGTACTTAAAATTTGAAATGTTTAATTTCTTTTCTACATATCAATTCACTATGGCCGTGTCCAGACTCAGGAGTTTTTTCGGGAAAAGTAGCCTTTTCCCGAAAAAACTTCCCCTGCGTCCAGACTCAAGCCGCGTTCTTTCGAAATTATTTCGAAAAAACGCGGCTTTTCTTTCGATGGCGGTAAACCTCATTTCACGAGGAAGAACGCCTTCCTTCGAAAGTTCCTCTTTCGAAGGAAGGCGTTCTTCAATGTAAAGAGGCTGTCTTCGAAAGAGAGCATCCAGACTCACTGGGTGCTCTCTTTCAAAAAAGCGGATTTTTCTTTCGAAAGATCCGCCTGCAGTCTAGACGCGCTCTTTCGAAAGAGCCTCTTTCGAAAGATGCTTTCGAAAGAGGCTCTTTCGAAATAAGCCTGCAGTCTAGACATAGCCTATTTTTGTTGCTGTCTGCTATAATAAACCATGTAATAGGATTACATATTCAAATTATATCCACTTCACGAATTCTTCAAGAACTAAGTGTACTGCCAAGAGATTTTCTTTTCTTTTTTATCAGTGTTGCTATATAGAACTTAACTTTCACTAACTATGAATTCTACTACAAAAGAGAATATGGAGATTTACTATCACCTAAGATTCTCAACTTGGATCCTGGAAGACTGATAACATCCCTATTCCATATAGTTGAGTAAAGAGGCAGGTATTTAACTAATCGAGTACTTAATAGAATTATTGACTACTTGATTAGTTGATAGGCAACGTGGCTCATGCCATTTTCTTCCCACTGTGTTTGTGAGTGAGGCTTTAGAGAGGGAGTTCTCCAGGTAAAGGAGAAGCAGATACAGGACTCTTGAGGAAGTGAGTGTTGTGTTTGGGGCTTTCTTGCTGTGTGCTGAGCTTGTGTTTGTGACTGAAGGTTGGTGTGAGGTTTTTTTTTTCCCATGTCCCCTTTTCCCTCCCCCTCTCCTTCACGGAGTGTGTGCTATGACTGTTAGGTGGAAACTGTTGGCTTCTAATTAAAGTTTGAATTCTAGAAGGCTCTGCTTATTGGCTGAGCCTTGGTAGGTGGAGGGACTTTGGGTCAGGACCCCACGCTGTCTAAATTTGTTTTTTGGTGTTGAGAGTTTGTTTGGGTAAAGAGCAGCTGTAATGAGTCAGCTACAGTATGAAAAGCTGGACAGAGAGGGTCTGGAAGTCTTGTGCTTGGAAGGAAGCATTGCATTTAATGAGGAAGTTTCTAATCCAGAGCTGGCATCTTTGTTAATGGCCAGAAATGCTGCAGAAGAAATAAGAGTGCAGGATCCAGTGAGGAGAATGCAATTTAAATATAAACAAGAAGTGGAGTTTTGTCTGCTAGCAGAACAGAGAAGACGGAGGCTAGACCAAGAATCTGCTGAAATAGAACAGAGGCTAGACCGAGAACATACAGAGAAAAAGGCAAAGTTGTACAGAGAAATCAGACAAGCTGAGGAAAAAGCTTCTGGATTTGGACTTCAGCCTAAGAAAACAGAAGCACAAAAGATTGATGTATATCCGTGTGGGTATGTTGTGTGACTATGACATGGCAAATGGTTTTAACCCAGCAAATAGTATAATGTTGTAAAGCATGTATGGGGGCTGTGAAGGGGGACAGGTGACTCTGGGAAGTTTTCTGGGGCTGGTCAGTCTTACTGTAACCAAGGGGAAAGTGTCTCCAAATGTTTGTCTGTGCAGGGGGGCAGTGAGCCGGTAAGTGAGGGCCTGTCTACTGCCTCAAAGGCGAGGCTGAAATCAAAACCGTGGTGGAAAAAGGCCAGACAACAGGGAAGGGTTTCCCTAGGGCAGTCTGGAGTGGCTGGCCAGAGTGGAGTTTTAGCTAAGAAAAAAGATAAAGTTCTGGAGAGTGGTGACTCATTGGCTAGGGATCCTTGTGAAGCTACAAGTTTGATACAATCACCTCTGGATTAAACAAAGACTATGAATGGCTTGCTAACTACAAAAGCAGCTTCTCCTCTCTTGGAATTCACACCTCCAGATCAGCTACTAGAAGTGGGCCTCATCCTCCTTGATTAGATCCACCTCGTCATCTCCAGCCGGATTCTGGCCTGCATATTTATACCTGCCTCTGGAAATTTCCACTACATGCATCTGACGAAGTGGGTCTTGCCCAGGAAAGCCTATGCTCCAACATTTCAGTTAGTCTATAAGGTGCCACAGGACTCCTCGCTGCTTTTGTCAGGAGCTGTACTAAACGACATATGTTATGTAAAAGGACATTGTAATGGTGCTATTTCATTATTAATGCATGTAACGGATCTTGGAACTTCTTACAGGGCAAAAAAGGTTCCAGCCAGAAGGTGTTGTGTGAGAAGGGAAACTGAGGCACACCACCATTTTGTCTTCATGGCTAAATGCAACGATGTCTACACTATTTGGGATAAGAATACTTGCATTCACACAATGTTAATTGTTCTTCAAAGAATTGCCAGAGCTGGCCTGGATAAATTCACTATTTTCCTCAGCTCTGGGCAAAACCACCTGACACACTTAGGGATCATGCTGCAAAAGCAGATCCAAGTAGCTGTGGTTCTTGCCAAGTTCTACCTTGGGTTGGTGCAAGGACATGTCTATCGCTAGGACAGACCTAGTATGGATGCTCGCTTTGTTATTTTGAAATAACGCCCCAGTGTAGACATGCACTAGTACGTGAAAAGAACACTGATTTTATTCTTGGTTTTTAAAAGATAAATTGGTTTCCTTAACTATTCAGTCACCATTCTCTTTTGCCATCTCCTGCAAGCACTCCTCACTCTTGCAGTAGCTGTTTATAAAACTTGGCCATTATCTTCGGTTCAGTCTCTTTGATAAAACCTTGTGAACTAGTTCTAGACATTTGGAATCTACTACATTTAGGTACATTTAAGAGAGACCTAAAAAGAGAGACAGACATTTCTTCTAAGGACAATGCAACTGGAAATTGTGTTACTTTTTCAGCACATCATTCACACCTCCTTCCACCCATAGCCAACAGCCTCTTTTAAAGACTCTCTCAAGATCTTCTTTCTTTTGTTCCTAAATCCTAGCCTCTACCAATTAAAACTGTTAGAGGGAGCTGCCACGTGCTGTGTAGCTTCAATATCAAAAAGGCTCCATGCAACAATCAAAATGAGATTTTGGAGAAGTAGATTAGTTACCGAAAGACAGAATAACTCACATCACTAATTTCACAGCAAATTCTTATTCATTAAGCTAGCTTTCCCACAGTAATTCCAAAATTCAAATCCAGCCAACTGTTTTTAAATGCTCTCCTCAAATTCCCTGTAATTGTGTTCCCAAGAGGCCAGTTATCCAGTCTGACATCTCCCTACAAGAACTTGGGGTGCAGCATCATTGGTCTCTATTTCCAACAGGTACTGCAGGGTCCCTTTTGGCAATTGTCATCTTGTCCTGTATACAGGCTTAGTGATCGTAACCACTGGGTGGCCCTGAATAGGTCTAGAGGGGATTGGAAGTTGTGGCATTTGAAACATCAGTAACCAGTTTGAGAGCCCTGGCAGAGCTGTGCTGGAACCGATGCCTGGTGGAGATTGTGAGAAAACTGTTGGCATGGACGTAACCTCTGTTATCTCTCGGCTACCTCTGCTCCCATGGGAGACGAGGGGAGTTTTACCACTGACTTCAGTGGCAGCAGAGTTAGGCCAACCCATAACTCGTCTAAAAATCCCACCCAACTAGTGCAAATCAGAAATGAAGAATTAATTTTTCATTGGCATATCAAATGCCAACTCCCAGGAATCTCTGTCACCGTGGGTCTACAGTCCCAGGAGAATTTCCAGATGGGCCTGATATGCTTCCAAACACTGTTATGCAAATATGCTGTTCAAATAACTGTATTTCTCTGTCATGATCAGGAGGGTTAGCCAGCATCCTGGGGATTAAGGAGTTAACTATGTCCCTTACCTAAACCAGGTGTCAGGCAGCCAATAGAAACGTAGGTAGGAATTTCAAACTGGGACAAAGGAATTCTTTCATTCTTCACTTTCTGTAAGTAGGGTAAAGTTTAGATAAATCCATTATATGGTTTGCGAAACTGGATCTGATATCTGTACACTTTAAGATTTTGGGAGGAAGTTTTATGCCAAAGCCTGGTAGATAAGGGTTTTGGGTACTTTTCCTGGCTCCCACTCCTGCATTTATCGTCCCAGAGTGGGGAAGAAGCCATGACAGTCCTGTTGCAGAGTTGGTTGCTTTCTAGTTGGGAGCAAAGTTTGTGTCTTTTGAATTTCTTTGTGATTCTTTGGGATCCTTTCTTTTCTTGCATAAAAATATCTTTTCCAGAAGGACTAATACTATCCTCACTGCTCAGTTCACCTCAAGCTTTCAGTTATTTTGCCCAGATGATGAGCATCTAACCCTACCGACTGGTCCTAGTTCAGCAGATTAGCTCATAAGTCATGGAAAGGCAAAGCAAGCATGGTGGGGCTGGGTGAATTATTTCGGCCATAGGTATTTGGTTTCTACACCAGAAATG
Organism: Pelodiscus sinensis; assembly: GCF_052426305.1. Lineage (NCBI taxonomy): Eukaryota > Metazoa > Chordata > Testudines > Trionychidae > Pelodiscus > Pelodiscus sinensis. The sequence goes on from NC_143060.1 coordinate 59,280,834, forward strand.
TCTTTCCACAATTCCCAGTGTAGAATCTTTGTATTTATACAGGTGTGTTCTGAGCTGGATGTGTGCGATCCTTTCCAGATAGTTGTCCTTGTGTTGCTGCATAACACTAATCGCTGTTGGTTTCTTTTTTTTTAACCCCACGCTCTCTAGAGAGAAATACAAGGAATATTATGAGCCCAGAGGCCTGAAAGCCTTCTCAGCAGAGCCCTTGCTTGTTTCTCCAACCCATTCCACAGGGCAGCCGGGTTACCTCAGTGACAAAGAGACATCCACGATCTGGGACAATGAGACTGTGTCAACTGACTGGGACAGAGCCCGTTCCTGGAAGTCCCGGCAACAGGGCCAGATCCACAGCAATGCCCAGAACAAAGATGCCTTGGTCCCCCAGCCACCTCTCGATGCATCGTCCTCGAGGGATGAACTTTGACGGCCTCCCCTCCCGCTGAGTGACTCTGACAGCTGCAGCCGCAGAACCTGCCTCACAATTTCGCTTTCACCTTGAAGCGTCTAGAGGCATTAACGCGGTCGCCTTCCCGCCATCTTGAGCGGCAAAGAAAATTGGATCTCACGGAATTCAAGCAAATTGGGGCAGCAAAGTTTAGTTTAGTGCAGTTTCAATGCTGTGCCTTAGCGGTTTCAGTTTTAATAATCTTTTAAAATCCAGTGTGCTTTTTAACACTGAGGCCATTTCTGTTTTTTTAATAAGAAAACCAGGAACATGTTAACGGTGTCAAGTCTGCTGTACTTTGTTGGACGGCTGCATTAGAGTTGTGTATTGCAGGACAAAAATGCAACTTGCCTTTTATAGCTGTTTCACTGTGACAAGTGATCTTACCCTGTTTTGGATGAGTTTCAGTGTACTCAGTATTGGGTAAGATGTCAGCATAGTAAACCATGTATGTAAGTGTCCCAAATGGCAGGTGATCTGGTTTGCTTTTAGATTTTTCTGATGTAGATTCAGATCTCTTTGTGTTGTTGGGATTTTGTGGTTCCCAGAGAGTCAGATGCTGGGCAGAATCAAGGGTCTTTGATACTTCAATTCAATTCAACAAGACTTTATTCACTATGCACGAAGGGAGAGTCCCTGGTACAAAATCAGCCAGAGCCCCTCGAGCAAGGAGCCCCTCCCCTTGCTGTTTTACAGCACATGGCAGTTACATAAGAGGTTACATAACAAGTTACATAACACAAACCTCTAAACCAATCAGATTTAACCTTTCCATATATGGCTTTGTTTGTCACCTGCTTGTACTTCTCCACTCCACATGTGGAGCTCACTCCCCTCCCCTTGGCCTTTTCTAGGCTGTTCCTTCATGCACACCCACTTTCCAAAGCACATGTTGGTTAGAATGAACACATGCATACCCTTTACTGTACAACACAACATTTTTGGAAAAAGGGGAAAAAAGTCTTCCTGGCCTGAAATGTAAAGAGATTTTTTTCCACCCTCTAAATGATCTGTACATTGGAGCGCGTGGTTGGCTTTTTTTTTTAACAATTGCTGATAACGTTGTGCTCTTTCCTAAAGAAGACATGTTACTGTCTGTCAGCAGGTCTGATGATACATAGAACTGGATGCAAGCTGACTAGCTGTGCATAGTCTCAATTTGCATGGTGCTAAGCTGGACTCCTGGAACTTTGCCAGAGAGCTCTTGGACTGGGAATGTCGGGAGAATAGGATGGGGGGGGCTTGCCATGCTGCTCTGGGGCATCTTTGAAGTGGTGTTGAAAAAGGCTCAGGGGTGGGAAATAAGTTTTCAGGGGGGACCCAGTTCACAAATTTTGATATGTGGTAGCAGGCTGGCTCTAGCCCTCCCAGAAGGTGCAGGGTCTCAGGAGGAAGGGGTTGGGCTGGGGCTACAGGGAGAAAGTGTGTGTCTGTGTCTGTGTGTGAGAGAGAGAGACTTTGTGCTACACTCACTCTGCCTCTGCTGTCTTTGCTAATCCACTGGGTGGGCAGGAGAGAAATACCTGTTGGGCCCAGCCCTGGACAAAAGTCACATCTATAACACGTGCACTTAAATGTCAATGGGGACTAAAATCCATCCTGCATTTCAGATTGTGAGACCCTCCCCTAAGTAACAACTGTGCTTCTGCCCCTGTGGCTCAGCCTCTTCCACACCCCAGGCTGAAGAAAGTAGCTTAGTGTGACGTAGTGGGGGTACCTGGCTGGTTTCTATGCTGCTGGCTCTGGGGGAACCCCCACTGGCTGCCGTGGGTACCACGACCCAGCAAAACAGGATGAGTCACTATGCAAACCAGTGGCCAGACACCCCCCATGGAGAGGAACAAAGGAAGGTGGAATGCTGCCTTGGCTGGGGGGCAGGGCTGGAAGTTAGGGAGTTGGTTGTTGGCTGTCGGAGGGCATGGAGGAGAGCCTAGGAGAAGGGGCTGGAGTTTAGGGGCCCAGTCTCCCCCATCTCAAGGGGGCCTGAGGCATCCTAGCCCAGTTCCTGTGACCAGATTACATCTGTGCTGCGCTGTGCTGGAGGAGCAATAAACCACCCTCAATTCCACTGGCTGGTGCAGTCTGTTTGTGCCATTTCGGGGTGCAGGAGACGGGGAACCCCCAACGCGCCGTCACACTTAGTCATGAAACTCGGCCCATAGTGAGTGACTCGGGGGAGGGGTTTCCAGCAGGATTTAAGTTGTAAGGAAAGAGATGCTAGAACTCAAGCAATTTCTTTACATTCACCACAAACCCAGACATTCCAGGGCTATGAATTGCCAGGATCTGGCACAAACTAATTGTTGTTTTTCCCTCTTGAAAATCTCCCATAATCAGGTCTGCAGCCAGCAGGACAGACTGACGTCCATGTTGTGCCTGGCTGGCCAGCTGGTGGCAGTGTTCAGTGCGACACTGCCTGCCTTCAGTGGGAGAGCGCCAGGGAAACTAAATCTCAGGTTGGAAGGAGCTGAGCCTAGTGCTGGGCCCGGCCTTATCGAAATGAGGCCCTTTTGGAATGTGGTTGCCAGGGAAACCAGGGTGCCAGTAGCTGCTGTACTGTATGCTTCCCAGGGCTGGTCTGACGACTTGAGATTTGAATTTGTCAGTTCTCAGCAAGATACCATGGGCTGCCTCAGTTTACCCTACACCCAGGGCGCCAGAATATCTCGGGCCGGCCTTGAAGACAGCAAAGCGTCTCTTAGGCCTGGGCCCTCAGCCCTACACATCAGTCTCCCCTGCAGCTACCTGAGTCCTTCCTGCTCTGCTGTCTGTCCCCGAAAGCCCTCACAGTCTTATGTCAGAGCCCCCGGTATCCCAGCACCAGCCCCTCCCCTGTCCATTGTCTTCTCTCCAGGTAACAGGGTTGGCTGGGTCGCTCTCCTCTCCCCATAGTTCTCCCCTTGCTGGAACCAGCTGGGTCCGTTGCCCGGGTCTCCCCTATGCTGCCCGTTGTCTGTCTGGACAGGACCAGTTGTGTCCTTGCTAAAGGTGCAATCCATCCCTTCATCCAGGTCATTAATAAAGATGTTGAACAAAACCAGTCCTAAAACAGATGCTCGGGGCACTCTGCTAGAAACCGACCGCCAACCTGCCATCGAGCCGTTGATCACCACCCATAACCAACCAGTTTCATCTCTTAACCGACCAATTTCCTCTTTTGTTACTGTCAAGGCCCCAATTTATAGCCAAAAAATCTTTGTTCCTCCCTGCACTGCTAAATTTCATTCCATTCCAGTTTTGAAGATCATCCAGACCTTATTGCATGATATTGCCAATATGGAGAAGGACCAGAATACCTCTCATCTTTTTACAAAATACAAGACTATGTAGCACTTTAAAGACTAACAAGATGGTTTATTAGATGATGAGCTTTCATGGGCCAGACCCACTTCCTCAGATCAAATAGTGGAAGAAAATAGTCACAACCATATATACCAAAGGATACAATTAAAAAAATGAACACATATGAAATGGATAAATTAAATTTCAGAACAGAAGGGGGATGCGGAGGATGGGGGGGGGGGGGCTAATGATGTTAGAGGTGATAATTGGGGAAGCTATCTTTGTAATTGGTAAGATAACTAGAGTCTTTAAGACCCCGGTATAAAGTGTCAAATTTTAGCATGAATGACAATTCGGAGGATTCTCTTTCAAGTGCAATCTTAAAAGGTTTTTGAAGCAGGATGCAGGTAATTAAGTCGTTGAGACAATGTCCTTTCTGGTTGAAATGGCAAGAAACTGTTTTTTCTTTGTGATCCTATCTAATATCTGTTTTGTGCGCATTGATCCTTTGGCGAAGTGTCTGAGATGTTTGTCCAATGTACATAGCAGACGGACACTTTCGGCACATGATAGCATAAATTATATTTCTGGATGCGCAGGAATATGTGTTCTTGATCTTATAATTCACTTGGTTAGGTCCAATAATGGTATCAGCAGAGTGAATATGTGGATTTTGTTTCAGCTACACCAGACTAGCACGGCTACAATTCTATCACTATTCGCATCTTTTTGTCATCTGCAAATTTTATGAGGATAGTCCCACTTCTTGTGCCACGAGCATGAATACAAATGTTAAACAAGATTGGTTCCAATACCCACCCTTAAGGAATTTCACTAATAACCTCACTCCAGCTTGACAGTTCACCGTTCATTATAACCCACAGGTTCCTTATCCATCTTTCAAGTCTCATTAATTCCCATCTGCTCCAATTGAATGATTTCCAATGTATCTATCAAATACCTTACTGAAGTCCAGGCAGATCAAATTTACTGCATTGCCTGCATCTAAAAAACCCAATCTTCTCAGACAGATCAGGTTGGTCTGGCACACCCTGCCTTGTGTAAAACCATGGTGTATTTTATCTGTTACCTTACACCTCAATTTTCTTAACTACTCTTTCAAAATTTGTTCCAAGACTCTGCATACAATGGAGGTCAAATTAACCATCCTATGGTTTCTTAGGGGACAGGGGAACATAGCAGTGGGAAAGTCTAGAGCCAGTCAGCAGAGAAGTGGAAGTGACCTCCCCAGGTCCAGCAAACTCCTCATTCAGGACCACGTATTAGATATTGAGATATGCCTAGATTCTCCTTACTGGCCACCCCGTCCTTGGCGGTTAGCCTTCTTAACCTTGTTTTCTTTTTACCTATGTGGCTGCAAACCTTTTATTATTGGTTTTAACTTCCTTTGCAAGATCCAGCTCTGCCTGGCTTTTGGCCGTCCATTCTTCCGCTACACTTTCTAACCAAGAAGTTGGTTTTCATGCTGGTACATCTCTCTTCCACTGCTCGCAGGCTTTCTGCTTTCTCTTCATAACATGCTTGAGATCTTGCTCATTCTGCTTGGTCTGCAATTTGGATTTAAATTCCAAACCTCTTCCACACTCAGATCCTCAAGTTCTTTGCTCCAGTCCACTTCCAATACTAATTCCTGTTTTCAAGTTCGTCCTTTTGAAATCAAGAACCTTAGTTGTACACTTACTTTATTTATCCTTCTATTTCATTTCAAATAGCTCATGATCACTTCAACCAAGGTTTTCTCCTATAACCAACTTTTTCAAGAGGCTTCACTCCTCAATATCAAATTTAATATAGCACCACCTCTTCTTGGAATGGTGAGTTTATGGTGAAGAACTTTGTCAGCCATCACACATCCAAGAAAACTTGAGCCCTGCCATTATTAGGAGCACTTCTTCTTCAATCTATATCTTGGAAATTACAGACTCCTATAATCCCCTTAGTGCCAGCAGTATCTATTTCAGTAAAGTATCAGAGGGGTAGCCGTGTTAATCTGAATCTGCAAAAGTGGTGAGGAGTCCTGTGGCATATCTGACGAAGTGGGTCTTTGCCCACGAAAGCTTATGCTCCTACACTTCAGTTAGTTTATAATGTGCCACAGGACTCCTCGCCGCTATTTCAGTAAAAACATTAGAGATCTTTATCCATATCCAAATCCGATCTTGGTGGTCTGGTAGCATAACCCAACCACTGTACTTGGGGAGCCTATGGTAGCTTTCCCCCCCTTCTCCCTCTCTTCGCCCCCCCACTCCAAAGAGATTTTGACCCAGACTGTTTTATCGATTCCATCACTTCTAATTTTTTCACAATTTATCTTCCCATTAATACACAATGCTGCTCCACCATTTTTATCTTTATTTCCTGAATAGCACATGCTCTTCAGTACCTATGCTCCAGTCATGACTACTATTCCACTGTTTCCGTTAACCCTATAATCACTTCCTGTGCCAGTAGTTCTAGTTCCCGTTTGTTACCCACACATCTTTGTTGTTTCTGCTTGGCTTGCCCACATTCTTCCTCGGATTAGATTCAGTCATTCTACAGTCAATATTGCCTCTCTGTTAGTGCAAATGCCATTGAAGCTATCTTTCCTCTTAATGTCTATTCTCCTACCCACTGCTGTTCCTTTTCTCCATTGCTATATTATCTCTCTTGATTTTATTTCCAATCAATATTAGACTGAGATGACAAGTCTTCATGAGCATCTCCCAACTGTCTCTGAAAGAGGCCTTGTGTCAACACAGCTGGGAAGGAGATATTCCTACATCTCAGAAAATGTTGTTGGCATATGCTGCATGTACACTACAGGAGAGGACACGAGTAAAAAACTGAATCATGCGGTTACACAGATTAGGTATGTTGCAGCCTTGACACTCCAATCGTATTTGAAATTCACCTTTCCTGTAATTTCTCCACACCCAGCCGTCACTGCATCCTTGGAGAGAGCAGTAGACGTATGCGTGGAATGCTTCATTAACCCATAAGGGATTGCATGGACAGAATGGGCATGTTTATAGAAGCAGACAAATCAGTCTTTACAATTTGCATGAGTTTGTTCCCCTACCTACTGCATAAATGAGTTAGAAAACAGGGATGTTACTTAACTAGTCGAGTAACCTCATGAATTCTTAGTGGTTAGTCGACTATTCGATAAGCCCCAGGGGCTGGGCCAGCAGCAGCACAGGGTGCCAGTCGGGAGGAAGTCTGAGAGAAAGCCAGTTTAAAAGCCAGCTCCTCTTGGGGACCAGCTTCTTGTTACTCTGTGCAGCTGCGTCTGCTAAAGAGGCAGCAGTGCAGGGTGGCCGCAGTCTCTGTCCGGGGGGAAGTGGTCTGAGCTCCCGGACCAAGCGCAAACCAGAACTGAGCCAGGCTGCCTGCCCGCCCGGCTCCTAATACACTTTAAATTCAGAGCCATAGCAGGGGTAGGGCCCGGCCCCGGCTCAGCTAGGCTGCTGGCCAGCCTGATAACAAATTAATTGGTTAATCGACTACACTATTAAATCTATTAAATCCCTGATAGAAAGGGCCTTGAAAAAAAGAGAGAAAAAGCAGTCAGCTGGAGCAGACTCCATATCCATTTCCATTTGCAGGATCTGGCCCTTCAGTGTTGAGCTTAGGACAGGGGTAGGCAATAATTGTTCCCAGGAGCCACTTAAAAATGTTTTTAAATTTAAATAGCCCCAGGCCACAACTGGTCTGCAGGTGGGGGAGCCCCGTTGCCCCCCTTCCCACTAGGCACCCATGCCCTGAAGAGGCTTGGCATGCTCCCCCACACCCAGCACAATCATGGTTGGCCTGGGGGAACCCAGGGTATGTCTACACTACAGAGTTAGTTCGAACTAACTTTCATAGGCGCTACACTAGCGCTCCGCTAGTTCGAACTAGGTAATCCTCATTTTATGAGGATTAAGCCTAGTTCGAACTAGCTAGTTCGAATTAAGGGGTGTGTAGCCCCTTAATTCGAACTAGAGGGAGGCTAGCCCTCCCCAGGTTTCCCTGGTGGCCACTCTGGCCAACACCAGGGAAACTCTATTGCCCCCCTCCCGGCCCCGGACCCCTTAAAGGGGCACGGGCTGGCTACGGTGCCCGTGCCAGGTGCAAGCCTGCCAGCACCCAGCCAGCAGACCCTGCACCTGGCACGGCACAGAGCCACCCACCCGATGCCCCCCAGCCCTCCCCCTCTTCCCGGAACCAGGCTGGCAGCTCCCGGGAGCTTGCCCGGGACCGCAAGAGGCGGGCACCCGCCTGGGCTAGTGTGGACATCGTGGTTCTGGTCAAGAATATTCAGAGGCCTATGAAATTAGCCCTTGTTAACTTTCCTTAGCATAATGTTGACCAGGCCTTGTTTTTTTCTGGGCCCAATAATAGAGAAGTGTGGCCCTTGAACACTTGGAACGTCCTCCCTATCAATAATTAATGCCCATCCCTGCTTTAAAGCACCTTTAATTTTAATCGTATTCTGATAAAATGCTCCTCAGAGGTTCATGTAGATGAAGTGGTTACATGGAATATGCTCAATATCCTTTACTTAGCTTCTATGAAAGTATTTTTAGAGAAAAGGTGTGATTGAAATATTTTTTTCCAACTTCTGCTAGTAAGACATAACAAGACTATGATGGTCCTGAAGCTAGAGTAGACAGCCTAGGTTCTAATTTTTAGGTGTCTGAAAGTTCTTAGTTTCCCTCTCTCCAATAGCAGTAGTCAAAGAGGGTGAACTGAAGATAATGACCAAGTTTTATAAATAGCTACTGTAAGAGTGAGGAGTACTTCCAGGAGATGGCAAAAGACAAAGGTGTCTGAATAGTTGAGGGAACCATTTATCTTTTCAAAAACTGAACAATAAAATCAGTGTTCTTTTCACATATTAGTACATGTCTACACTGGGGCGTTATTTCAAAATAAGAAGGCGATCATCCATATTATCAAGCCTGTTGTGAAATAAGCTTATTTCAAAATACCCCCATTATTTCAAAATAGTTACGAGTTATTCTTCAGAAACAGAAGATATTTCAAAACAACTTATTTCTAACCAACCCGGTAGTGTAGACATAGCCACATGAACTAATCATTATCAAAAGATGTCGAGTGCAAATGACTGTTTTAAAATGTAAAAAGCAGTTCCCCTATTCACCAAGGAGTGCAGAGGAAGAGCAGTAGGATGTGCCCTAGTGGGCTGAAAATACTGGTCAGTGCCAGAGTATTAGAAGCTAAACTACAAGTCCCTCTAATATTTCAGAGCTGTAAATGCTCCAGCCTTGCTCAAACTGCCTGTAGAGTTTGTTCTTGTGAACGTTTCCAGGATTATCTTTTGACACCTCTTGCTCTGTCAGAGTTGTCTGTCCTTGGAGTACTATTTTAACCCATCCCTTCTTTTTCAGCGCTGTTCAGACTCCAGCATTGGGGACGTCACGGCCCTCCAAGGTGGTAGCGTCACAGAAGCCCTCCCGGGTGACAGTGTCGCAGCAGCCCTTCCAGAGGACATCGCAGTTCTCCCGGGTGACAGCGCCACAGACCTCTCAGGCAGTGGCACCACAGCACTCTAAGGTGGTGGCATCGCAGCCATCGCAGGGGACATCGCATCTCCCCTGTATGGTGGCTCCGCAGCTCTCCCGGGTGGGAGCTTCCCTGGCCCTGCCACCCGCTCCTCCCGTCCCCACCCCCAGTCCTCCGGCTCAGCCCTGCTGCTGTCGCCTGTCTAAGTTACTGAGCCAGGGCCCCCGCCAGTTGCAGCAGTGCTGTTCTCACGTATGGGAGCGTATCTCAAGCCCGGAGAAGGATCCGTTCCGCGGGATCCGTTCTGAGTCGGCGGGCAGAGCAGAGGGGTCACGCGGCACTGCCAAGCCCCTACCGCCTATCCAGCCTCCCGCTGCTGCGGCCTCTGGCCCCGCCACCACCCGTGCGCAGCCTAAGAAGCAGGTGGCTCTGAAAAATCCAGCACCGCCACCCAGGGAGAGGAATCCGCGCGGGGCGCCCCAGGGAAGGACCGGTCCCTTGCCCAAATCCCGCCTCCGCGCTTCCCAGCAACAGCTACAACCACAGCCGCCGCAGCAGCCACGGAGGTCGAGCCCGACCCGTACCCGCTGCCTCAACATCAGGAACCGAGGCACGGCGGCGAGGCCGGAGCCGGAGGCTGCAGTCCCCACCACGCAGTAAACAATAAACTTCTCGGCTGAGGTGACCAGGCTGCCACTGCTCCGCTACCTGGAGAACCAGAGTGGATGGATGAATCCCTTGGGCGGCACCGGGCTCCTGCCGGGCTCCCAGAGCAGGGTCGGCCTGGACCTGACCTCGTTAATTAAGATCTCGCTGGTGAACGCACAGAACCGCTACGATGACAAGAAGTACGAGGAGGATCAGACCTTTCTCCAGGACAGCAGGGATGGATGGCGATAGGTCTGCTGTTGTGACCTGCAGAGCGTGTGCCATGTTTGTCTTCCTCCCGGAAGAAAGAATGGATTTTAAGCAGGCTCCCTGCAAGTACCAGTTCCAGAGGAGCTGCCTGACCCCCCGCACATCTACCTCTGATACAGCCTCCCCACCCCCTGCGCTGCAGCCTCTGTATCAAAGACAGAGGTGTGGGGAGACGGGGGGACCAGTACATATGAGAGCCAGTTTTAAATAGGCTCTGCCTGCATATCTGCTCCCAAAGAGCCGCCTGGCCCTTGCAGCCTCCCCACTGCTGCTTCTCTCTGATACAGAGGCAGCAGGGCAGGAGGTGGGGAGTTGTGCGTGTAACCACAAAGGTTAACCTATTATAACCAGATTCAGGAGAAGGACGGTGGAGCTAAGTTTGCAGGCAGAACAGCTGTGTGGTTCCTCTCTCCAGGATGCAGGAGATGGAAGTTAAGCTCCCGTCTCTGGACATGGTGGACACTCATAATCAATCAGGGTATGTTTCCACATGGAACTAGATATCCAACTCCCTGAGGGTATGTCTACACTACCCCCCTAGTTCATTTGCATAAAGCCGGCCGGCGCCATTTTTAAATGCCGGCTAGGTCGGACCCGTGCCGCGCGGCTACACACGTCACGGACTAGCTAGTTCGGATTAGGCTTCCGAACTAGCTAGTGGAACGAGGCGTACAACTAGTTCAGACTAGGAAGCCTAATCCGAATTAGCTAGTCCATGCCGCGTGTAGCCGCACAGCACGGGGTCCGACCTAGCCGGCATTTAAAAATGGCGCCAGCCGGCTTTATGCAAATGAAGCCCGGGAAATTCAAATCCCGGGCTTCATTTGGAGCTCCGTATGACTACATTACCCCCCCTAGTTCGAACTAGGGGGGTAGTGTAGACATACCCTCAGGGATTTGGATATCTAGTTACATGTGGAAACAGAGGTTGGAGGTGGACAAAGGAGAGACCTGGGAGTCTACAGCTTACTGCTCTTCCCCCGCTGAGTGGGGGAAGGGGGAGAATTCCAGGGCCATTGTGAGCCAGGGAGTCGCACGCAGCCAGCCCTTTGTCCTGGTCAGGCCAGAGGATTCAGGTTATGAGCCCACAGGACAAGGGGGAGGGGCAGGACTTGCTTTGGTGAAGACGACTCACAGATTAAACCTGAAAGGCCAAAACTGCAATGGTGTGGAGCCAAAGACGTGGCCTGCTGGAGAATGTTGTCAATATACACCTGATATAGGATTCTGCTTCTAACAGATGTTAATTCTTGTAACTGATGTATCATTATTGCAGAGAATTGTAAAGGTATACAACATGCATGATCTTACAGAAATACCATGTAATCTGTCAGGAGATGTACGAAATGACAGGTGGCATGTAAAAGGACATTGAGATGGTGCATCCATGGGGTGGGGGGAAGGTATTAGCCCCAAATTGGCACAAAGAGGGCCGTGTTAGGTGTCAAACAAAAGCTTACTTTCTACTGGTTCCGTGTATGCTCTTCATATATCTGTATAATGTCTGTGTGTGGAGTTATGAATATGTACTCTGTATGGAGACTGGAAGTTTCTCTGTATGTCATTGAGTAATGGGTCAGGAATGTTATGGACATGTTAATGAGCAAGTCTCCAGGGAACAATGGATCTCTGGAGTCCAAAGATGCACCTGGCCACTGGCTGTGTGACTCTAGACAGCTTGGAAGAAACCTGGAAGGAGGTATAAATAGACCATGTGGATGACTCCATCTTGGTCTTCAGCTCTGCTTCTGACCCCAGATGCGGCCTCGTAGGGAATCACGAGCCAGGAAGAACTGCAGACCCATCCTGGCATAGGATGTGCACCAAAGACTCGTAAGCCAGCAGCTATAACATCTCTGCTGCAAGCCTGCATCGAGAACTGGGAGATTCAATGCATGTAATGTATGATACTTTAACAGCCTTACTCTCATGCTTTTCTTTCTTGTAGTAATAAACCTTTCGATGTTAGATTCTAAAGGATTGGCTCAGCGTGATTTGTGGGTAAGATCCAGGGTGTAAGTTGACCTGGGAACTGTGGCAGGTTTCTTGGAACCGGATAGAACTTGTTCGGGGTAGGTGAGATTGGGTTCTAACACCCGTCACCTGTGTATGAGGCCCCTGATCATCTGGGGCATGCATACTGGTGCGATGTTGGAGGGATTTTGCTCGTGAAGCTTCAGGCAGGCAGAGCAGGAGGTTCCAGACCATAAGGACAATGGTCCACGAACTGCAGTCCGCCCCTTTGACTATGGCGAGGCAATGCCTGAGGCTGATAGGCCATATGGCGGCGTGTACCTACATTATGAGGCACACCAGGCTGCAACTATGGCGTATGCAGGCCTTGCTGGTGAAGGTGTACAAGCCAGCTCGCAACCGTATAGACAGACTAGTCACCGTTCCTCCCGATGTCCCGTCGGCCTGGAACTGGTGGAGGAGGGAGGGCGAGGTGTGCAGCGGAGTTCCGTTCATACAGCCCCTTCCTGCACTGCAGCTGGGGACGGACGCCTCAGATGCTGGATGGGGAGCCCACCTGGGGGAGCTCGGGGCACAAGGTATGTGGTCCGAGGCAGAGAGGAATTGTCATATCAATGTCAAGGAACTCAGGGCATGAGGCTTGCATGCTTGGCATTCCTTCCCCATCTGCGGGGCGCCTGTGTGTCCGTTCTTATAGACCACATGGTTGCCATGTATTATATCAACAGACAGGGTGGTGCTCGCTCCTCTCCCCTCTGCAAGGAGGCGGTAGCCCTCTGGGAGCTCTGCATTGCACACGATGTCTTTCTGCATGCAACTTCTCTCCCTGGGGTTCACAATACACTAGCGGACCACCTCAGCAGGGCCTTTGCAGCCCATGAGTGGGCCCTCAAACAGGAAGTGGCCAGCTCGCTTTTCCACAGGTGGGGGACTCCCCTCCTCGACTTATTTGCTACGAGATGCAACAGGAAATGCCCCAAGTTCTGTTCCTATCGGGGGTCTCTGGGGGACGCCCCGAGGTTACGGTGGCCGAAACGTCTGCTGTACGCCTTCCCCTCCTTTCCCCTCCTTCACGAGGTACTCATAAGGGTCAGGAGTTACGGAGTGACACTAATCCTCATTGCGCCAGCATGGCCTCGCCAACATTGGTTCACCACCCTCTGGAACCTCCTCGTGGAGGATCCCATCCCGCTTCCCTCGGTCCTGGACTTGCTGACGCAGGATGTAGGGCAGGGCCTCCTGTGCCATCCGGACCGCCGCTCCCTGCATCTCACAGCCTGGAAGATCAGTGGCTCAGGGGGGAGGAACTCCTATGCTCTGAGCAGATGAAGAGGGTCCTGATGGAAAGCAGGAAACCCTCCACCAGGGCCAACTATGGAGCCAAATGGTGCAGGTTCTCGGCTTGGGTTGCCAAGAAGGGTGGGACCCCGGAGTATGGTCTCACCCAGAGGATTTTAGACTACCTCCTGGACCTCAGGCAGCAACGGCTGTCCTCCTCCTCAATTAGGGGCCACCTGGCGGCTATTGCGGACTTCTACCAGGTGAGGGTGGCTGCTCGGTATTTGCCTTACCCATGGTTAAGAGGTTCCGCAAGGGGTTGGACAGGCTGTACCCCCACATCAGACAACCTATCCCTCAGCGGGACCTGAATCTGGTTCTTTGCAGCCTCATGAGGGCCCCATTCGAGCCAATGGCATCCTGCTCCATATCCCATCTGTCATGGAAGGTGGCATTCCCGGTAGCCATCACTTCAGCCAGAAGGGTTTCGGAGTAACATGCCCTCTCCTCAGAGCCCCTGTACACAGTGTTTTCTAGGGACAGAGCGACCCTGCAGCCACGTCCGGCCTTCCCGCCCAAGATGGTGTCCCCCTTTCACATGTCCCAGGAAATCTACCTTCCGGTGTTCTACCCAAAACCATACGCGGACGGGAAAGAACAGGTCGTACACATACGAGATGTCAGGAGGGCACTTGCTTTTTATTTGGAAATAATGAGACAATTCCGTAAGTCCACACAGCTCTTTGTCTCCACAGCTGAAAGGATGGAAGGGTTCCCCAGTGTCAGCGCAATGTCTGTCCTTGGGGATTACTGCTTGTATCGGGGCATATTACGACCTGCAAGGGAAGCCAGCGCCCCCAGTTATGGTCCACTCAACCTGGGCATCCTCCACAGCCTTTCTGGCACAGGTGTCAATCTTGGACATCTGTAGTGTGGCCATGTGGTCATCGGTTCACACGTTTACTTCCCACTATGCCTGTAGTTCTCCACTGGTGGTCCATGGTGACTTTTTCGGTGGTCCACAGGAACATTATCCAAAGTCACACAGTGTGAGCAGGCGCCGCTGTTAGGCTGTTTTACGCCGTGTTCACAAGCACGCGGCACGTCATCCATAGCGACACCTAGGATGCAACCGCGTTGTGTCACCAGTAACTTCCGTCTGAGGCTCTGAGCATCAGTGTAGCTGCCGCTGTCGTGCTGAGCGGTTGCTGTGTCGTTCGTCCTGTGCTACATGTGCTGGAGGTGGTCCACGAAAATTTTTTGATTGGCCTGGTGGTCCGTGGACTGAAACGAGTTGAGGACCACTGCACTATGCAATCATGCAGCAGGCTAGACAGGATGTAGCTGTAGGGGTAGCAGTGCGGCAGTCCGTTTCTTGCTAGGTTTCTGACCCCACCGCCGTTGGTATAGCTTGAGAATCACTTGGTGGAATGGACATAAACAAGCACTCGAAGAAGAAAAAACTGTTATTTACCTTATAACTTGTTCTTTGAGATGTATTGCTTATGTCCATTCCATTCCCGCCTGCCTCCTCTTTGTCGGACTGTCCAGCAAGAAGGAACTGATCGGGCGTTGGGGCCAGCAGGACTATATATGCATGGCTATAGCGGCACCACTGTAGGGAGCTCCCTAGGCTGGCCCAACAGGTACTGCTAAGGGTAAAAAAGTTCCGGAAATCGTGCACGCAGCGTGCATGCACCTAGTGAAATGGACGTAGGCAAGCACTCGAAGAGCTCTATAGATAAGTTCCACAACTGGTTTTCATGTTATATTTTAAAATTTTGCCTAATTGTTTCTCTATGCAGAAGAACATGGGTACCTACTGATGAATAAGAAGCCTAATATTTTCCATGATGACGTAGCTTTGATAACTTTTTTATTTTTCATGTAATATTGATTAGGAAAGTGTTTTGGAAAAACAATGCATATTTTCATTTTTAACTTGATTAAATGTGTCAGGTGTTCTTAAATGAATTAGAATGCCACAATATTGTAAGGGGTTGGCTTAGTACTAAATATTGACAAATGGTTGCAGCAGTTACTCTTGATTGTCATCTAGGTTGCGCAGGGGGATATTCTGGGAGGATATTTTAAAATGAGAATTGTAAAGTAGGGATGTGATAGTTTACTGTTAACCTTCACTGTTATATGCCAGCCACCCCCCGCCTCTGTATCAGAGGCAGCAGGATGATGGGGAGGGGAGGAGGGAGCCAATGTATGCAGGGAGCTGGCTTAAAAGCAGGTTCTCCACACACACCAGCTCCTGTGGAGCCACCCTCCACCGGACGTGTAAATGTGTAACCGCTGAAAAATTCAGTAGTTGCATGTTAACCCCGCCACACCAAATTACCTTTTAACATCCCAATTGAAACATAAAACAAACATTTCTTCAGAGAGTGAAATAATTTAAGAAGGCTGTGTCCCTATCAACTTTCATAATGGGTTAGCATTTTAATTTCTGATATATGATTAGGGCTCAGACTTCCTGGGTGTTAGTGTGTAGGAGTATTTTGAAGTAGAAAAGCATTAAACTGAACCACTTTTCACTACAGTGGTGCTTAATCTTTTTCGTTAGTACTAGCTACAGGTTGAATGTCTGAACACAATATGAGAAGGACCATACTGGGTCAGACCAAAGGTCTGTGGAGCCCAGTATCCTGTCTTCTGACAATGGTGGATGCCAGATGCCCCAGAGGGAGCGAACAAAACAAGTAACAATAAGCAATTGCTCTCCAGTCAGCCATTCCCAGCCTCTGACAAACAGAGGCTATGAACACCATTCCTACCGATCCTGGCTAACAGCCATTGATGTACCTAACCTCAGTGAATTTATAGAGATTTTTTTCTGAACCACATGAAAAGTCCTGGTCTTCACAGTCTCCTCTGGCAAGGAGTTCTGCAAGTCGATTGTGTGCTGTGTGAAGAAAAGCTTCCTTTTGTGTTAAACCTGCTGCCTATTAATTTCATTTGGTGAACCCTAGTTCTTATGGGAAAGAGTAAATAATGTTTCCTTATTCACCTTTTCCACCCCGGTCATGATTTTATAGATCATGCATCTCCTCTTTTTCTAAGATGAATAGTCCCAGTCTTTTTAATCCCTCTTCATAGGGGACCCATTCCAAACCCCTCAGGGTTTTTGTGCTTTTTTCTGAACCTTTTCCAATGCCAATACATCTTTTTTGAGATGAGGCGACCACATCTGCACATAGTATTCAAGATGTGTGTGAACCATGGTTTTATAGGGCAATAAGATGTGCTATCTTCTTCTCTATCCCTTTTTAATGATGCCTAACATTCTGTGGGCTTCGACTGCTGCTGCACATTGAGTGGATGTTTTCAGAGAATTGTCCACAATGATGCCACAATCTCTCTTGAGTGGTTAGAGCTAAATGCGCCCCCATCATACTGTATGGATAGTTGGGATTTTTTTCCAATGTGCATTCCTTTATTTATCCACATGAACTTTCATTTGCCATTTTGTTCCCAAATCACTTAGTTTGGTGAGATCTTTTAGAAGCTCTTCACAGTCTGTTTTGCTCTTAACTATCTTGAGCAGTTTAGTGTCACCTGCATATTTTTGCCACCTCACTGTTTAGCCCTTTCTCCAGATCATTTATAAAATAGGTTGAATAGGATCAGTCCCAGTACAGACCCTTGGATGACACCACTCATTACCTCTCTCCATTCTGAAAACTAACCATTTATTCCTAGTCTGTTGCCTGTCTTACAACCAGTTATCAATCCATGAGAGGACCTTCCCTCTTATCCCATGACAACTAAGAACATAAGAACTAATTTGTCTAAAGAGCCTTTGGTGAGGGACCTTGTCAAAGGCTTTCTGGCAGGTGAACAAAGCCCATAGGTAAGTGAAAGACATCAAGACCTGGGAGATGGCTCAAATGGAGGGAGCAAGGGCTATAATAGCAGAGTAAGGAGAAAGAAGGCAGAACTGGGGGGCAAAAGTCAGATCAGTGTCTTAGGCTGTGTCCAGACTCCATGCCTCCGTCGACGGAGGCATGTAGATTAGCCACATCGGAAGAGGGAAATGAAGCCGCGATTAAAATAATCGCGGCTTCATTTAAATTTAAATGGCTGCCCCGATCTGCCGATCAGCTGTTTGTCGGCAGATCGGGAGAGTCTGGACGCGATGCCCCGACAAAGAAGCCTTTCTTCATCGACACAGGTAAGCCTCGTGAAACCAGGTTTACCTGTGTCGATGAAGAAAGGCTTCTTTGTCGGGGCATCGCGTCCAGACTCTCCCGATCTGCCGACAAACAGCTGATCGGCAGATCGGGGCAGCCATTTAAATTTAAATGAAGCCGCGATTATTTTAATCGCGGCTTCATTTCCCTCTTCCGATGTGGCTAATCTACATGCCTCCGTCGAAGGAGGCATGGAGTCTGGACACAGCCTCAGGGTGTGTCTAGACTACTGAGTTTTGTCGACAAAAGTGGATTTTTGTCGACAAAACTATACCAGCGTCTACACTACCGCTGAGTTCTGTCGACATAACGTCGACAGAACTCAGCAGTTTTGTCGACGCTGGTAAACCTCATTTTACGAGGCATAACACCTTCTGTCGACAGAGTTCTGTCGACAGAAGGTGTTATTGCCTGTAGGGTTGCGTCCAGACTACGGGGTTCTGTCGACAAAGCAGCTTGCTTTGTCGACAGAAATCAATGTGTCTGGACGCTCTTTGTCGACGGAAGTTTTGTCGACAGATACTGTCGACAAAACTTCCGTCGACAAAACGCGGTAGTCTAGACGTACCCTTAGATCCCCATATACAAATGCAAGAAGTAGGGGAATAAGCAGGAAGATCTTGAAGTGCTAATAAACAAACAGAACTATGATATAGTTGGTAGCACCAACTTGGTGGGGCAATACACACAACTGGAATATTGATAGAGAAGGAGAAAGCTTGTTCAGGAAGATTAGGCACAGAAAATGGGAGGGAATGTCGCCTTATATATTAAAAATATATACACTTCGATTTAGGTGGAGATGGACACAGGAGACAGACTTGTTGAGAGTCTCTGGGTTAGGTTAAAAGTGGTAAAAACAAGGGTGATGTCATGCTAGGGGTCTAATACAGACCACCTACCCAGGCAGAAGGGGTGGATGAGGCTTTTTTTAAACAACTAAAAAAAATCATCCAAAGCACAGCATTTGGTGGTGATGGGGGACTTCAACTATCCAGGCATCTGTGGGAAAACTAACACTGCAGGGCATAGATTATGCAATAAGTTCTTGGACTGCACTGGAGACAATTTATTATTTCAGAAGGCTGAGAGAGCTACTGGGGGAAAGCTGTTCTAGATTTGATTTTAACAAATAGGGAGGAACTGGAAGACAGCTTGGGTGAAAGTGATCATGAAATCATAGAGTACATGATTCTAAGGAATGGTAGAAGGGGAAAAACAAAATAAAGACAATAGATTTAAGGCAGATTTTAGTAAACTCAGAGAGATGGTAGGTAAGGTCCCATGGGAAGCAAGAGTAAGAAAAAACAAGCAAAGAGAGCTGGCAGTTTTGTAAAGGGACATTACTAAGGGCCCAGAAGCAAACTATTCCACTGTGTAGGAAAGACAGAAAGTATGTCAGGAGACCACCTTGGATCAACCAGAAGTTTTTATATGATCTAAAAAACCAAACAGGAGCTATATAAAAAGTGGAGACTAGATCAATTTGCAAAGAAAGAATATAAGCAAACACACATATGCAAGGGCAAGATTAGAACGACAAAGGCACAAAACAAGCTGGCTGTGTCTACATTGGCACCCTCTTCCGGAAAAGGGATGCTAATGAGACCAGTCGGAATTTCAAATGCCCCGGGGATTTAAATATCCCCCGCGGCATTTGCATGAACATGGCTGCCGCTTTTTTCCAGCTCGGGGCTTTGCCGGAGAAAAGCGCCAGTCTAGACGGGATCTTTCGGAAAATACAGCCTTTTCCGGAAGATCCCTTATTCCTCTTAAAATCAGGAATAAGAGATCTTATGGAAAAGGTTTTATTTTCTGAAAGATCCCGTCTAGACTGGTGCTTTTCTCCGGCAAAGCCCCGAGCTGGAAAAAAGCGGCAGCCATGTTCATGCAAATGCCGCGGGGGATATTTAAATGCCCGCGGAATTTGCAATTCCGACTGGTCTCATTAGCATCCCTTTTCCGGAAAAGGGTGCCAATGTAGACACAGCCACTCAGTCTAGCTAGAGACAAGGGTAACAAGAAGACCTTCTATAAATATATTAAAGAGAAAGATCAAGGACAGGGTAAACCAATTGCTTATTGAAGACAGAAAATTTGGAAATGGGCAAAATGGCAGAGGTGCTTAATGACTTTTGCTTTGGTTTTCACCAAGATGTTTGATGGTGATGGGATACCTAAAATGCGAATGCTAGTGGAAATGGGGTAGATTTAAAAGTTAAAGAACAAGTTACAAATTACTTAGAAAGGTTAGATGTCTTCAAGTCACCAGGGCCTGATGAAATGTATTCTAGAATACTCAAGGAGCTGATAGGAGGTATCTGAGCCTTTAGCCATCATCTTTGAAAAATTATAGAAGACAGGAGAGATTCCAGAAGACTGCAAAAGGGCAAATCTAGTGCCCATCTATAAAAAGAGAAATAACCCAGGAGACTACAGTCCAGCCAAGATTAACTTCTGTACTAGGGAAGATAACAGAGCAAGTAATTAAGGAATTCATCTGCAAACATCTGGAAGATAAGGTGATAGGTAACAGCCAGCATGGATTTGTAAAGAACAAACCATGCCAAACAAATCCAGTAGCTTTCTTTGACAGGATATCAAGTCTTGTGGCAGGACCCAGTGCCGTCTAGGTCAGTGGTTCCCAAACTTTTTGGCATCACGCCCCTCTTTTTGATTTTTGAGAAACCCTCACGTCCCCCTTCCCCAAAAAATAGCAGCAAAACTTGGGGTAGAATTGATGGGATGTGTGTGGTTGGGTTGCCTCGCACCCCCCCTAGAATTTCTTCATGCCCCCCAGTTTGGGAACCTATGGTCTAGCCATCCCTGACAGATGCCTGTCTAACCTGCTCTTAAATATCTCCAGTGATGGAGATTCTACAGCCTCCCTAGACAACTTATTCCAGTGTGTAACCATCTCGACAGTTACCTAAACCTCCCTTGCTGCAGTTTAAGCCCATTGCTTCTTGATCTATCATCAGAGGTCAAGAAGAACAAGTTTTCTCCCTCTTCTTTGGAACACCCTTTTAGATACTGGAAAACTGCTATCATGTCCCCCCTCAGACTTCTCTTTTCTAAGCTAATCAAACCCAATTCTCTCAGTCTTCCCTCATAGCTCATGATTTCTAGACCTTTAATCATTTTTGTTGCACTTCTCTGGATCTTCTCCAGTTTCTCCACATCTTTCTTGAAATGCGGTGACCAGGACTGGACACAATACGCCAATTGAGGCCTAAACAGCGCAGAGTAGAGCGGAAGGAAGAATGACTTCTCGTGTCTTACTCACAACACTCCTGTTAATGCTTCTGTCATGATCAGGAGCAGTGTTAACCAACACCTGGTAACTAAGGGATTAACTCAGGAAGCTAGCAAAGGTGTCAGTTAGGGGAGGTTTGGGCAATCAGCCAATAACAATACAGGTAGGAATTTCAAACTGGAAAAGAGGGGTTTTTTTCTCTCTCTTTTCTTGGTATGAGATCAGAGCAGTTTCTCCCAGGTATTGAGGGAGATGGGAGACACTTTCTCTCTCCAAGAATGGACTTCTTGAAATGAGTAAGTAGGGAAAAGTTGAGATACTCTGTCAAGGTTTATTGTTTTCCTTGTTTGGGGGTTTGGAAATCATTTCTGAGGTGGCTAATTGGTTTTCTCTTTTGTAATGAAGGATTACAGCCCAGGGACTTTCCCTGAGACTCTGTATTGCGGCTATTTTCCACAATGTATTATGCTTGCAACAGTAGTTTTGTTTTGATAATAAAAGAGTTTTCTTTTTATTCTAATTAACCGGGATTGGTTGATTGCTGTGTCATTAGGATTAAGTGCCGACTTACAAGGGAAGAGTCTTTTGTTGTCTGTGGATTTCCTCTGTTTACCCGACTCCAAGTAAAATGGAGGTTGGGGCAGGAGGGAGAGCTTTACCTTCGGGAGGGGACTCCCAAGTGATCTCTTCTCTGATTTTCTTGGAATTACTTGGGTGGTGGCAGCGAAGACCCAATCTTGTCTTATTTTTGTTTGTTTGTTTTGGATCTCTAGGACTGAGATTGAATAAGTTTGTCTCTGGGAATCACAGAGGCAGGTTTTGCAAAGGCTATCCTGCTAGCTAGCCCCCAACTCTGCATACAGAGGCTACGTCTAGACTGGCATGATTTTCTGGAAATGCTTTTAACGGAAAAGTTTTCCGTTAAAAGTATTTTCAGAAAAATCGCATCTAGATTGGCAGGATGCTTTTCCGCAAAAGCACTTTTTGCGGAAAAGCGTCCGTGGCCAATCTAGAGGTAGTTTTGCGCAAAAGAGCCAGTGTAGACAGCAGAGATTTGTTTTCCGCAAAAAAGCCCTGATCGCGAAAATGGCGATCGGGGCTTTTTTGCAGAAAACAAATCTCTGCTGTCTACACTGGCCCTTTTGCGCAAAAGTCTTTCAGAAAAAGACTTTTGCCCGAATGGGAGCAGCATAGTATTTCTGGAAAAGCACTGACGATCTTACATGAGATCGTCAGTGCTTTTCCAGAAATTCAAGCGGCCAGTGTAGACAGCTGGCAAGTTTTTCCGCAAAAGCAGATGATTTTGCGGAAAAACTTGCCAGTCTAGACACAGCCAGAGTGTCAGGTTGGGGAACTGAGCTGCGACAGCAACCAGAATCATGTTTGCTTTTTTTGCAACAGTGTCACCCTGTTGACTCATATTTAGCTTCTGGTCCACTATGACCCCTAGATCCGTTTCTGCAGTTCTCCTTCCTAGACAGTCACTTCCCATTCTGTATGTGTGGAACTGATTGTTCCTTCCTCAGTGGAGCACTTTGCATTTGTCCGTATTAAATTTCATCCTATTTATTACATCCTATCTTGTCTCACTGCAGAATGAAACAGATTCTTCCCAGCACACTTATTCCAAACTTCTTCACGAGCGGCGTGGGAACAGGAACATGCTGATGTGATGTTTGTTCCAACTTCCTTTATTAACCCTTTTCTCCCCCTTCTCTTTTGCAGTGGCTCGTTACTCTCAAGCAAACTGTAGACTGTAGATGCAGTTGTTTGTGCTTTGTGTTGATCAGAAGTAAATGCTTTTTGTAAAGGAGATGCAAATTTAATGCACTTGATTTTTGTTACACATATCAAAGAGGGAGAAAAAACTGCACCTGCCTGCATGTTCCATTCTGAATTCATAAGTCAAAAAATAGCTGACGCTAGTAACTTTTTGGAGAAATCACTTTTAAAACTGACCCTCTTAAACAAATGAAACCATTTTTACCCAACAGAAGTTTCTTTCTCAGTGAGAAAGGAAAAGACATGTTCCACAACAGAACCTTGGCATTATAAAGTCCAGATTCTGCAGCTCTCTCTATGTATTGTGCGGGTGAATGGCTTTACATTTCATTTTGTATAGACTTACTGTAAAACTCACCCCCACATTCATGCATTGCCTTCAATGAAGTACAAAGGAAACTGGATGTTAGCTTTGTTGCAAACCCTGACTCACTTCTAGACACATCTAAGACTCAATTCCAAACTTGGCCTACTCACCCCGGAAACAAAAATACAACTTGAATTTAAGATACCCAGACCACCAAGAATGAGTTAATTGCCTTTCAAATGGGAATAATAATTTTGTACACAGTAAAGATTCAACATCATTTAAGACATTTATTGGTACATCATGGCTGTTTGGTAATGGAATCTAGACCCAGCTTTGAAAATTAGTGCTACAGAACTGGTAAAACATGTTCTATATGCATATAAAATTCATTGTCTTGGTTTATTTAATCAACCCTAGCATTCTGAAAGGACAATCTATTCAGTGTGTGTTGCTTACAATCCAATATGTCATTTATGGCTTTTAATTAAAATCTTTTATGTGACCTTTCAATGATGCTTGTGTTCTGAAGGGAGACTCAGATCTTCAGAGTTAAGAAATGTGTTATTTAAAGTGTCAGAGAATAGCAGCTATGGGAGCCTTTACAAAAGGTTAAATTCTTTATTCCATCTGGAAAGATGTACCATGTCAGGAAAGTATTCAGATAACAGAAGCATATAAGAGAGAGTCATGGTTGAAGATTATGTATATAAATGCTACAAGTTTATAGGATCTGTGGTAATTCTGGGCACTGAATAATAAACATGTCTCTCTTATACCACTTTTTAAAAAAAACAAGGTAATAATCAGTGTGGATGAATGAAGAGGGACTGCACATTACAAAGAGGTACATCAATGAATTTGGAGAACATGCAAAAGGCCTTGATTCTTGTTAAACAGAGTAGCTAAGCATAAGGAAGAATACAAGATAGTGGCAATAAGAGGAGAACAAAGCCCAGACAAGCAGTGTTGGTTGAGTTTACTTGTCTTGTTCATCCACAAAACGTGACATTCATCAAAAAGCAGCCATGGCCCATTTTCTTTGGAAAAAAACCAACATGTATTTTCTGGCTTTGCACAACTGCAAATAATGTTTGTCAGTTCTGTGAAACCAACCTACGTGCACACAATTGCATTCTTCCTTGTGTCTCTAGCCCAGCATTTTGGGAGGGTCTCGACCCTTCCTTCTTCACAGATGTGAATGCCTCCTAGAGGCAACACTTATCAAGACACAGTGAGGAACTAGCAGCCATCAACTCATCGACACCTTTTGGAAATCGGTGTTATCATTCAGTGGACGGCTGGTTGGATCCTCCCACTTGATTCAGGTGGAATTTAATTGCAACACAACAGTTTTCTTCTCCAATGTATAAAAATAAATTTAAAGTTCTGTTCTAGGTAATACTGGCACAAAGGAGAATCTGTTTTCCAAAGAGGCGATTTAGTTTACGTGGAATTGTTAAGACAAGTTTGGTGGTTCCATTTTTCCCTGTAAATGCGACCTCACCTTCTTAGGCCCATGTGCAAAATATATTTCCATAATGACTCTTCCATAAAAAAAAATCTCTTTCTCTCTCTAGAGATGTTTATCTCTACCTGTATCTATGGTGAATGCGCTCTTTGCATTCCAGCCTTACATGTTTCCAAAGTCAAACATTGCTACATTCATCCTCCATGACTTGGTAATACTGGATGGTATCAAAGGTCTTTTCTTTTTTCCAAACGAAATCTCCTTTGTGTTAGCTCTTTCTCCTCAAAGTGTAATTTTGCTGTGTCTGTTAGTCCAGCACCCCCTTTTGGCAGTTCTGGGAAGCGTCAAGCTAGATCGGCTCCGCATCTTTACTTGCCCATCAAGGGAGTTTTTTTTCCGGAGGATGAAGTCAAAGTTCACCTGGCTGTTCATGGCATAAAATACATTAGCACTGTCTGGGATGACTAACTCTGTAAAGAGAAGAAACAAAGTCAGTGGTGAGGTGCTGTACTATTGAGACTAGCTGGTTGCAACGCTCACATGCTGCTTTGGTTTGGCAACAGTGGATTTTGTCCTCTCACACTTTCCCCTTATGAATATGTTATGAGAAAAAACTAAATTAAAAAAGATTTAGGTTGTAAAAAAATCAAGCCAGTTGTACAACTTTCAAGTGCATTTACTAGTTGCTCATGTGTCTATATTTCAGCTCTTATGGAGCTATCCTGTGCACTGTGTGAACCAAGCCATGTGTATGTGTGTGTGTGTGGAGGCGGGGAGAAATAGGATTTGATCATGTAATTCAAGACAAGCATAATGCAGATGAACAAAGGGTCTGCATTAGGACTGCATAGACAACTGTAAATCTGACGTTTCCTAACTGACCAGTGCTTGGCTTTACGATCATGTGTTTTTAATGAACTTTGAATGCATGCGGCTTGAAAGGCTTTGGGTATGGGCATGTCTTTTGTGTTTTTATTAACAGAATTTGGTTTTTCCCTTTTACATGCAGCTGCAGCTGTGTTCAGTTATTTTGGTGCTCCTCTGTCCTCAACCCAGCCTCCAAAAAACCACAGACACTATTAGACTCTGATCCTGCAAGCGGTCAATGAGTAAAGTATGTGCACAAGGGAGTTTGTTGGACCTGGGCCTGGCTATCCCACGGCAGCTCTGTCTGACGACTGAAACTGTACTTTTCAGGGCAAGCACTACATCACCTTGAGCTGCTGCCACTCTCAGCACATATGGCCCCCACAAATGCTTTTCTCTGTAGGAAGATCTAGTGGACAAAGAGACCCAGGGAGGTGTCTCCGTGGGATAATATACCAAGAGGAAAGAAAACGTTCCAGGATGACTATGTTAGATTATGAAGAAAAGCCCCTATCGGCCTGCACCTGGTTTGGGAACTAAGGGGTGCCCATGTCATTGCTACCCTCTGTTAGGCACAGATATAGGTGGTGATCGCCAGCGTGGCTTTAGATGTTGGATGTGGAGAAGATTTCCTAAATGCCATAATGTTATCCATATCCAATCCGGGAAAAATCATGAAGATCACAAAAAGGGCCATAACTCACTCTTTAATTTTGACCAACAATGGCAGAAAGCTTCAAAATAAACAAATAATGCACCAGTGCACTCAAAATAGAAATGTTTTGCCAAGTTTCAGCCCCAGATAATCTGTGTGCATTGTCCTGTACTTTTTTGCCTTCAGTTGAAGTAAAAGTCTGTCGTTTCATAACAGCATGAATCTGCTTGCACCACGTAATACCTGGTGGGCTGGGGATGAGCAATGTTTTGTTGTCTGGTATTTTAATGGAGCTATACAAATAATAAGACCTCTTACCTCCTAATTACAAAACATTTTTATATTATCTGCTCCGACAGAGGTACAAGGCGAAAGCACGTGTGGCACAACATTAATGATCATCTATCACCGAATGCTCTCTCCTTCACGGGTCTGTATTATATGGAGAGGCAGGTAGGCTCCGCTCTGCTCCACCATGGAGGGAAATCAAATGGCAGGGAAGTTGGATGACCAGTAGGTGGGGGTGCAGGGCAAGGAAAACCTGCATGCTAACCCTCTGTGGGAGGCAGGCTTGGCTGAGTGAGGGGAGTCAGGCTCTCTGTGCTGTATACCAGAGAATTTTCATGGTCAACTGCTGCAGAGATCACTGCTGTTCAAGGCAGAGAAACTTACCCGCTGTGGCTTGCACATACCATTGACAAGGTGGGAACACATTTGTGGGGAGTCCAGCTCATGGGAAATTGCCTTGCTGTCAGTGGAGGGGCAGGGTGGGGTATGCTGCCAAGCAAACTGTGTGTCCAGGGATACCAGGGAAATGGCCACGTGCTCCCTGGGAAGCGTTGGGCAGCATACACGCTGCAGGCCGCATTCCCAGCTCTTTGTCCATTCCCATGTGGCCCTGACTTCAAACCTCTTTACACGCTAACACTGGGATCTGACTGTACATTCTCCCCATCTGCACATGCTCATGTCCAAAGCGGAAGCAAGGCCAGTCACGATCAGCGGCTCTATGGTAGAGCTACCGTGGCTGTCAGAATTAAAATGCTCTGTGTTTCTGAAGTTGCTTCATAGTCACTTTCTTCCTGAAAAGTCTGAAGAACTTTTTAAGCAGCAAGCTGCTCTGTTTTCTTACCTTTGTCCTCGGCGATGACCTGAACAAGCTCATAATCCTCGACTGGATCAGCCTCTAGGTTGTGTTTTGACATAGCTCTCTGAATGACAGCTGGAGTTTTGTCTTGGCTGGTTAACTGGAAAAAGAATTTTGCAATGATGGGTTTTTCTTTTTCCCTTTACTCATTATCTAAACATTGTACCTGATGTATAAAAGTTTGCTTTGAATTAATCACTAAGTCTGGGGGTGAGTTTTGCAAAGCACTGAGAAACTATTGCCTCTTAGGAATGAAATAGAAGCAACTAGTGGGTAGAGATATGAAAGGTTAACCAGTTAACCGGTAAACATCACCCTGAATGGGTGATGCTTACCCGTTCCAGTTAACCACTGAGGGCTGGAGTGGCTCCCTGCCCGCTGTGGGCAGAGGGCTGCTCCAGCCCCACAGGGGCTACTCTGGGTGTCTGGAGTAGTCCCTCTTTGTGGCAGCCCAGCCGCGGTAGGGAGCTGGGGCCAGAAGCTGGCAGAGCCAGCCCCACACTGGGGGCCAGAGTGGTGAGCTCCCATTCAGTCGGTTAACTGGTTAAAGGTTGGGTCAACCTAACATTTAACTAGTTAACTGATTAACTGGGATTTTACATCCCTACTGGTGGGCACTAAACTGTGCTACTTGTGACTTTTTTGAAAAGTCAGTTTTATTCAGGAAGATGAATAATGCACCCGCTGAGAGAGCAGTAAATAACATCACCAGCTCCCTTGAGCAAATGTGTTTGGAGATGAGATGTCATTTGTATGAGCCATAAAAATTCCACACAAATAATTTCTCCATCTGTTGCTCATAGACAGCAATTAATTGGGACTCTAATGGGGCAAATGCTTACTTTGAAATCTTGGGAATATTTTTTGGCCTTGTATCTGGTTTGCAGCCTGCCATGGAAGTGTCACATGGTCTGGATTAACCTAGGGCCCTGTCTGAAACACACTGAAATCAGCAGAAAAATTCCCATAGTGTTCAGTTAGATTTGGTTCAGGCCCATAGTTCAGTTTGCTGCTCCTGAGGGATCAATTCCTTTAAAAGAAAAAGTGTCCTGCAAGTGGCAAAATATTTGATTCACCCATTTAAGATATCGAATTTTGGAACTGTTATGGAATGAGGTTTAACTGTTAATTCGAACTAAGGGGTTTATCTTGGACGTGGGTAGTTATTCCGGGCTAGTCAGTTTCCAAAACGGCGACTGCCCGGGAACATGCTAATGAAGCACGGGATATTTAAATCCCGCACTTCATTTGCAATTTCGGTCGCCCTCACTAGCCTCCCTAGTTTGAACTAGGGGGCTAGTGTAGACGTACCCTAAGTCTTCTCAGTCCCTAGTATAAGAGACCACGATGAAGGCTGCTTTCTTCTATGTCTAGAGACGGAACTTTCCTCTCCAAAACCAACACTAGACTTGCTTATCATTTTTCATTTGGAGAAAATCTGAATGAAGTCTGGACATTTTTCAAAATGAAATTTTCCAAAAAATATTCTGATATTCTTGTTATTTTCCCATTTTTAAAATGTTCATTCTCAAGTTTCCTTTATTGTTTTTCATTGTTTATGATTTGAGGAGCATGGGGGTTCCATGTGTCATTTTGGTTTTCAAGCTTCAGGACTCATTAGCTCAATCATGTGGTGAGCTTTTTTTTCAAAATTGAAAATATTTATTTTTGAAAATTGTATCGTCTTTGAGATTGAAAAAAATATTGTATTACAATTTTTGAAAACTGCTGGAGAAATTTTGATAAACTGAAAACAGATCACTTCCAAAATCCACACAACAAAATCCCGTTTGAAGTTTTCTCAAAACTTATTTTGATTTTTCAACCAATACTAATAAATACACATAAAACTTTAGATTTTGGGACAAAGATTATGATAAAAACCCAGATCTCATAATGGTGGATGCATGAGAAATAGAAGAGATATGGTAGAAGGTTATTGTATTATAACACCACCTTCCAATTACATGCCCTTTGAGAACTCTGTAGGCAAGTGCTAGGTATTAGTCATATAACAGGGCTGCTGACCAGTGACGATTGCCCCAGTGCCGGGTGATTTACACAGCATTTTGGAACAAGCAATGAACTGGAGCTAACTGAAACCCCAGAGGGATTTCAGAAGATGGTCTGTACTGGGAATATTGGAATGCAGGAATCAAAGGCATGACATGGCCCATAGCCCTTGGCAGCTTTGATTTGCACCACAACTGTTACCCTAAACAAAATCACATCGGTAATGACTAAAAGATTTAGCTCTTCCCCGTCACTGACCATGATGCTCTTGTACATGTTGCCATTGTTGTCTTCTATGCTGATCCGGATTATGCAGGTGTCTTCGTTCTGCTGGTTGTAAACGGGAGGCAACACTGTTGAGGTAATGGACGTGACAGAGATGGAGCGCTTGTGGATCTTGGGATTGGAAGTTAAGGAAGGAGGGGGTGAGATAGTGTTGGTTAAAGATGACACCCCTGAGGAAGACGTGTCCATGGAATGGATGGAGGAACAAGAAGAGGATTCAGAGAGCTAAATAATGAAAAATAAGAAAAAAACATACAATTAGAAACACGGTCATGGAATATTCATTTCTAGGGTGGGGGCCAGGCAAGAGAGGCACGATCAGGAATTCAGTTACTGGAAAGTCCATGCCAGGTTTTCTAAAGTTCTTAGTGGCATTCTCACCTCCTCTGTTCACATTAACAACCATTCCCAGCCAGTCCTATATGGGTGCTGCTGGACTCCACTTTGACTATACCAAGGGTGACCAAACTTACATATGACAATCTGCAGAAGTCTGAAAGGCAGGCTGCACCTGCTGGGGCTCTGGCTCCATGGGGCAGTGGGCGTCAGCCCATGTGATGTCCCTCCGTGCAAGGAATGGGGACTTCCTGCAGGAGTCACCTGCTACTGTGGAAGCCCAGAGGCCCCTCTCCTGGGTGGGCAGCAATCAGAGGTGACGCGTGAAGGTACATGTGAGATGACATGCCATTGCCCCCCCAGATTTCTGGCAGGCTTTGCTGACCCTGCTCAATCACATGGTGCTGCTGGGGCCCTCTCCCTGCATGGCAGCTTCTGGAGCCAGTAAGCCAGGACCTGCAGCCATGGGGAGAGGCTGCAGCAAACAGCTGAGAGCTGCAGGGAAAGTGGCTGCTTGTGCTGCTGTCTCTTCTGGCTGAGCTAAAGCAGCAGCTCTGAGCCATTTGCTGCTGCCTCTCCATGCAGAGCTAACTCCTGGGAGGAGCTGCTGAGGGTAAGGCCAGGTCTATGCTACACCCGGCAGGTTGGCTTAAGAGACGCAAGTCCAGCTGGAGACGGCATTCCTCATCTCCACAGCGGGAGGTGGATGGGAGCTCCCATTGGCTTCCCTTACTCCTTGCAAATTGAGGAGTACTGCCGTTGATGGGTGGCACCCTCGGCATTCGGTTTAGCAGGTCCTTACTAGACTCGCTAAATTGAACACCAGCAGATCGATCTCTGTGCAGTAAGTAGAGACGTGGCCTGAGAGAGGGCATGCCTAGGGGAGCCCATGACTCAAGCAAGGGAGTTGAACCTTTAAATTGTCCTTCCCCCCCTCGGCAGGCACTTCTATCCGGCAGAAGCCACAGACCCCACGACTCTGCTACAGGGGATCAGCCTCAAGCTCTCCCCTCAAATCTCTTTGGCAGAGAAAGGGGTGCACGGGGGGCTCTGAACTAGCCATGTGGCTTGGAAGCTGCAGTTTGGCCACCCCTGCTATATACACTTTGGCTACGTCTACACTGGCATGATTTTCCAGAAATGCTTTTAACGGAAAAGTTTTCCGTTAAAAGCATTTTCGGAAAAGCGCGTCTAGATTGGCAGGACGCTTTTCCGGAAAAGCACTTTTTCCGGAAAAGCGTCCGTGGCCAATCTAGACGCGCTTTTCCGCAAAAAAGCCCCGATCGTCATTTTCGCGATCGGAGCTTTTTTGCGGAAAACACTACTGTGCTGTCTACACTGGCCCTTTTTCGGAACAGTTTTCCGGAAAAAGACTTTTGCCCGAACGGGAGCAGCATAGTTTTTCCGGAAAAGCACTGATGATTTTACATTAGATCGTCAGTGCTTTTCTGGAAATTCAAGCGGCCAGTGTAGACAGCTGGCAAGTTTTTCCGGAAAAGCGGCTGATTTTCCGGAATAACTTGCCACTGTAGACACAGCCTTTCCGTTTTCTGCTGCTCGTTGGCAAACAGACCAGCAGGTGGCAGCAGGTTTAACAAATCAAAGGGAGCTGTGGGATGCCAGACTGCAGAATGGAAGTGGCTTGGGAAGACGCCCGGAAGAGCAGGGATAGCACAGCAGAAATCTCTGGCATAACGCCTGGAGCACGGGCCTTCCCAAAGAGCAGTGGGCTCTTTTATTAGGAGAAACACAAACAGCCAAATAGCCCCCAAACAAACGTTTCCTCACTGGCAACTGAGGTGGCAGGCTGGTGCCCTTCTTGCTCTCTCAGATTAGCTGCTGTCATGTGCATGAACCTGGCGGTGGGGACTCCAGAGCTAACCACACACATGCAGTTTACAGAGGCCAGGAGGGTACCGTTTCTGGGCAGAGAGTGTTCCAACGAGCACTGCCCGCGGTAAGGAGAACTAGGGGATAGGGGCAGCTCTGCCCTCCATACTTGCACACAGCAGCAGGCGACAGCAGAGGGTGCTTGTGCCACACAGAGTGCTGCTTAGGGAAAGCAGTTCCGAAGGCCACACCCCAGGGCAGTGGTCACCAAGCGGTAGACCAGGATCGACTGGTAGATCTTGGCGCCTCTGACAGGGGATCCTGACTGGTTTGGCCAAGAGGCTGTCAGGAGCTGGCACTTCAGCTGCCCCTTCCCCCACTACGGCGCACCTCCTGCCCTTTGCCTTGGAGCTCCCCCCCACCCCCAACCTCCAGCTTGCTGGGCTGGGCAGGGCAGGGGAGGAAGAGAAGGGGGAGCTGATCTCAGGGTGCCCCTCTCCCACCCTACATACTGTCTCTACAGAACGGGGGTGGGGGGGCACAACAGGGCTTGGGATGAAGTTGGTTTGCTGGCTGCTTTTGGGAGTGGTGCAGGGCAGGGGTGAGCCTGCCTTAGCCCCACTGCACCCCCCACCCAGGAGCCACCGGAGGTAAGTAGGGCCCAGCTAGAGCCAGCTCTGAACCCCGGCCCCAGTTATCAACCCCCTCTGGCACCCCAAACCCCTGCCCTACCTCTGAGCCCCCTGGACCCCAACTCCCTTACAGAGCCTTACCCTGAACCCGCTCCTGCACCCCAACTCCCTGCCCCAAGCTAAGTGTTCCTCACACTCCAGATCCCTTAGCCCAAGACCAGACCCTGTGCCCCAACCTCTGCCCCTGCCTGGTGGAAGGGAGGGAGGATGGGGAAGGGAAGGAGGATGCAGTGAGCAGGGGCAGGGCCTCGCAGAAGGGGGACAAAGGAGGCGGGGCCAGGCTATTTGGGTTTGGATTGCACTTAAATTCAAATACTGATCTTGTGCTTAAAAAGGCTGGAGAGCCCTGCCCTCAGGGCACAGATGCCACGACGGGAATGCACATGTACAATCACTCCAAGAACTCTTCCACTGAAATAAGGCTCCGTACGACTCCCACCAATTTCATTAAAGCAGTAGAGTTAAACCGGTGCAAGTTCTTGTGTTGACAACAGGCCCTCACTGTTGATTTGTTCCTTCTCCAATTCCTCTGATGGCTTCTCATTGTAATATTTTCTTCTCTCCTCCCGCTGGCTTGGGGGAGGCTCCCTGGGACCAATAGTATGGCCCGTATATACCCTATTGTGACTCAGATATGTTCCGACATTTACCCACGCCCATTTGTGTCACGGCTGCAACCCACTTTCCCGCATCCTCAGCTTCTACTGCACAATGCCTTAGGCCTTGTCCTTGCGGCCAAAAAGGGGTGTTTTTACCTCAGAATAGCACGAGCATTAGCTGTCCTGCTATGTTAACTGCATGGTGAAGAGGTGAGGTCACCACAGGCAGCAGGATAGCACTGGCCTCACCTAGCCTCCTCATGGTAAAAACTACAGAAGCCCTTCTCCCTATGAGGGTTTTCAGCCACTTAGTTAATGCAGATGAGTTCTCTCACTGGAAAAACTTGGCTTTTTCTGAAGGATGATCGGACTTTCTGCTAAGCCCCTGATTCGGCTACTGATTTGTCTCTTGTGGAAGCAGCTGCGTGAAAATGGCTAGGTCCTAAGAGCTCATTTAACCTGAGATGTTCTAGGCTCTGCCTCTCATTGCCATTTTCCTATTCTCCGGAATGTTGCAAACTATCTGCTATATGCACACATGCTTCACTTTGGTTTCCCAGCTATGGGACCAACAATCATCCCATACTGTTATATTACCATAAATATACCATTACAGACAGCTCAGTCACTCACACAAGTGGGCTGGGTCTAGACTGGCCAGTTTTTCCGGAAAATCAGCCGCTTTTCCAGAAAAACTTGCCAGCTGTCTACACTGGCCGCTTCAATTTCCGCAAAAGCACTGACTTCCTACTGTAAGAAATCAGCGCTTTTTGCAGAAATACTATGCTGCTGCCGTTCAGGCAAAAAACCCTTTTGCACAAAACTTTTGCGCAAAAGGGTCAGTGTAGACAGCTGAGATTTGTTTTGCGCAAAAGAGCCCCAATTGCAAAAATGGCGATCGGGGCTTTTTTGTGCAAAAGCGTGTCTAGATTGGCCGTGGACGCTTTTCCGCAAAAAGTGCTTTTGTGGAAAAGCGTCCTGCCAATCTAGACGTTCTTTTCCAAAAATGCTTTTAACGGAAAACTTTTCCGTTAAAAGCATTTCCGGAAAATCATGCCAGTGTAGACATAGCCCTGGTGTCTTAAGCGAGAGAGATAGAAAGAGAGAGCGAGAGAGAGAGCAGTGTGTTGTTAAATGGACACATGATAGCCTAACCCCAACCAGATCCCCAAAAGAACAGCTGATGCCAGGAAATTAAAAACTGTTCCCGTGTTCATACTATAGACCTGGGAACACCAAAAATCTACTGATAAAAGGAATCATGTAAAAAGCCTGACCTGGATCTTTTCTACTTTCATCACATCTATTTTTAAGGATACTCCCGTTCCTGTAAGAGCAGTGCCTTGGTCAGCTATAACAGCAGACATGAGTGTGCAATGCACTTGAAAATTCAGCTATTGCTTATACTACAAGCATCAACAGTTCTTCAGGGGTGTTCCTGCTGCCTGCCTTCTGAACCAATGATCTAGACTGTACCTTTTTCTGAGGCTCATCAGGCGTGTCTATGGGGGTGATGCACACGTCTTCACCCTCAGAATGGTTCGACTCACACGAGGATACGCTGACGGAATCCATGCTTTCTCCAGAGCTCCCGCCGGGAGTGGATTTGGGCTGCTCTTTGGTGGGGGTGCTATTGGGGATCATATCTGCTCCCAGAAACAGTCTGCCAAAGAATACAAAATAGACCAGGTCAATAATACAACTACAGACTGTCATGGGACGGAGCAAAGAGAGGACACTTCATTCGAATGGCCCCATTGTGCCCCAGCCCCGGCCTCCCGCCTCCAGGCACCCTTTAGGGAGGGTGTGGAGGGAGGCTGAAGCTTTCATTAGGGAATAAGGGGAAGTGCTGTTTGCTGCATTCCTCGCTCTGGCTGGGGAGCGCAAGGGGCAGACAAACCTGGACCTACTCCAGCCGAGGGACAGGCACCCCCCTCCCATGACTGTGCCCATTACAGCAGCCATGGAGAGGCTGACCCCAAACTATTGTGGTGAGAGAGGGCTGGGACAGTCCTCTCTCACACGGCCAGCCTGCACACTGAACCCCTCATGCCCCGCCCCACCCCAAAGCAAGGATTTAAATGAAGCAGGGACATTTCCATTTTATTTTCCAAAAAAGCAAAATTAATTGTGGAAAGGACCCAAGTAACACCGGGTAAATCTTCTAGTCAAACTCAAGGGTAATGTACTAGATCAGAGGTGGGCAAAAGGGCCTCCGCAGGCTAGATTCAGTCCGCCAATTAAGGCCTGGGCGCAGGGGAGTGTGCGAAGCCTCCTTCTTCCCTGCCAGGAGCACATGGTGCTTTGAAGGCTGGGGAGAGAGCGAAGAGGCTTTGTGCACTCCCCTGCCCCCAGGCTAATCACGGTGTGGAGCTGCATGAAGCTTCCTTTGCCCTGCCCCGGCCCTGCAAGGAGCCTGCAGCACTTCAAAGTGCCATGTGCTCCTTGCAGGGCGGGAGGAGGCTTCGCGCGCTCTCCTGCCCCCAGGCCCTGATTGGTTTGGGGGTGGGGGAGCGTGCCAAGCCAATTCCAGGGCAAGGGTGCTTAGTGGGAAGGGGGGGCAAAGGGGCTCTCCCACACCCAGACCAATTATGGTCTGGGAGCGGGTAGCCCCTCCCCTTCCTGTTTAGGCCCCGCCCCTTCAGGGATGTCCCGGGGCTACTTCAAAATTTTTTGAAATGGCCCCCGGGGCAAAAATTATTGTCCACCCCGTACTAGATGGTGTAAGTTAGACTCCATTACACTCTTTAATTCCCTCAGCGCACATCTACATTGCTGGGAAGATCGATGCTGTGATGTTTGATCTTCCAGCGTTTGATTTAGGAGGTCTAAGGGGGACATGCTAAATCGAACACTGAGGGCACCACCGTTGACACTGGTACTCGTGGCCATTGTGAGGCGTAAGGGAAGTCTAGGGGAGCATTTCTCTCATCAACCTTCTGTAGTAAGGATGGCACCAGAACTCAGCTTATGGTACATCGACTCCAGGACATTATTTACCTTGCTGGAATTGCGTACCTTAAGCCAGCGTTCCCTCATGGTGTAGACCTGCCCCTAGACTCACTGCCAAATGAGTGATTAGTGTGGTGTAACTCACTTCCCAACAAGCTGGAAGAAGGTGTAAGTTAAAGTAAGGTGCAGGCTACTTCAGCGCACACATTTCTACACTCTCCTGTTAGTTTTTCTTGACCTTCTGACCTGTGAATTACAACATCTTACAATCTTTTGCATGCAGACGGGCGGGAGGGGCAAATTTCAGAAATGAGTGTAAAGTTTAAGACACGTCAGTGAGTGGATGAGAGTCTAACCGAATAAAGGACTCACACTAAGTCTATAGAGACAAAATGAATCCCTTGTGTGACTTTAATGATTTCAACAGGGTTATACCAGAGATTAATTTCTCTCTACAACTCTAATCTAATTTAAATACAGAATGTGGAGGCCAGAAGATGCACATTACATTATTGTATATTCTTCAAGATTCACTTAGATTCACAGATTCACCTCAGAGTTTGGCTCTAAGTCAATCTAAGGAGTCTAGAAGAAATCCAATTTGGTATAAGAATGTGTTGAAGGGGTGAGGCAAATTAAGTTGGTGCTGAAATAGCATCTCATCAGCAAACAGAACCCAGAAAAGTGCCACAGAACATCCAGCAAAGAATCATGCCAAGTACTGTTACAATCTTCATTTGCAATATATATTCAGATTGCAGGTACCACAAACTTTACAAGAAAGACTGCACAGCAAACACACACATCTCACCGTATCTATCCTATGCTAATTTACAAGAGCTACAGTGGAATGTGGTGGGAAACGGAAAGAGAAGTTCAGCTCTCAACAGACACTGAGCATACACAGTCCAGGCAAAATGCCAAGGAGAAAGAATTAGACAACTTGATTCAGACACAGCAACTTCAGTCTCCTACTCTCCCATTCCCACACCTCTTCACAACCAATTCAAAGGGACAAAAACAAACACACACATCCTCCTGTCCAAACAGCTTCCCTGATCTTACCAGGACCAGAACTAACATACTCAGCCACCAAGTGTCTATTGTGGAGGATCCTAGATTGCCACAGAGCTTGTGTGGAATATATGGTTTGTTCACTGTTCTGAGAAACCCAGGGAAAGACCAAGGCAGGAAGGGAGGTGTTAATAGGCAGGTTTTAGTCTTCACATGCATTCTGATATTGGCTGTAAAGCTGATCTACCCTCTGGTCCTGACCATGTCATCTCTTCCGTGAATATTTTCCTGTCATCTCTCATATCATGCTCACCTTGGAGGCTCTACATTTTTCCTGAACTCCCTTGATTTCTGCTCCCATTCCCCCACTTACCCTGTGTTGCTTCCAATCCTCTCTCATTCTTTCCTTTCTCTAATCTTTGTTTCTTTTGTCAGCTCTCTGCTCCATGCTCTTTCTCCACCTCCCCATACCCTGGTGCTTGAATTGCTAAGCAACGCTGCACGCTCATCTGCGTGAATTAGACCGAACATCTGACTGGGACAATAGCACGTACCTACCGTATAGGCTGAGTTGCAGATTATTTAGATTACTAGGTGTGGTCCTGTTGTGGGTGGCTCTAATTTGCATGTTAAAACTCTGCAGGAAATTTTCTCTCATTCACTCTGCTTTTGCATCAGTGTAATTCCATTGTATTTGGTGACTTTATTCCTGACCAACATCAATGTCACCGAGGTTATAAGCGGGCCCTAAATGTGCTCCTTCTCCTACAACCCAAAAAGGCTTGTAATCATGGAATGATTTGTTTTTAAACTTTTTTAGCTATAGTCATCCTAAGTAATACTTGGAACAATAATCAGTAAACGGTTGCAGGCATAATTAGCAACTTTTAGTTTAGCAACAATGTCTTGTTGAAGAGATCAGATTCCCTGTCAAGTTCCTCGTCTGGTGGAATACATATTTCTTGTGATTTATTCACGTCATTTCTCTACTAATTTGCCAGATGCCATTACCCCCTTCTGCCATACTCACAAGCTGAGTCTTTTCACCATACTCTTCCGAGGTTTCGGTGACGTAGTATTAGTGTCAGCAGCTGCTTCTATCTCACACGAGAGGCTATAACTACACAACAAGGAAGATTTATTTATTTCAGGGAGTTAAATATCATTTTATCATCACTCAATATGGCCTCAGACTAGAAATAATTTAAACAGAGAGATATTCAGTTTCTCCAACTGCAATAATAGGTTATTGCAAGGCAGCACAAATAAACATTTTACCTTTTTTTACAATAGTTTCAAAAGAATTCAAATGGGTTTTTTGATCATATTAACCAGCTCATAAAAGCATTTTAAGAAAAGGGATATTCAGTGCAGCACAGGACTGAACACGATCACTGTGTCAGTTGAAACCAGTGTCCTTTGACAATGAAATTTACAGTGCTCTGAAGAAGGTATCATAGGTTCACACCTCTATGTAACACTGAGTGTGTACGTGAGCACATACATGGCCAACAGACAGATGGGTCAGATGCAACATGCTATAACATTTCAAAGTTGAAAACCAAATTTCCAATCTCAAAACTGCTATGTGTTAACTAGGTTTTCACCAGCTGTATGACATAAAGCACACGTTCATGCTGTTCCCTTGGTTTACGGTATATTTAAGATGCTGTGAGAATATCTTAGCCAGACACAGCTCACAGAGATGTGAGACTGGATGTGAAAAAAGCTCCCTTAGCTGCATTGACAGCCTCACCTCTCCTCTTCTGTTAATAGCCGCTGTCTCCGGAACCATCGGATGAATTTTTGGTCTGGCATCATGCAATAGCTATTACAGGCAGATTGCAAGAGCTTAATTTGGGCGATTACTTCAAACTCCTAAGGAAAGAAATAAGCAAATAGGAATTTTAATTAGAAATCACAACAAGGCCAAACACAGACTCAT
Organism: Pelodiscus sinensis; assembly: GCF_052426305.1. Lineage (NCBI taxonomy): Eukaryota > Metazoa > Chordata > Testudines > Trionychidae > Pelodiscus > Pelodiscus sinensis. The sequence goes on from NC_143060.1 coordinate 59,319,598, forward strand.
TCAACGTACAAAGCAAGGATAAATGGACACGACACATGCACCAATAATCACAGGACAAACTAAAGACTGCTTCATTCTTAACTGAATACCCAGGCAATTTTAGACAACTGTGACACAGTTTTTCAACGACAAAACCCGTCTTTTGTTTTCCCCAACAGGTTTTGATGTTTGAAGTTTTATCAAAGCGCCACAGATTATTACAATATGGAAAAACAGGACAATCCTGCCTTTCAGCGCGGTTGATTTTGAGAGAGAGACAAATTCTACTGTGAGTTTTGCACTGGCATAAGATGCCAAAATGACAGTGTTGCACACTAAAGTCATAGCCTCGAGCCATCATGGAAAACAGCATGAAAGTTTCCCTGTGTTGTCCCACTCACGCATGGCTGACCCAAATGGACCCCCTTTCCATTGAGAGTTCATTGTCTGTGCTTATTCGGCCCTTTTGTTGCTGAGACTACAAACGAGGGTGCTCACTAGTGCTGACAGTGATGAAGAAATCTGCCTTGTACAGTATGCAGCCAATTATATTTGTGAGGTGTGAGTGTGAAATTCCACCCCTGGTGCGCATGAGTTGAGAGCTCAGATTTGGAATTGTTTTACACACGCTCTGCTGCCACGTAAATTACAGCACAGGGGGAAGGTGGCGCACACTCAACACCTAGGAACTGGACTGAGATTATCAACCAGGTAATGGAAACAGCTTTCATTTATTACCAATCTGGACTTAGACCCAGGAGCTTTTGTGCCCCACTAAGCAATACCCTGAGCTGTCCAGTCATAACTAAAAGGCAAGTTTAAAATCTGGTTTATGGAACTGGGAAATTAGTTAAAAGTAGGGAAATGGGCCCTATCACAGCAAAATCGAATTCCGCACTGAGTACTGTGAAAGGAGATTTGCTGTTGGCTTGACTTTATGCAGACAGATGTGACTTTATGTAGACTGCTTTCTACATGGCTTTTCTTTTCCTCTTTCTGTGCAACCAATGCAGAGAAGACTGAATGGGCAGGCTGACAGCATTTATTTCTTCACCCCGTATCACCCCTTCATTCTCCTCTGCATCCATTTTTTGGCTCCAGTGAAGCAGAATAATGAAGCAGACTAAGGAAGTGGATGAGACTCATGCTATGCTTCTGAAAAGGCATACCTCACTTTCTAACAGGCCTGTCTGTTTTGAGACATTGGCTTCTGAGATGACAGACTTCTTCCACTGATGCTCATGGCAGTGAATGTACAGTCTTCATGCATAAATGTCCGATAAGTATACTGACTGGTGCACAGGACTTCCTTTCCCCCTGTACCATCCAACTAATTAATGACAATCCTTCCTTCACTGCTCATCCTCTTTAGGCTTGGGTGGGCTCTCACATACACTACCCATCCTTGCCGGTAAACTGAAGTTTATAGTTGTTTGGAATGCACCAGGCTAAATGAGTAAGTCCCTACCCTAAAAGTATAATAGAAGATTCTCTGCAAAAGGGTGGCAGTAAAATGCTAGTGGAGGAAGAAGTTCAGACTTACCCGTCTCCTCTTCTCAAAGTTTATCAGCCCACCCTGGATGCAGCAAAGAAAACAAGGACCAGTGTAAGAATCCAAAGTGCATATAGTCAATGGCAGGGTAATACAGTCGAAGATCAGAAATGCTGAATTCAAGCAGGTCCTGAGTTTTCTGGCCGGTAAAGAATTTGGGAATTGAACACTGGTCCCTGCAGGAGAACTGCCCTAGGCTGCCTAGCAGTCTGATTAAGAAGAGCATGTTTCACGATGTGCACTGACAGAGCTTTGTGTGAGAGAATTCTGCTTGACTTCTGCCAGCACAAGAAATGGCTCAAGCTAGTATTCCCAAATCTTGAGTTTGTTAGCACCATGTGAACACACACAACTGGCAAACAAACCTAGTCTGTGATTCTGAGTCACAGCTGCTTCCATTAGATCAGCCATGCAAAACTACAAGAAAGTTTACCAGCCCAGCCAAGAACTTTCTAGCCCATCTTTGCTACAAACACCAATAGCAAAATATTTAAACTTGAATACCGAAAGCGTAGCACCTAACTCCATATTTAAAGGATCCCCATAATGTGCTGATTTTCAAAGGTGTTGAGTACTTGCAGTTCCCAATGATTTTTCTAAAACTTCTGAAAATCAGGTCATTTTTATTGTTAGGTGCCTAAATACAGATTTAGCTGCCTAACTTCAAACAGCAAAGTTTCAAAATTCCGGACCAACATTGCAACCCATTTCCCCACGGTCTCTCTCATCACTCCTCTGACACACACGTCTCATTCACTCATAATTCACTTGCGATTTGCCCGTTTCTGACCTTCACATTTTCACTCTTTGAAATGCTATGGAGCCTCTGTTTCCTAGGCAGGATCTCTGGGGCCTGTCCTACACTAAGTCTGGCCAAGCTGAGGAGGAAGGGCCATGAACTAAGACCATGCTGAAGAACTTAACTACAGGCAGTCCCCGGGTTACGTTCAAGATAGGGACTGTAGGTTTGTTCTTAAGTTGAATTTGTATGTAAGTCGGAACTGGTACATATTGTAGGGGAAACTCTAGCCAAACATTTCTCCAGAGCTCAATTTTATTCTCCCACACCTCACTTCCCTCAGTCCTTTATTCTCAAGCTGAGGTGTCTGCTGAGAAAAGCCGCTCCGCGTCTCCCTGGTCTGCTGGGGGGGGGGGGGGGCGATAGCTCCGCGTCTCCCTGGTCTGCTGTGGGGGGGAGGCGCTAGCTTCGCGTCTCCCTGGTCTGCTGGGGGGAAGCAGCTAGTGCGGGGTTGCCTCACCCCGTTTGTAAGTAGGGATCCGATGTAAGTCGGATCCATGTAACCCGGGGACTGCCTGTACTCAAGTTGAAGAGCTGAATCTAAGACAGTGTTGTGGTGTGGAGTTTCCCAGCATGGAAGGGGGATGTTTATATTTTTCATAAAGTTTTAATTGAAATAAAATAATAAAAAAATATTTTTACTCTCATTAAGGGTTTTCAAACAAACCGTAAATTTTGAGCATAAACCACCACACTTAAGAACAGGAGTGGGCAATCATTTTTGACTGGGGGCCACTTCAAAAATGTCTGAAGTGGCCCCAGGGGCGGGGCCAGGACACTTCTGTGCTTCCCCGTCCACAGACCCTGATTGGCCTGGGGGTGGGGAGAGTGCGTGAGTGTGCGGTGCTTAGAAGCACTGTGCTCCTTGCAGGGTGGGAGGAGACTTCATGGGCTCCCTCCACCCCCAGGCCAATCAGAGCTTGGAGGTGGGGGAGGTGTGTGAAGTCTCCTCCCGCTCTGCCCCCATCCTGCAAGAAGTACACGGTGCTTCTAAGTCTCCTCCCACCTTGCAAGGGGCGCAGTGCTTAGAGAGTCAACCGCCAGGGATGACTCTAAGCACTGCACGTTCCCGGTCCCTAGGCCCTGATTGGCCTGGGGGCGAGGAAGCGGCAGGGCCTCCGCAGGCCAGATCAACCTGTTTGGCAGGCTGAATCCAGCCCGCAGAGACCCTTTTGCCCACCCCGTTTAAGAATGTCCTCATAAATAAGCTCCATTATTAAATTCAGTAGAGCTCCTTTTTTTCCTAATAAAAGCATTGTTCATTCTGTCCATCTACATTTTTAACATCACAAACTCCTCTCTCAGTTTGTCAATGCTTCATATGAGGTGGTGAGAAATTAGCAAACCATACAGGACCATCAGGATTTCTACTCAGTGGTGGCTAGTAAACTTGTTGGTCCAATTATCACAACAGCAGGGAGAGGGATTAGAACTCAAGAAGCTGCACAAACCTACCTCGATATAATCCTGCAGTGCTGTGTCCAGCATGGTCAAGTCTGTAAGAAAGGTGCCAAGGTAGGGGACCGTACCCTGCATGACTCCCTGCAGAAAATCAGAGCAGTCTCTGGTTAATTGTCAGAGAAAGGCTATGAATTCCAGCTGGTACATTTTGATATAAAATATTATAATGAGTAGTCAGCCAAAATCCTGCAGCAAAATTCTGGGCCTGATTCTGTTCCAGTTAAATCAATGGGGATTTTGCCATTGACTTCAATAACAGTGGGATAAGGGTCACTGTTATTCACATATCCATGGCCTATGCAACACTAACTCCTGCACGCAAAATCTTTACTGCCCTCCCACAGGCGGAATATGCCAGAAAGAGCTCAAATGCCAGCACCTCACAGCTTTTTTCAGACTGTGCAGCTGTCTCCAACACTCTGGAAACTGTCTTTTCTACGGCTCATCTTGATGGCTCTTTATTTTACAATGAAGTTATCAAATCACGTGACTGCATTCACATTTTTTAACTCTGAGCTGGCTATGTCTTCCTTGGAATAGTCACTGTGATCTAATTAACTCAAGACTCAACTTTTAATCTTCCTAAGCCTTCTCCATTGTTTGGAGTCTGAGTTGTTTCTACATCTGTTAGGAAAAATTCTCTCAGCTACTAAGACCAGCAAACAGCTTTGTATATTTTCCAGTCAACCAAAATGTAATTTTGGTCTCCATTTCCCCCAGTTTCCACATCTCTTCTCCTAGTCCGTTTATCTGAGAATACTATTGATCTGCAAATGTTCCACTCATTGTTTCACTGGGTAAAAAAAAGTTTTCACTGGCAAAAATGGAAACAGGCACGTCTTATGAAATTATCTCCTGTAAAAATCTGTGCAAATTCCATAAACATTTCTCAAAAATCCTGGGATTGCTCAAAAATCTGGAAGTGTCTGTGTTTCATGAGCTCACTGAAGTAATGAAATGTTCCCTTTGACTAGAACTAATTTTCCTATAATATTATCAAATGTTCGGGTTTTTTGCAGCACACATTTTACAGAGTGAAAATTGATTATTTTCACATAGCTTTGTTTCAAATGCAACAGAGATTGCTACGGGAGTCTGAGTACCTCTTCCGGGCTTGTCTCCCTAATATCCTGGGCCCTGACATGGCTATGACACCTCTGCATACCATAATGCTGTTGCAGTTGGCAGTTTAGCACATACCACACACACTGTAGTACATAAAGATGTATTACAAGCTCCAGTTCATGTTCTGTTATATACTGTAATGTCTGTTTATTAATACACAGAAATGTAAACAGAAAGACTATATGTGAAAGAGGACAGTGTTAAGGCTGAGGGTTTAGTCATCACTGTTTATGTTCCTTAATACTGTGTCCTTGACTGATCAACCTTGCTGTTGTATTAACTCTCAGGTTTTGCACGGGATAGTACAGGTTTTGCAATCTTTAAGTGTATAATGTGCCATATGCTCTATTTCTTAAGATGCATTTCTGGACTTTGCTTCTGTGTATGATTCATTAAAGACAGCATTATCACATGCATAATGTCCGAGCTTAGAGAACAGAATGCTGCACACACCATATCTTTCTGTAGCTGAAGCCGCCTTTGAGTCCTTTTCTGGTTCTCTTTCACGCTACTGTCCAGATTTGCAAACTTGGATGTTCCTTCCTATGGGGGGAACGCAAGGGCAGTTAATGGAGGACATAGTGCTAGGACTGAAATACACACAAATTCAACCAACCAAGCCCAATCCACATTGCCCTGAGATTCAGTAATGCAAGCTTAACTTTTTGCTTGTTTAAAAATATGTTGAGGCTTCAGCATTTCTGGGGTTTATTGGAGACAATTGTACCACATTACCATAAGGGATTTTGTCTGCAAAACAGTTCTGGCCCTGGCAAAGCTTAGAAGAACCACAAATCCCTTGATATTTCCAAATTCAAGAAGCTTGAATACATGTCATACATTTGGATTCTCATTTGAATGCAGCCCCTGGGTCTTTTGTCCTTAGACCACTAACTTAGTTCACAATCATCAGTTTTGCAAATAAACATCTTCCCTCTGTTAGGTAACACACTGGTGGCTTTCTTAATTTTAACACAGTGACTCTATGATATGATGACTAACCTCTATGTTTTTCCGAGCAATACAGAGACATTCAGGAAAGAAAAGTGATGCCTAGCATAGAGAAGGTTGGTGCTGATTGGACGCCTAGCATAGAGAATGCTGGAGAAAATGAGGTAGGTTCAGAAGTTAAAATAGGAAAAGAACAAGTTGAAAATTACTTAGAAAAGTTTGATATCTTCAAGGCATTGGGGCCTGATCAAACGCATCCTAAAATATTCAAGGAGTTCGCAGAGGAGATATGAGAGTCATTAGCTACAACCTTTGAAAATTCATGAAAGATGGGAGAGATTCCATAAAATTGGAAAGCGTCAAATATAGTGCCCATCTATAAAAAGGGAAATAAGAACAACCCAAGAAACTACAGACCAGTCATCTTAAATTCTGTGCCAGAAAAGATAATGGAGCAAATAATTAAGGAATCAGTTTCCAAGCATCTGGAAGATAATAAGGTGATAAGTAGTAGTCAGCATGTATGTGTAGGGAACAAATTGTGTCAGACCAACCTGACAGCTTTCTTTGGTAGGATAACAAGCCTTGTGGATGAGAGAAAAGTGATAGATGTAGTATACCTCGACTTTAGTAAAGCATTTGATACAGTCTCGCATGACTTTCTTATCAATAAACTAGAAAAATACAACCTACACAAGGCTACTATAAGGTGGGTGCATAACTGTCTGGATAATCGTTCCCAGAGAGTAGTTATCAATGGTTCACATTCATACTGGAAGGGCATAACAAGTGGAGTTCTGCAGGGATCAGTTTTGGGGATTGCTTCTGTTGAATAGCTTCATCGATAATTTAGATAATGGCGTTGAGAGCATGCTTTTATTTTGTAGATGATATCAAGCTGGAAGGGGTTGCAAGTGCTTTGGAGGATAGGATTATAATTCAAAATCATCTGGATAAACTGGAGAAATAGTCTGAGGTAAATAGGATGAAATTCAATAAGGACAAAGGCAAAGTACTCCACTTAGGAAGGAATAATCAGTTCCACACATACAAAATAGGAAAGGAAGGAATACTCTGGAAAAGGATCTAGGGGTCATAGCAGAACACAAGCTAAATATAAATCAACAGTGTGACACGGTTGCAAAACAAAACAAAACAAAAGCAAACACGATTCTGGGTTGTATTAACAGGACTGTTGTAAGCAAGACAAAAGAAGTAATTCTTCCACGCTGCTCTGCACTGATCACCCCTCAAATGGAATACTTTCACCAGTTCTGGGTTCCACATTTCAGGAAAGACATGGACAAACTGGAGAGAGTCCAGAGAAGAGGAAGAAAGTAATTAAAAGTCTAGGAAACATGACCTCTGAAAAAAAGATTGAAAAAATTGGGTTTGTTTAGTCTGGAAAAGAGAAGACTGAGAGGGGATAGTACCTAAAAGTTTGTTACAAGAAGAAGGGAGAAAAATTATTCTCCTTAACCTCAGATAATAGGATAAGAACCTTAAATTGCAGCAAGGGGGATTTAAGTTGGACATTCGGGAAAACTTCCTAACTGTCGGGGTGGTTAAATACTGGAATAAATTGCCTAGGGAGGTTGTGGAATCTGCATCATTGGAGATTTTTAAGAGCAAGTTAGATAAATACAGGCAGTCCCCGAGTTACGCGGATCCAACTTATGTCGGATCCGCAGTTACGAACGGGGCCCGTCTCCCTGGTCTCCAGCAGACCAGGGAGAGGAAGCAAAGCGGCGGAGCACGCGGGCAGCGGACAGCCCAGACGCATCTGGGCTGTCGCTGCCCGCGTGCTCCGCCGCTTTGCTCTGCTTCGCTCCCCGTCTCCCTGGTCTGCAGAGGTCTGGACTCGATGTGCAGAGGTCTGGACTCGATGACCTCTTGAGGGTCCTTCTAGTTCTAGTATTCTATGATTTTATAGCCTTCTATCATCAAATCCCTCCTTAATCGTCTTTTCCATGCTGAAAAGTCTCAATCTTATTAATCTCTCCTTGTATGACAGCAGTTCCATACCCCTAATAATTGTCATTGTCCTTTTCTGAAACTTTTCCAATTCCAATATAGTTTTTTTTGAGATGGGTTACCACATCTGTACACAGTATTCAAGATGTGGACATAACATGGATTTATATAGAGGCAGCAATAAGATATTTTCTGTTTTATTATCTACCATTTCTTAATGAGGACCAATATTCTGTTTGCTTTTTTGACTACCACAGCACATGGAGTAGATGTTTTCAGATAACTAACCAAAATGACACCAAGATCTGTCTCCTGAGTGGTAACAGCTTATTTAGACCCCATCATTATATGGATAATTGGGGTTGTTTTCCAACATGCATTTATCAACGCTATCACCTGCCATTTTGTTGCTCAGTCACCCAGTTTTGAGAGATCCCTTTGCACATCTGTGCCATCTGCTTCGGACTTAACTATCTTGAGTAGTTTTGTATCATCTGCATATTTTCCCACCTCATTGTTTGCCACTTTTTCCAGGTCATTTATAAAAATGTTGAATAGGACTAGTCCCAGTACAGACTTCTGGGAGACATCTCTCTCCATTCTAAAAACTAACCATTTATTCTGTTCTTTATCTTTTCAACAGTTACCAATTCATGAGCGGGCCTTCCCCCTCTTATCCCATGACAGCTTACTTTGCTTAAGTTTCTTTGGCAAGGAATCTTGTCAAAGGCTGTCTGGAAATCTAAGAATGCTATATCCACTGGAACCCCTTCGTCCACATGCTTGTTGACACCCTCAAAGAATTCTTGTTAGACCGGTGAGGCATGATTTCCCTTTACACACAAACCATGTTGACTTTTTCCCAACAAATTATGTTCATCTATGAGACTGACACTTCTGTTCTTTACTATAGTTTCCAAACAATTTGCCTAGTAATGAAATCAGACTTACTGACCTGTAATTGCCAGTATCACATCTAGAGCCTTTTTTTGTAAAAATTGACATCACGTTGGATAGCCTCCTGTCATTTGGTACAAAGGCGGATTTAAGGGATAGCTTACAAACCATAGATGAATTATTAATGCACATGGTGCAAAAAGATTTGCAGTGCTCTAAATATTAGAGATGGAAAAGAACTCTTGGTTGACCCACCATGCACTTTTGGGTTATTCCATATAGTATTGTGACAGAGTGCCGGGCAACAGCAGTTGTACCAGCACTCTGATCACTGGCCATCAATTATAGCAATCCAGAATAAACATGAGGGGCAGAACTAAGACTAATTGATAAGATGGGCTGGGCTGAGGAGAGTCCAAAAGGCTAATAAGCTAATTAGACTAGAAAATTGAAAAGGCACAGGAAGGAAAGGCTCAGGGGAGCAGAGAAAGAATGGCAGGCTTTTGCAAGTCAGAATCAGGAGAGATCTCGTCCCCTTCCTGCTCCTTGGCTGAGTGAGCTAAGGACTGTATGCTTGTAATCACAATACTGGACAAGTCTGTAATGGTGATGGGGAGAACACTAAATAAATTGCACAAGGTGTTTGAATAGAAGAAGGTTCCCAAACAGTTTCTATCTAGAAAAGAGACTGGAGTGAGACACTGCCCTGTCAAATGTATATTCAGTTGTTTTGGTCCACTCCTGCTTTAGATGTCTTGATGGATTGGACACAACTTCCTTGGGGAGACTAGACAATGATGTCGCAGTCCTGACAATTAGGAAAGAGAGAAACTTCCAGGCTTCATCTGAAGCTCGTCTTGATGTTTTCATGAGTGGAATGAAGTTAGTAAAACAGCTGAGTGAGATCATCATAAGCTCACTTCATTGCCTTCAGACAGTTTGTAAACCTGCCTACAACAACTGCATAGTGGGATCTGACAGACACCAATTGGTCTGATCTCAAGGATGTTTAACATTTAGTTAACTGCTCTGGGTAGATATTGACTTCTCTCAATATTTATTACTGCTTCATCTTTTTGTTTTTTATAAATGGCTCATAAATAATTACAGGTCACTAAGTTTGAATATAATCAGCCACCACCACTGAATCTTTGCCCAAAACTCAGCACTAGACATTACAACGTTGAGGCGAATTTTAAATTCCTAGATGGACTAGATAGAGACTAGACAGAAATATAGAGACTAGACAGAAATAGATTGAATTGGAGCTTACAGAAATCTAACTGCACATTCCCTTAAGTTTCTAAAAGGTTCATACCAAAATGCTTCACTGCCAGTATTTCTCATTTAAGGGGCCTGTGAACGTTTGGGCTACATCTGGGTCTGACAGCAGGATTCTGAAGCTACTGAAACACAGACTGTTTTGTGGTGGTTTCTGACCACACACATCGCAGGAAGCCTGCTCCTTCCAAATCCCCAGCCCTGTTTTGCAGTTCCAAAATGGTGAGGATATTTTGGACAAGAATCTTGGATTAAATCGCCAGCTGGAGTAAACTGGCATCACTCCCGCTGCTGTCAAAGGAGCTATGGCAATTTACAGCTGAGAAAAATTTGGCTTCTGAATTTTTTATGCTCATCCGTACAAACCTTATGATGCAAACCTTTCTAGATGAACTTGTGTGCAAGGCTGTCTAGGACAGCTGCATTTGGGGGAAGTACCTCTGCATCCTTTGCCGTTGTGCTATTTTGCAACTTCTTTTGACTGCAGTCCTCAGTGAAACCACAAGACACCTTCCATGGCAGCTGTTTGCGAGCAGACAAATCTATGACCCATCCCAACCTTCCAGATGTGTGTGGTCTCAGTGTCAGTGGAACCAATGCAATTCTGTTGGGCCAGTGGGCAGAGGTGTCACATAGGAAACAGGCATGCACACTTCTTGTGCGCCACAAAATTGTGCTCTATGAGGCTCCCTCTATAATAGAGCCTGGGAGGATGGGTTTTGGCAACTGGATAGGAAAAGGGCCGAGTTCAGCACTGACATAGATCATAACTCTTGCTCTCAGCTCATTCTCACCTTCATTAGCAGCTCTCTACTCGTCAGATAGTTGTCATGGTCTGAGAAGATATCAGATAGCTCTTCAAACATCAGCACCCTGTCCCTAGACAGAAGAGGAATTACCGGAAAGTCAATAATTGATTATGTAGCATCCTAACTCAACCCTACATCATTATTATCCAGTTTCCCAGTGATGAAGGATTAGACAACAACCAACCAAGTAAAAGGTGTGTCAGAATTGAGACCACATCTGTACTGACATGCTGGAGATTGTTCTTCTGATGTTCGATTTAGTGGGTCTAGTTAAGACCGGCGTCGGTACTCCTCGCAGTCGTGAGAAGGGAAGCCCCACTGTGAAGACGGTGCTAAGTTCAGCATGAGGTATGTCGACTCCAGCTATGTTATTTACGTAGCTGGAGTTGCATTCCTTAAGCCAAACTTTCGGGTCTAGTATAGATCAGAACTGAGGGGCTGAACCTCCCCAACTCCTTTTGCAGCTGGCTCAGTGTATGATTTCACAAACCTTTCTGTTGATGTTCTGTGTGGTACGGTTATTTGGTGCCAAAACAGGTACTGTTCATTGCTCCCCTGCAGCCTGGGAACCACAGTATTTCAAATCCACTATGTCCTGCATGTTGCTCAGAGTCACAGTCGTAATGGCCCCGCACACACAATAGGCTCCACGGTGGATTTTCCAGCTCCAAAACGATTGCTCACTGACCAGTAGCAATCCAGCATTTTTAAGTTTCCATAGAGTGATTGCTACTCGCTCCCTTGCTGTCAGTGCAGCTCTCATCTTGGTGTCCCTGCTCTGGTGGGCTGGGATGAGCATGGCACATAGATCCAGGAACATGGCTTTGAGTATCAAAAGTTCTGCAGCCATTGCTCGTCATTCCTAGTCTGCATTACGATGTGATCCCACCAGTCAGTGCTTGTTTCTCAGGCTCAGGAATGGCACTCCACCACTGGCAGCTACTCTGTGAAAGCCACCCATCTCCTGGATTTGGTTTTCACTGTCCTATACCAATCTGCCTCCCAAGAAATCCTCATGTACCACACGGATTAGTTTTTTCGTCTGGCTCTGCACATACCAGAGGATTGTACATTCTGTGCTTGCTACAAGGACTTATGACAGCAGTGCAGAGCTCCATGCTTCTGCCAGAGATGGGGGAGAGCAAGGAGGGTCATGTGGGTTGGTGGGATTTTTAAAAAAGTCACGGAATTTATAAGATATAGATAACAGTATGGCACAGAGACAGTTGCATGCTGGGAAACTGACCCCTCACTCCCAGTCATGCCTGTGTGACTCCCATCTGCCCCTTCGTGCATTGCCAAAACTTCCCAAAAGACAGCACACTGGGTAGTGAGGGGAGGTGTCATTATAAATAATGTGCTTGGATATAAGCACTCGGGCTGAGTACGCCCACCACTAACACAAGAAGCCAAACAGGCACATTCCCAAACAATATACTAATTGCAGTAGCCTTACGCTGACATAATTTGTGTCGGCAAAAGACTGTGCCGTAGACATGCTCTAAGCATAACTGTACTTTGTTTTTGTTGTGGGCCAGTCACAGAGGAAAGGAGCTAAAAAGACAATGGGAAGATTACTTTGGAACAGATGCCCAGGTCTTCTTCAACCGGTAGATGGAGTTGGACTGCAGTGCTGAAACAATGGCCCTCAAGGAGGAAAAATTCTTCAGGATCCTACATTCCTATAAAGGGAGGGATTAAAAATAAAGGAGAGTTAAAGATCAATAGTGCACGCGAGCTGGCAATTTCCTGTTGTACTAATAGCACAGCTGCTGTGAATTCTTACTGCTAAATAGGCAGCTGTACAAATACAGAGCATCAAAAATGGCTCCTTCCTCTCCCCGCCTATCAAAACCTTTATAGGTTTTGGCACTCAAACCTTGTTTTCTTCACTTTCATATTTTTTTATAGCTTCCAGCTCTCCTAGTAAAAATACTAGTGGAGGTGGGTCTCTGAAGTCAAGCTAAAGAAAGCAAACCGTATCCTAGTAAAAAGCACTTTATAATTACCTTTGCCCCTTGACAGAGACTGTTGGGGCCTGCCTGTTTGTGAGAGGAATTTTAAGTGATAAACCTTGCCAAACTAAGCGACAATTTAAAAATACACACAAGGGATCAATATATTCAGGCATGAAAGTTGTTCAAGATAAGAGCTCTCAAGCCTCTCCAGAGGGTGAAGCACATCTGAATAGAAAGCTGGCTCCTAGACATTTTTCTCCCATCTTTGTGGCAACTATAACACAGAGGCTTACATGGAAGCAAAGAGGAGCTGGAAAAAGAGCAAGCAACCTGTGGCTAACTAGCTCTCCAAAGAACTCATGAAAGTGTGTCCACAGCCCAACAGTTCATGGATGCAAATGCAAACACTACCCACTCTCCCGGTCTCTAGTATTAACATTAAAAGTCACATTTCAAAAACAGTCTCCAAAATTACCCTCGTGTTTGTAAGCATGAGCTGTGCACATCTTTAGATGCTTTTTAAGAATTTATCTAATAGTGTTTAATATTGGAGAGGAGCAGGGCACATAGAGATGGCATTTGGTCTAGGTTTGTACTAAGGTTGGTGTCAAAAGACTATAGTTGGGGCTAAAGCCATTATTCAAGTTCAGGGTTAGGCTGGATGAGACCAAAAGCTCAAAAGCTATTCTTGCAAGATTTCTCGCAAACCAGCTTTTCCCACAAGGTCTTTGGCAACAGTAGAAAACAGGCTTCTGCTCTGTTCAGGCTCAACTCAGAACCCAAACCATAGAGGATGGTTTAGATCCAGAAATCTGAACCTGACACATTCTGCTACTAAATGTGAAAGGAGTTGGGATAATGGGTCCCAGCATGGACCCATCTTTAGCTTATAGCTTCCATCCTATTTAAGAAAAACACCAGGACTTCCGTTATGTATCCATGTTTTCAGAAGTTTATTTTATCCATTACATGCTAAACTGTAGTAAACATTATTTTTCTGTCTCAATTTTTTTAAAATTGCCTTTTTTTAAATGCCTCAAACATGAAATAATCAGATTTTTCTGTACTTTAAATATTCAAAAATAATCTTCATTTCAAAAAGGCAATTAGTGAGTCCTTTTATTTTATGTAGAAAATTGGCTGTTCTTGCTTAGTAAGTTTAGGTCCAAGGTGGCGTCTGAAGGGCTGGCAGCTAGAAAACACACACACACACACACACACACACACACACACACACACACACACACACACACACACACACACACACACACACACACACACTGGCTCTAAAGGCAAGGGCACCATTTCAGGAGGGTGGAAGGGGCAGCAGCCATGAGCTCCTGGATGCAGGTAGCTTTTCATCCCAATCTCCAAGGCTAAAGGAGTGAAGGGAACTCACCAGCCAGGTGTGAGAGGCATGCACGGAATGCAGGCACATTCCCCTCACTCCTTTAGCGTCGGGGATCGAGATGAAAAGCAAGCCACGTCCCAGAGCGCACTTGTTAGTGAATAATTCCACTTTCCTGGTCAGATTCTCAAACACGGGTACCTAAATATGCAAAACAGTCATTTCTACCTGCAAAATAAGCAATTCCATTTAGAAGCAGGTAACTGTGTGCGTGACTAGCCATTCTGCCTGTGCAATTACTTGACCAAGTATGCACATGCATTCTTCAACTAGGACTCAACTAAGGCAGCAGTATTTCATTTTGTATGTGAATTTATTACTGGTGAAAAATGCTGAATTGACCATCCTGGCAGCTGAAGTCCAAAGAGGAGTTACTATGTGGGCAGTGACAGTCCAGATTTCCCCTGCCACTCCCACGACCTTCTCAATATGTATCTCCTGCTCTTGAGGAGTGAAATGGGTAGTAGCTTAATGTCCTTTCAATCCTTGGCCTCTACGCATCCCAACAAGTGCTCAGTTAATACCTTTGGATGATAGTTTTTATGATGGACACCTGCATACTTGGAAACAAGACTGACACCATCAAAGCTACTTCACATGGGCCATCAAACAGAAGCTGGTCAACTACTGATTTAGGTTGAATTAGAACCGCCAAGGAAGAGGTGAAATACTCCCCATTAATATTACTTTGCCCTTATGAGCAATTTTCATTAGTCAAGCTCAAAGTGCTTTAGAAAAGAGGGATCATTAACTCCATTTTACATATGGATAAACTGAGGCACAATGTTGACGCAACGTGCCCAGAATCAGCTAGCTGGCCAGTGGCAGAGTTCCATGAGCCATCCAGTCTCATCTGTTTAGGTCCGCGTTTCTCAAACTGTGGGTCCCGACCCCCCGGGTGGTCGCGAGCAACTTAGAGGGGGGTCGCGGAATCACAAAGTTTGAGAACCCCTGGTTTAGGTAATACTAACAAATTTGGTTCTAGAGACATGAAAACACATTAAGACTGGAAAACTCAATATTTGTCCTGATTCTTTAAGTATTGCTTATTTTCTATCTCTTTGCAAGAATCCATGATTCTTTAAAGCACATTAGATTTATTTTTAAAAGAACACTGAAGCACTGAAACAAAACTCTCTCAGTGCCAGCAGCCCAGCCCTCATGAAATCAGTTCACGAAGCATCCGGCAAATAGAAGATAAATATAAAAAATTAGGAAACTAGGGTTGCTGAAGGAACTCAGAGAAGATGATATCATTCAAAAGAGCGAGACACATATGGAATCAATCACAAGGGAAAACAACTGAAGCAAAGAGTAAAAAGGAGTTCAAGAGACACCTGGGGTATGGAGAAAAAGCAGAGAAATAGGATTAAGATGAACTAAAGAAAGGGTAGGCAAATTGAGCCAGACGACCTTTTCTAACATTTCTTCTGTTCCGTTTGAGTAAATCTGTTGACTACACGCTAGTGAGCATGCTCAAAGGAAACAGAAAATGATAGAGTAAGCAAATATATTGCAGTGTCAACACACAATGAGCAATAATTTATTTTTTCTGCCTTTCTCTCATAATACTTTTATTATTACTATTACCAATTTTGTGACTGTAATCATTTACCTAAATCTCACCATTCACTTTACTCTGAAATACGTTTGTGTCGAAGAAAATATCTAGTTTGGTGATCTCATGTTTTAAATTCTAGTTTTATGGGATTTATAGATGGGGAAGGAAATAAATTACAATTACTTGTTGAAGACAAATTATTTCTAAGTGATTTTGTATTTCTGGTAGCAGATACATAGAATTTCACTTGCATTCGATCCCTTCAAAATACCTTCAATTTGCTCAAAAGCTCAATTTTCCATTTAGAATAGGAGAAATGCAAACTGGGATTAAAGCAAAGGGCACAGGAAGCATCTTTTACTGTTTTACTCGTATTTCTTTGGCCATCCCTTGAATATTGTGTCTAGTTCTGTTTGCCCCATCTTAAAGGATACAGTGGAACTAGAAAAGATTCAGAGAAGACAACTCAGATGATCACGGTTATGCAATGGCTTCCATACAGGGAGAGACTAAAAAGACTAAGGCTGTTCAGATTAGAAAAGTGATGACTGGGGGGATATGATATTGGTCTGTAAAATCATGAATGGTGTCAAAAAGTGAATAGAGAAGTATTATTTACCCTTTTATAGGATACAAAAGCAACGGGTTACCCATTTTGTCAGGAAATGAGTGACAGGGGAGGGATCACATTAGGATTACCTGTTCTGTTCCCTCCCTCTGGGGCACCTGGCATTGGCCACTGTTGGCAGACAGTATACTGGGCTGGATGGACCTTTGGTTTGACCCCATATGGCCGTTCTTATGTTATGTTCTTAATTAAATGAATAGGCAATAGTTTTAATACAAACAAGGAAGCACTTTTTCCACATAACACAGTTAACCTGTGGAACTCATTCTAGTGGACACTGTGACTAGGGATGTAAGGGTACGTCTAGACTACAGGCTTTTGTCGACAGAAGTTTTGTCGACAGATACTGTCGACAAAGCTTCTGTCGACAAAGAGTGTCTAGACTACATTCAGTTCTGTCGACAAAGCAAAGTGCTTTGTCGACATAACAGTGTAGATGCAAAGGACAGCGTAGATGCAATAACACCTTCTGTCGACAGAACTCTGTCAACAAAAGGCGTTATTCCTCGTAAAATGAGGTTTACAGCCGTCGACAAAACTACTGAGTTCTGTCGACATTATGTCGACAGAACTCAGCGGCAGTGTAGTTTTGTCGACAAGGTATAGTTTAGTCGACAAAAGTCCACTTTTGTCGACAAAACCCTGTAGTCTAGACACATCCTAAGAGGTTAACCGATAATCTGATGTTTATCAATTCCAGTTAATGGTTAAACTCCCTCTGAGCTGGCAGTCCTAGGCACCATCAATGCCCTTATTACATTCTTGTTACACTTTGCTTAGAAAACACGGCCTCATATGTCTAATTTTAAGAGGACCTCGACAGAGTTCTACTCCCTTCAAGAAGATTAATCATTTTTCTTTCCTGAGGAAAATGAATTGTTTGACTTTGCAAACCTTCCTCACCATAATAATAGTCCCAACACAGCACTTCCTATCTTTGAAACACATGGATCCACTCACAACACTGGGATAAGGCAGTGTTAACATCCCCATTTTAAAGATGGGACAATGCAAAATCTTGCACAAGACCACCAAGAGAATCAGTCTCAAAAATAACCTGTGGACAAAGCACATGACCCCCACCTCCCAAACAACCATTGACTGAAAGAAGACAGAGCAAAATGCTTTACATGTGCAATATGAATCCACTTTTCAATGATCTTGGCTCTATGCTGAGTTTTGAGGTCCTTGCCCTTCAAGATGGTGCTGACGACACATTTGGTAACTGCATTGAACTGGGAGATGGTGGCTCGTATGGTGGGTGCCAAGTGTTTGTTTTCTTTCTTATCTCTCCGAGACCAGATGCATCCCAAGCAGTGGTGGGGCACCACTTTCTTAAAGAGCTTCTAGAACAAGAAGAGGTTTGTAAATCAGCAGGACTCTCAGAGATCTCTCTTGCTAATATGCAGAAATGCACCTTTTAAAAGTATGTTGGAGCTAAAACTGACAATAGATAAATGCTCATTTCCTCGGATAGGAAAGTTTCCTTTGCTCTACATATACTTGACAACAAAAAGGAAATATAGCATAGTCAGCTAAAAAGTACTTAGAACATTTAGCAAAGGGCTGGTTCTCAGGGGAGGGAAAGCCAGGAAGTTGCCCTGGGTGCCTTCCTCCAGTGAAGGCACTGTACCACTGACGCTTTTAGCTGGGTTTTTCTCCCACCACCATGCTGATTGGTCAGCCCTCTTTTCTTCGGTTCACTGATTGGCGTGCGTGTGTGTGAGTGCGTGTATATATGGGGTGGTAGTTAAGTATTTTCCACCCTGGCAGGCAAAAAGCTAAGGGGGAGGGTCTTGTCCAAACACACATCACATATTATATATACAGTATGAACATATCTAGTGAGGCGTGCACCCCCCTGTATCTGCATATCAAAAGATACCAATATTATCCATACGAACAGACTAGTATGAGCATAGTAATTATAGATGTCTACGGAAGAGTGACACAGTCACAGCTGAGGAGGCCTCAAGTACCAGATATTAAACTAGTTCTATGTTATCCTTTATCTTTGCAAAAAGGCTATGAAGTAGCAATATATACATGCACCAGCAATTTTAAAAACACTTGGCCGAGTTAAATAATCCACCTGGCTGAAATAGGATCAGGTAGCCTAAAACAGTTGTGTGCTACTGCCCTGGTAAGCTTTATGGAACACTACACTTGTATTGGTTAACATGATTTAAAAGAAAATGAAAATACACAACACTAAGTACCCTGGCATTTTCCCCAGTAGTGTCTGCCCCTAAATGTACACAGCACTTACTGCATCCATGTATGTTAACTGCTCTGCCACAAGGTCTTCTGGGAAAAAAGAGAACTCTTCTGACCTTCCAGTCTCCATTTCGTCTTCCTCATCAAGGCTGAAAGTGAAGGTGCTGTGGAACCCATCTGTCCAGCATAGAAATTATAACATGACTTGAAAAAATACATGTGCAAAACAGTGCATTAAAGCTACTCTTTATTATTACCGTATTTATCTGTATTATAGTGGAGCCAACAAATCTTATCTGAGGTCGGGGCTCTACCATGCTAGGCATTGTAGTGACACACATAGGGCAAGAGAGTCCTTCCTCTAAAGAAATTACGACAAGACTTGCAGGTATAAAAGTTTCTCCCTCCTACAACAGAACCTCATTAGTCCGCTGACCTTCGATTTTCAGGATGCTTTCTAACCTAAAAAAATCAAAACAGCAAAGGGCCACACTGCGTCCCACATTCCCTGCATAGGATATGCATTCAGATTTAGACTATTCTTCATGGAAGGGTGGGGTACCAGACATTTCCTTGGGGCAGCCCCGCCTTCCTAGGTCCCTCTAGACGTCCTGGTGTGGATCAAGCTGGGGAGGAGAGTAGCCCAATATGGTTCTCCTTCCTGCAAGATACTCCTTTTCAGACTCCTCTTGAGCAGCATTACCTAGGAATAGGGGCACAGAGCTGATGCAAGGACACAGGGACGCCATGCAGATGGCTCTGACAGTCTGTGACTCTCCCAAGGTGCACAAAGATCCTAGAGAACTCTCCAGGGTTGGGAGCAAAACCATGGTTTATTCCATCACGAAAACATTTCCCATCACTTAAGGATATGGGAGGGTCTCAACTCTCCATGAAGATATTTCATTCTAAGTCCCCCTCCCATGGATTTTTCTGCAGGAAGAGGAGACCCAGTCCAATAAATAAATTAAGGGTGGACTCTCCCACATCTCAACAAAGACTGAACAGCAAAGGGAAATATACATTTCAGAGTATCTCTTGAAGCATTTCATACCAAATCACGACTAAGCAATTCTTAAAATAAAGCAAAATGCAGGACAATGTAGCACTTTAAAGACTAACAAGATGGTTTATTAGATGATGAGCTTTCGTGGGCCAGACCCACTTCCTCAGATCAAAGAAGTGGGTCTGGCCCACGAAAGCTCATCATCTAATAAACCATCTTGTTAGTCTTTAAAGTGCTACATTGTCCTGCATTTTGCTTCAGCTACCCCAGACTAACACGGCTACATCTCTATCACTTAAAATAAAGGATATTACGTGATGGGTCTCCCCCGCAATGGTTTTTTTTTCTCCTTGTTCACTACTTTGCAAACTCCAGTAATTCACATCAGGTCTCCCAGTCATTAGGAAAAGACTCTACACTGTGACAAATTAAAACTACTGGAAGGTAGAAACCGGAATCTAGATACACCGATTTACTGACAGAGCTAAAAGAAGAATGTGGAAACGTCTGCTTCAGCCTTATCTGCAGATATTTTACAAAAATAAGCACATGAAAATGAATTTTCATTACAAATGTTTATGAAAATCACCTCTCTTCTTTTTTGACTAGACTTTCCCCCTCCTGGAATCCTCCTGCTGCCGGTCCGCCTCCTAGATCATCAAATTCAACTCCATGACCACAACAAGAGTTTAAATAATCTTGTCTTCAATTCTGCTTTCATTCCCTTTACCCACCTTCCTGCCCCTCCCCAGCCTTTTCCTTTACAGCCCCTTTATCTTCTTTACCCAATCTCATTTTGACACCTTCTGTCTTGCTGTTTTTACCCTTGAAGCAGTCACCCAGTCCCCATCTGTGAAGAATACTCTGCTCCTTCAAATCCTTCAATACCCATCTCTCTAATCCAGCTATTCTCTTTCCAACATCACTAATGAACTCGGTACACTCCTGCTCCTGAACTGCCATCCTGTGCTTGTCTGCTTGTGTCTTATTAAGTAGCAAGCTCTTTGGGACAGAGAACACATAGTCTCTATGGCTGCGATCTGGCAGTCTAATCCACAAAGCCCTACAGGAGTCTGCCCATATCCAACCAGATCTGGGTCTACATATGTAAAGTTCATGACAATTCATAGCATGAGCTAGCACTGAATTTATAACTATTATTATTATTATTATTATTTATTCAAATCTGAACTTTTGAAACGTATTATTGTTTCCATTTTGCCTAAGGTGAGCAGACCCAGAATGGACATGGAATAAAATGAGTGACCACTATGAAGCAGCTCTCATTTAAGTGAAGTGCCTGTGATTCAAATAGGAACCTTTTCAAGGGTTACTTCAGGAAACTAATGCAGGAGCCGAGTGCCTGGGAACTGCTTTTCCTTTTGGACAACAGTTAGAGCTAAAAATATTAAGTCTTTGGACTTCCATTGTTTGGCTTGCTGGAACTAAATCCAGGAAAGTACATCATTAGACACATATTAGCAACACTGTAGACTTGCATGTTTCTAATAAGGAACAGATTTAAATGAATAATGAATTCATTTGGCACTGTGTCTGGTTATGCAATAATTCTTCATTTCTGGAACATCCGGCAGATAATGGTTGTAATGCCACTTTTTTGTTGTTTGCCTTTTTCCCCTTTTATTCCATGTATCATTTCCTTTCACTCATCTCTCAAAGATGTTCACTGAAAGTGGTTCGCACATTGCACAAATTCCAGTAACTTTCTAGCTATGCTAATTATGTCACAGGAAATTTTTTATCTGGGGTACGGACTACATGCCAGGTTTGATACTATACAGAGCATCTGTGTGTTACTACAGCTCACTATTGTTTCAGTGGATCTTTGACCTGGTAAGGCAATTTTTTCCTCTGTCCTTGGACATCAGGAGCCCGCCACTCAAATAGGAAAAAACAGCCACACACATTTCCTTTGACATGGCGGTAGCAGGAAGAGAAGCCTTCATGACAAATAGGCTTGTGACTGAAGCTGCATTTGGTCCCAGCACAGTAACAGTTGAAGGGATTTTAAATTAATTAATTTATTTATTGAGAAAACTAATTGGAGAGCAGCTGTGGTTTTACTCTGAAGACAGAGAATGAAATGGCAGTTAACTATATGACTGCTGCAGCAACTTCTATGCCCTGGCAAAGTTCTTAGAAATGCTGGTGTTCCCAAATTTCTATCAGAATTATTAGACATACGATTCCACGCTGCATGTTCGTACTTCATCCCTGATGGTAACTACACTCCCTGTGAGATTCAACAAGCAAACAGCTAAGCAAAAGTCCAAAGGGCTGGATTCTAGACCAAATGTAACCCAATTGACCTCAGTGGAATTACTCTTGACCTACAATGATCAAAAATCACACCCCCCCGCTCTACAAGATAGTCTGGGAGAGTAGGCAGTAACAACATCAGTATAAAAATGTAACTTACTCTCATGTTTCACTTCTTGCTTCTGAAACTGCTCCAAGAGGTTTAGTGCCCTTTTCTCCGGGTCAGAGCCAGGCATGATCCGTTTAAGATAATCTAGCAGTTTCTGCAAACAAGGGTAACTGGGTGGCTCTCTGAAGTCTTCAGAGCATTGGTCAAGCCAGGCTCTCAAGATTGAGGCTATTGCACTGAACAGAAATTGGAAAAGGTTGATTGTCATTTATGCCAGCGTAAAGAGGGGACAGAATAATATGATATATTCCCACTGCTGTCAGTGAGCATGGAATTCTGAGAGGGGGGCATTTTTGCATGAGGCTTTATTCTAATTTCATTTACACAGATTTTACCTTTGACCACAGTGGAGTTATTCTGTATATATACCATTATAAATAGGTGCTCAATCATACCCCAGAAGGCAATAGCGAATCAGATCCATTATTTTCAGCAGCACCAAACCCCTCCTATCCATTCAGGATGTCTATCAAACAAGGCATAGGTAAAACAGTTCAGATAATAACAGAAACTGCCCTCCTTCAAGCACCACCTTCATCCAAAATGCAAACCAAATACTTGTTCTTATCTTATTAATAATTTCTTTGCACTTTTGTACTTCAGTGTTTGCATCGATTTGTGCAGTGTTTCTCTTTCAGTATAGCAGACACAAGAAATGCAAATTGTTTGGATAAGCTTAGCTAAGCATGCAAAATAAACCCAAATGCTTAAGCTTTACAGATTTGTCTACCACCCTCTGTTCCGTGTTCTAGCCATACTCCATTGTCTTTCTCCAAATAGCCAATATGTTTTTAAGACTATGATGACTTGCTGTTTTACAAACATTTCTGTATTTTCAACTGTCTTTTCTATTTCCTTCTATAATATGGCAAGCAACCTGCTTTTTTGATCAGAAAGAGTGCTTTGAAGGTTGGCTGTAATATTACTTGGTTAGAGCAGCCAGCAGGAGTAACTATAGAATTACAGGAACAGAGCTGCACAAAATATTAACAACCAAGGATGAACACAAGCAAAACTCTTTTGGTTTGGGGCTTCATTACAAACTCAAAACAGACTGTACAACTCAGGTGGTTCACTTGGGGCCACATCCTCACTCAATCAACAATCCCTTTGATTACATACTGAATAAGGACTTCAGGATCTAAGCTTTTTGTGATAATCAGTTTTATTTTTTTTCACAGCTTCTTTCATTTCCCTAAACAAGCTCAGTCATTCCTCAGTAGGGGTATGTCTACACTGCCACCCTAGTTTGAACTAGGGTGGCTAATGTAGGCATTCAAAGTTGCAAATGAAGTCCGGGATTTAAATATCCTGGGCCTCATTTGCATCTTGCCGGGCGCCGCCATTTTTAAATCCCCCTTAGTGCGGACTCCGTGCCCGCGGCTACATGCGGCACAGAGTAGGTAGTTCGAATTAGGCTCTCTATGCTCACCTCGTGTACCAGTGGCTTAACTGAGTTTTACAATAAACAACTGGTCTGTTGAATTTCAGCAGCTATGGTAAATTGACCTTTCAAGTCTTCTGCCCATTTAGGAATGAATTGGAACTTGGAATGGAGAGCTCATTTATAGCTCTGAGAAGGATGGTAGGGTTTTTTTTAGTGCTAATACTACCCAACACATTTTTATATTTAGTGCTGTTTCCAGAGGCTTTGATGATGGGCGCTTTCATATACTGAAAAATAAACAGAGTTTAACACAAGCGCAGTCTCTCGGAGTGGAGTTGAAAAGTTCACAGCAGTTACAGACACTGATTTTGCCAGCAAAATAATTTCAGTCAAGAGGGGAAAGAAAAAAAAGTACATTGTACAGACAACGGCTGTATCCCACTGACCTCCTATTGGCTGATTGTTTAATCAGTATATTAGGGAGGGAAGCATTCTGGAGAAAGGCTGGATACGTGCCCAATCTTGTAGCAGCTTTATGTTTGATGTCCCTGGGAAGAAACTCGCTGTACTTGATAGGCCAAGAAACAGATAGGAATGTGAGACCGCCAAGATCTCAGACAGGAAATCAACATCATAGAATCTGTTCTTCATGTGGGGATTGCAAGCCATAAATCTCGGACTCTCCCCACGTTATACAGTGTACGGCATATTTTGTGGGCTGCCATGGGATGCCTGATTTTAAATTCCTCTCTTGAGAGCCACGCAATGCAGGCTCTATTCTGTAATGCTTTCAAGCTGTCATTCACGAGCCTAGAGGTCTTCCTTGCTCAATGGTATAAACACCGTCCCTAACATTTTAAAATCCTCACACAGCCCATTGTGGGGTGGGCCAAGAGCTGTAGTTTTCTCGCCTGCCAAAATGGGTCCACAGGCCACCACTTATCACCTCATATTATGTCTTC
Source organism: Pelodiscus sinensis (assembly GCF_052426305.1). Taxonomy (NCBI): domain Eukaryota; kingdom Metazoa; phylum Chordata; order Testudines; family Trionychidae; genus Pelodiscus; species Pelodiscus sinensis. The sequence continues at coordinate 59,344,002 of NC_143060.1, forward strand.
CCCCAGCACGATGCAATATCCCAATGCTGTGCCATACTATTAAGTTCGTGCAGCAGCCCCCAACGATTCTTTTATACCCAGAAAGCAGCACTAGTAGGACAGGAAGCATATGGACAGCCAGAAGGAAAGAGTCCCTCGTATCTCCTAACAGCAACACCATCACTTCCTTCTAGAGTGGCACTGACATGTTACAAAGTGAGCTTCCTCCTCCATAACGGGAAGGACAGCTATGATGTGGGGCCTTGATGGAGCGAGCGTGGATGCAGAAGTCAAGCCGTGGAATCCTTGGGTCCAGAAAGGAATTCTGAGGCCCTCTCTCTGCAAAGGCAGCTATGCAGCATGTGTCTTACCCCAACTGGCACTAACAAATGAGTTGGGGAACTTGGTGCCTTGGTTGGGGTTAAAGAACTCTGCTAAGTCCACAACTATTGTCCCCAGGATGAGAAAATTTTATGAGCCTTAGTTACACCTTCAACTCTGCACAGCACCAGTTATAGTTGCAAAAGGGATTATATGAGATGGCTGACTAGTTTCCTACTGTAGCAGCCAGCCAAACAGGAAGCATTTGTTCCTATTACCTCTCCTTTCCTAAATCCATGCTATAAACCAACCACTGAACTGTGCTTTGCGAGGGCCAGTCTCACTGATCTCTTTTCACATGCTTTCCAAGATTTCCCCTCAGAAATGAAGTCAACCCAATTTCTAGTGTATCAGTTTTATCTTTTCTAAAGTAATATGGGGACCATGTTGTTTGCTATTTTCAAATCCTTAGGAACAGCTCCTGAAGCCAGGGAAAACCTTGTACACATCAGCGACAGGTTCATAGATTTCCTTCCCATGGTAGTTGGTTCTTTAAGTATACCAAACCCTTCTATAAGCAATGCAATTGCTACCTGTAGAATATCTTGTTTCTTGGCCCTGCAAGACATTTATTGGGCAGGATTATTGTTGCTGGGAGATCCTCACCTTCTCCTTAAAAGACGGGTGCGAATTCACTGACTGAACAGCGCTGCTGGTTCTTCTTCATGTTAGCTGAGGGTGCCTCTACATTTCTATTTGCACCTCTATCGATTTATTTTACTCGGTTTTCAACTCTCCCACTCCTCCAGACCTCCAGTTGCCTTCCATTTGACTCTATACTTCTCTTAACTACATTTGTTTCTGTTGACGTTTTTTAGCTTAATTGTCTTTCCTGGAATAAATGTTGATTGTACCTTCCCCATATGAATCTTTAATGCTTCTCACTATGGATTTCGCAGGCATGAGAAAATTCCAGCCAATTTTCTATCAATTGTCTCACATTCTTTCAACATCTGCTTCCCTAAAGTCCAGTGTTTTGGCATTGTTAAGCACCGTAACTGCACATGGTGCTTTCCAGCTGAAATAATAAGCTCAACAGGTAACAAAAGACAAATTCTCTGTCACAAACATCTAAAGACACAAAAAGGTCTGGATCAAATACAAATAGCCTACCCCATCCCCAAGCATTCTATAACAAGAGCCCAAAACTTTACAGCATTGGTATTGCGGGTTCTCGTGCTTTAGATAATTAACATGGAACACAGTAATATTTTATTAGAGCTGAACCTCTAGGAATGTCTCATGGTTGTTATTAGTGAGAGGCTTTGTGGAAGTCCCTGCACAGCAGGAGATGGAAGGGTTAGACATTAAATTGATTCATTTCCTGCATCAGATTCCAAGCTTCTTTTATAGTTCTAGCTAAAGAAGTTTCGATGGGGTTTGACATTAGCTGAATGAACAAAGGCACCAAGCATTTGGAGGCATTTTGGTTCCCTTTCTCTCCCTATCGCTTGACAGATACAGAGGGGATGTCACAAACTGGTAAACTGAAACCAACTTATGAAGTAAAAGTACAGCTTTTCTGTTTCCATCTTCCTGGATGTGGCTTTAAAGGAATTCTACTGTGCTCCAATTCAGCTGGGATTCAAACCTCAATCTTGTGTCATGCTGGTGCAGCAGTAATGTCTAGGTTCCTGGGAGAAGGGAACTATTTGAGGGCTACAAGTGGGTTTGAAGCTCACTGATTCTTTGCACTACAAAAGCAAGTTTGTTTATTTCCCAAATCTCAGTTAGTCTGGCTGAGAAATGTAATGGCTTTTTCATAGCGCCCTTAATGTGGATTCACATGCTTCAATGTAAAATCATATAATTAAAATCACTAAAGCTAACTACAAGGCCTACAAAACATCTGATTCCACATTTAGGAGACTGATTTTCTGACTCAGAAGCTTTCTTTTCAGTATCTTTGAGAAACAGAACTTTGGACCGAACCTCTTAGTTTTACAATTGCAGCTCAAGAATATCAGTGTAAATCAATGGATTCAAATGTGATTCACCTTCTTTACTCTGAAACATAAATAAAACATTTCCATTATTACTGTTATTAGATTCTGTTTGATCTGTCTATTGATACCATTGGAGTAGTAATTTCACTGGCTAAATATATGAGGCATTTCTATGGATAAGTAAGAATATAACATCGTATTGTTTATAGGCAACATTCTCTGGCATCTCTCCAAATCAAATTACTCAATGAAATGCCTAACTGGATTCAGCATTTCTCTGTGGACATACACAAGTATCAGGACACAGAATAAATATGACCAAATGAGTGGCTTTGTGACAACCTATTAATATTAAACTACTGGTCCTCCTTTACTGCAAACATTGCAAATGAACCTCTACATTTAGACTAAAGGCTTCTTATCTGCAGTGCAGAAGCCTGATTCACCACTTCTATAAACTTTACTAGGAACCTTTCAAGTTGATGGCTACAGTCAAAGCACTTTTTGCTGGAGTGCATAATGTGCACTTACTGAGTACTCCCAGTGTCACAGCTCCAGCAGTGAACCACGGGCACATGGTCTCAGCACTACCTTGACCCTGACAACTAGTAAAAACATTCTCCAGTATCCATTTAAAGCCGATCTGCAACACGGACAAGAAGATGCAACACTTTGTATGGCAAAAGCTTTACTAGCCTGCAATCTACCCTGAATTAGTTCTGGCCAGCTCTGAACTCTTGCAGTCCTAAGTATGAGAAATGCCTCTTTAGCATATCTAGGAGTGCGCCCATATATCTAGGTTGTAGGTATTCGTACAGCAGTCTGTCAGCACTAAAGTAGCCCTGAATTCAAACTTAAAACTATCTTCTTGGGCAGAGCTGGGAAAAATGGCCTTCCAGGCCACTGGATCTGGCCCATGGACGCAGCACGGAGCCTTAGTCACGCTCCCTGCCTGCCCCATCTCTCATGCCTTTCAGAAAAGCAGCTGCCAGGCGCTGTATGTCTTTGAACAGCTGTGACCCATGGAAGGGGGGGAGGCTTCCACCCACAGCCCCAATTGGAGCTTTGGGCCAATGGAAGTGGCCTGTTTGCCCCACACTCCTACCTCCCTACCTTCTACAACTCAAACCCCTGCAGCCCCTCCTGAGCCCCAATCGCCTATCCCAAGCACCGCATGAAGCACCCCTCCCACCTATTCCCTCAGGCTCGGAGCTATTCACAGACTCACAAAACCTTGCAGGGGAAGGAGAAACGTGCTGGGCTGCTGGCTAAGAATCACCTAGGTATGTCTCCCAGCCAGAGCCTGCCTCTGGCACCTCAGCTCAGTCTTCCCCCCCAGCTCTATGCCCCACACTCCTACCTCCCTACCCTACACAACCCAAACCCCTGCATCCCAGTCCCCTGCCCCAGGTCACAACCCAAACCCCTGCACCCTCTCCTGAGCCCCAATCCCCTGTCCCCGGTCACAACCCTCTCCTGCCCTATGTCACAATCCAAATGCCTGCATCTCCGTCTGCACTCTGTTCCCTGCCCCAGGTCACCACTCACTGCCTCCTTCATCCAAACTCCCTCCTAGACCCCACACCTCCTCTTCACTCAAGACCCTTATCCCAAGCTGCCTTCTGCACCCACTCTCCATCCCAGAAACCACACCTCTTCCATTAATATCATAAGCTTCAGGGGGTAGCCGAGTTAGTCTGTACGGGATAAACTTAAAAAACAACAAATAGTCTGGTAGCACTTTATAGACTAGCAAAACATGAGCTTTCGTGGGCGTAGCCCACTTCTTCAGAAAGTGTGGCACTTGACCACTTTCCAAAGTCTTGGAATGCCCCCCCCCCATCAAAAATTATTGCCCGCCCCTGTTCTTGGGGGTAGATATGGAGAATGAGCTTCTTCAAAGATATTTGAAGAGAGTTACAACCTCTATCAATGCCAAGAAGTTGATTGAGGATCTGTGCACTATCGCTACGAGACCTATTCTGTTATCGAAGGTCGTCTCTTGAAAACTTGGTCTCGTTTACCTTATGCACAATACACAAAGCAATTTCACAAAGCCTCTCCACAAAGTACTTACAAGAGGCCTGCAATGTCTCTTAACTTTCGCATAACTTTTTCTTTCTAGTGTCCCACAGCTAATGCCACGGTAGCCTGGAGGGTCTTTGCACCAGATGTGCACTGGGAATACTGATACAGCAGAAAATGATGTGGAATTTTCCTATATATTGGTTACAAGGTCACAAGACAACCCAGGCACACACCTGAACTATACAGGCTAGCTGTCAAAAGGTAACTAGCCTAATGTGTGAACTTCTTGGCATTCCATTAATTCTATACTATCACCAGGGGAGCTGAACAGCCTGCGTGATGGGAGGTAAGATGGAGGGGGGCAGCTTCACACTCCCACAAGGGCGGAGCCTTGGGCAGCGGGATAGGGTCAAGGAGAAGCCAGCTCTCCATGCCATCCGGAACGCAGCGCTTCCCTCAGCCCTCACAGCCACCTGGAATGCGCCGCGTGGCGCTCCAGTGGCAATTTAAAGGGCTCAGGGCCCCTCTGTCTCTCCAACCTGTCAGTGGGCCTGACTATCATAGTGTTATACCTTTATTAAGCTCTCTCATTTCTTCTCTTAGTTCTACTCTTGCTACAGATTATTTGTATTTTGCCTTGCTTCATGTATTATTTTATACTGAACTGCCATACTCCTTGTTTGCCCAACCATGTGGGACAGGGTTGTTATGACTTAGAGCAAACCTCTGTTTAAAAAATAACCATGTGATCTTTAATAGACATGAAGAGCAGACTGGCTCTTGTTTTTTAAAGTCTGATTCTAAAGTTATGATTTTAAAAACAACTCGTATGTAGCATATCTGCACAAAACCAGCGGAAGCGTGGTTTGACATTTTATGATGAAGTTCTAAAATCCCAGGTGCAACTTTGAATCTCTGAATTATCACACGAGGAGGCTGGTAAAACAGAAGAAAAAAATGGTTGATTATATGATTCCCTATGTGAGACTGTCCACAAAGAAATGTTGCGATGGGTTATTTCTAGCCACTAACACGGCTGCTTCTTCCTCTTATTTCTTTCATCCTTATAGAAATGTGAACACAAGATGTATTGGTTTTCTCTTCTAAGAGAAATGAGTTCATGAAATTATATCTGAATTAGAACTGTAAGCCAAGAGAAAGTCTGAGTCACCAGCACCACATGACACACAAGATGACCAGAAAGCTATTCTCTTCTTATAATTTATGATTCAGGTTAGAAACAAGTAGCCAAGGGAGACGCATTGGGAATGAATGGGAATTTGTAGTTATAAAGTATCTGTGTAAAGCATGTATACATCTTATAGATTTCATAATCAGCTGTGTTTTGTTATAATTTTTAGCATGAAACTTAATGTAAATTAATTTTAAAAAAAGAACATGGATAAAATTCAACCATGCTGTAAGAAGTTACCACTCCCATGGAGCTCTTGGGATCAAATTCGACAGTGCTGGAAATGATAATGTAAGTTACGTGATGGATGTCAATTCCTCAGAAGACACATTTAAGTACTAAAGCAGTGCAACTTGCACCAATTTGGAATTCAGGGGCTGTGTAAAAGAGCATTAATTACATATCGAGAGGGAGGAAGCTAAGGGTGTAACAGGAAAAGCAAATAGCAGGAGGGAGCCTGATAAAGTGTACAAGGCATTTCTGCTTAACACACACACACATGCTCCTGTTAATTGCTACTTCTCAATTTGCACATATGTTGAATGACAATAAGCAAAAGACACAATCTTACTATTTTCACCTATTTTCTCTCAAATTTACATCCAGGGTCAAATTTTACTCTTACACAGGTCTAAATCCAGAGTAATTCCATAAAGCCATTGGGGTCCCTCTGCATTTACGGTGGTGAAAGTACCTTCTCCATTTTTGTTCTCTCCTCTTTTCCTCTCCTCCATTCAGTTTTTTTCCTTATATTATATTAGAAGATTTACCTGGCATTGCTCAAGTCCTTAACTCAAATAAGTTTTGTTTTTCTTCATTTAAATCATTGTTCGGGGTGGGGTTGGGGATGAGGGGTTCAGTAGGCAGGCGGTCCCAGAAAGAGAGGACAAACACAATCCTCTCTCACCGCAGCAGCTTGGAGCCATGTGAAAAGCGCTTCTCTATGGCCGCTGCAGCTCCAACTGGCATACCCGGGGGGAGGCATACGTGTCCCCTGGCCGGGGGATAGACATACAAACAGACAAACTCTCTGAGATTATAGTAGATAGCCGTCCCTTTCTCCACCTCTCACCTGTTGGCCCGGTGGGGTTATAGTTGTCCCAGACCCCATTTCTGGCTCCTTGCTGCCCCCGTGGTCATTCTGCAGTATACAGCCCTCCTGCCAGACCCTTTCCCTTCCAGTTTATGAAAAACAATCAAATTCCATGTACATCCCATTAGCCTGGCACAACCTAACCCTGACCTTGCTTTAACTGATAAAAGGAAGCTACACCCCAAATCTGAAGGTCCTAGTTCTTACTGTTTAGGAGGAGTTCCTGAACAAACAAACAGACTCACAGATGGGACAGACAGACAGATACATATTTTTAAAATATTTAGTAAGGTTTTTTTCCTTCTATCTCGGTATATTTTCCAATCACATTTCCAATATCCATTTTTCCTATGGGTACCGATAGTACATTTTAAAATTCATCACTCATGAGTAACAGAAGCACCTCAAACTCATGCTGACAAAAGCCCACATGCTACCCCACACCACTACATATTCCCTATATTTCACATATATATTTGGTCAACAGCCGTTTATTTTCCCATGAAACTCACTCAAATCCATCATCTGCGTTGCCACAAGATCTTGCTCTCTCTCAAATTTTATGAAGGGGCCGACCCAAATTCAGAGAGGTCAAATGGCTTGCCCAAAGTCGTAAGAGATTCAATAGCTCAGCTTGGATTGGAGCCCAGTATCTTTGGCCTTCAGCCATTTTTTCTACCCACCACATTTTACTGCCTTCTCTGTATTTCTGACATATTTAAGAACTAGCATGTACGCTTGGAAGAGCGCTTTATGACAATATGTTTTCCCACATGCAGAGAGGAATCAGAGAGTCAAGTTGCTGTGTGAGCCCAGTACAAATGCCTTGACAGTATATTTCTTCTTCCAGACACACAACTCTGTCAATGGCTGGCTCTTAATTTCTGACCTCATTTATTTAAAGGTCATCAGCAAGGGTATAGCAATTAATATAGGATAATACTTTGACTCTGAGTAGAACTTCCTATTGGGGATTTCATCGTATTTTACAAACATTAATTAAACCCCACTACACTGTAAGGTAAGTTTTGTTACTGGGGAAACTGTAAGGCCCAGAGAGGTTAAACAATTTGCCTAAGGTCTCTAAGCAAATCAGGAGTGGCCTACACTACACAATTAGATTGACCCAGCTATGTTACTCCAAGGTGTGAAAAATCCACACACCTGAGCAATATAGGTAAGCCCACGTAAGTCCCAATGTAGACAATGCTAAGTTGTCAGAAGGATTCTTTCCCTCAACCTAGCTCCCACCTCTTGGGGTGGTGGATTTCTTAGGCTGACGAGAGAAGCCCTACCATTAAGCATAGGTAGTGTTTATGTTGAAATACTATAGAGGTAATGCTGCAGCTGTGCTACCAGAGTGTTTCACATGGAGACACCCTCAGTTTCAGGGTGAGCATTAGAAGCAGGAAGTCTTGATTTCCAAAGCATGTTCCCTTAACCACTAAGCCACACTCCTTCCTTGTTAAATCCACACAGCACAGAGCAGCAAGGGATGGAGCCCGCCATCACAACTGAGTAGGGTTTAAACCACCTCAAGATTCACCAATTCGGCTTCAGTAAGATGCCCCACAACATGCTATGCTGTGACATTACCGTCAGCATAGAGAGCCAGCAGAGTAAGGAGCCGGCCTGGGGTGGCACTGGCATGTTAGCTGAGTGGCAGTATTTTAGAATATAATGTTGTTTTGAAAAAAATGATGCCACACTCTATTAAACACACGTACCTATGGTTTTAGGACTATACAAAGCTGAAATAGGGACAGGAAAGGAGTGTTGGACTTATTTTTTCAAAACAAACTGAAGAACTTGAAAGCTGTGAGGACTCCTTTCTTTTGTTATGCCACAGACAAACCAGCACAATGAAATTAAGAAGCTTTTAGTAATGCTCCTATTGATGGAATTGAGAACAGCTTTATGGGGAAGCTGACAGCATTTACACTAGACAGAGTGGAAGAGCATCAAAGATCGTTAGGCAGGGCAATCAAATAAAATCATCCAGTGATTTTATGCTGCTGTTGCACATGCAAATTGTAGATCATGCAGAGGCCAAAGTACAAATGCTGTGACATAAGATTAGTTGCACTCTTGACTTTTAAAGTTAAATAATATTCTACATACAACCAAAAAGGAAGACAACATACATTTTTAAATAGCCTCACTATTTTGCACCTGCATGCTATGCCACCAAAACTTTAAATGGCACATGCACACACTTGTCTCTGGAGGGGTAGAGGGAAGAAGAGGACCAAAGACACTACTATAATACAATATACAGGACTATGTAGCACTTTAAAGACTAACAAGATGGTTTAATAGACGATGAGCTTTCCTGGGCCAGACCCACTTCCTCAGATCAAATAGACTTCACTTGAAAGAGAATCATCTGAACTGTCATTCATGCTTAAATTCAACACTTTACACTCAAGTTTGAATAAAGACGCTAATTATCTTACCCATTACAAAGATAGCCTCCCCAATTATCACCTCTAATATCATTAGCTCACAGACATTTACCTCCCCCCCCCTCCCCCTTCTGTTCGAAATTTAGTTTGTCCTTTTCATATGTGTTCATTTTTTTAATTGAATCCTTTGATATATATGGTTGTGACAATTTTCTTCCACTATTTGATCTGAGGAAGTGGGTCTGGCCCACGAAAGCTCATCACCTAATAAACCATCTTGTTAGTCTTTAAAGTGCTACATAGTCCTGTTTTTTGTTTCAGCTACACCAGACTAACACGGCTACATTTCTATCACTATAATACAATATAAAAATCAGTAATACATAGTCATGTATTTTTGGGGATAAGAAGAGCAAGGGAAACAAACATGCTTAGTTTCTCACTGTGTTGGCCACCTCAAGATACATTGTCTGATCTGCTTCCCTGTCTCCCTCAGAGATCTGAAGTGTGTAGCATGTTAGAGTTAGGATAGAGTTACTGCTTTGTGTTATCAAAGTTAATACTGACTGCTGCATATTTTCAAAGGAAAAGAAGATTATGGTGACCACATCCTGAGTGAGGTTTTGCTGTACAGCAGAAAGCCACACTTACTTCCTGAGCACTGTTTTGGACTCTGGGGAATTGTGGCTCCCATCTTCTTCACAGTCTGATGTCTCCAGGCTTCCATACCTATACAACAAGATGGATATTTTAGGCTGTTATTAAAAATCAAGTTTAAATAATAAGGATTCAAAGGTAATAAGGCCTTAGTGGCCACAGAATGGAATATTGGTATATTACAAGTAGGGGGCTTGCCAACCCCCTCTCTCTGGAGGCTTTTGTGGCCAGAGAGAGCGAGAACTACACTTGCCAACTCCCTCTCTCTGGGGGTAGATGTCTGGCCAGGGAGGAGGGGGGAGGACCAGGCTAGGGGTAGGTATTTGGCCAGGGGGAGGGTGCTAGAGAGGAATGGGGGTACAGGGTCTTGGTAGAGAGGGTTTATGAGGGGGGTGCGAGGTCACAGCAGTGAGTGAGCAGGGTGGGCGTCTGGGGTGTCGGCAGAGGGTGTGTGAAGACACTGGGGTGCAGGGTCTCAGCAGGGCAGTGAGTGAGCGGGTTGGGGTGCAGGGGCTCGGTTTGCGGGGTATGAATAAGGGGAATAGGGGTGCAGGGTCTTGGTGGAGGGGATGAGGATATAGCGGGGCGCAGGGTCTTGGTGGAGGGGATGAGGATGGAGGGGGGGGGGGGGGGCACAGGGTCTTGGTGGAGGGGATGAGGATGGGGGGCGCAGGGTCTTGGTGGAGGGGGATGAGGATGGGGGGGCGCAGGGTCTTGGTGGAGGGGATGAGGATAGGGCGAGGGGCGCAGGGTCTTGGTGGAGGGGGATGAGGATGGGGAGAGGGGGGGCGCAGGGTCTTGGTGGAGGGGATGAGGATGGGGGGTGCAGGGTCTTGGTGGAGGGGATGAAGATAAAGCGGGGGCGCAGGGTCTTGGTGGAGGGGATGAGGATGGGGGGGTGCAGGGTCTTGGTGGAGGGGATGAGGATAGGGCGAGGGGCGCAGGGTCTTTATGGAGGGGATGAGGGGAGAGGGGCGCAGGGTCTTGGTGGAGGGGATGAGGATAATGAGGGGGCGCAGGGTCTTGGTGGAGGGGATGAGGATGGGGGGTGCAGGGTCTTGGTGGAGGGGATGAAGATAAAGCGGGGGCGCAGGGTCTTGGTGGAGGGGATGAGGATGGGGGGTGCAGGGTCTTGGTGAGGGGGGGGCGGGGGCGCAGGGTCTTGGTGGAGGGGATGAGGATAAAGCGGGGGCGCAGGGTCTTGGTGGAGGGGATGAGGATAGGGCGGGGGGCGCAGGGTCTTGGTGGAGGGGATGAGGATGGGGGTGCAGGGTCTTGGTGGAGGGGATGAGGATGGGGGGTGCAGGGTCTTGGTGGAGGGGATGAGGATGGGGGGGCAGGGTCTTGGTGGAGGGGATGAGGTCTTGGTGGAGGGGATGAGGATAGCGGGGGCGCAGGGTCTTGGTGGAGGGGATGAGGATGGGGGGTGCAGGGTCTTGGTGGAGGGGATGAGGATAGGGCGGGGGCGCAGGGTCTCGGCAGGTTAATAAGTGAGGGGGCTGGAAGTATGGGGTCTTGGTAGGGCAGTGAGTGAGGGAGCTGGGGCTATGCTGGGAGCCCACACTGGTGCTCCAGCCTTGCCCTCCCTCCTGCAGCCAAGACCCCGCATCCGACTCCCCCTCACTCACCACCCTGCCAAGCAGCAGAAAAAGCCTCCTTGAAACATGCCCCTACACTGCTGTTCCTACAGCTGAGGGAGGAGCAAGGCAAGCAGTTGCATGTGAGCAGCCTTGGGGCTTTCTCCCCCCTGCAGCAAGACGGCACCGGCGCTCCAGCCTCGCCCCGCCCCCACGAGGTTGATGATGTGGGAAATTTCTCAATTGCTCCCCCCCTTGCCAGCCGCTGTCACCTATGTGCTGCAAGGTATGTTTGAGCATTATTGTCCATAATGGTATAAATGACTTGCTCTTCTATAGCACATTTCATCTGAGACAGCCAAAGCACTTTACAGATAGCAATGAGCTAAGTCTCACGTGTCAGGCAGGTGTAATCTCATCAGTCCTGTTTTACAGATGGAGAAACCAAGGCGCAGAGAGGGTAACTGAGGGTGCATCTACACAGTACTGTTATTTCGAAATAACAATGCAAGTGTCTACACAGAAATTCCATTATTTCAAAATCAATTCAAAATAACGGATGGCTTAGTCTGACTTCTGTAAACCTCATTCCACGAGGAATAATGCCTATTCCAAAACAGCTATTTCGAAATAGCTATAGTGAGGATGCTTCACTACTGCTATTTCAAAATAGCACCCCACCAAGACCATTCAAACTAATTACTCCCCAGTGCCTCCTGGGGCTCTAAATCGAGGTAGCACGTCCACATTAGGGAGCCTGCCTCAGACTAATTTTGAGGCTTCCCTGTAGTGTAGATGTGCTATTTCAAAATAAGCTATTTTGGAGTATTTCTTCCAGAATCACTTATTTCCAAGTAAGTGCACCGTGCAGATGTACCCCGACTTATTCAAGTTCTCACAGCAAGTCTGTGACAAAACTGGAAATAAAATCCTGATTTCCTGACCTCCGCAGTGCTTTACTCTAACTGCTAAACTACACTGCTTCTTACTCGAGGTCTACTCTACACCCAAGTTCAGGGCTCGACAAACCGCTGAATCTACTCACCCGTGGCAAGTAGATTTCAGCCGGTCGCTCCGTGTGCCCCATTCACCAGCGCTTCGCGCATGCGCAATGCCGGTCTGGCACATGCGTGGTGCGGAACTGGCGAGTAGCTCTCGCCGGGGTTTGTTAAGCCCTGCCCATGTTAGTGTTCAAACTTTCTGAAATTTCACCACTCACTCCACCTTTGAATGAGCCCTTAGACATCAATACAAGTGTATTCAGTTTTGCTTAGAACTTTCACGCTTTCATTGAACAAATTTGAACCTATCCAAAAAAATAAGCATGGCTAAACTGATAGGAGCAGAGTTTTACATCCTTACAGCGCCCCTGAAGTCTAGGTAACCATTCATGGAGCGTCACTGCTACTGGTGCATAATTTGATACATAACCTTTTTTATAAGTGTGTTATCTTTCTACGTTTCTGGTATCTAAGACTGCCTCACCTACTTGGCCTCTGATAGTTCTCAGTGTTACCGTCAATCCTTGATTCCAGTATTTCCAGCATTTGCAATAACAACACTAATAACTCTTTGCTATACCTCTTAATGATTGATTGCAGCAATGAAATAAGACCATACAAGCCTTACCCTAAATATATTTTAATTGATTCCATATTTTTTTTTAAAAGTAGGGATAAAATTCAGCATATTAATTAGCTTCAGTATAAATTTGATCCCATATCACAAGGTTACTACAGTGACTGTTGATCATTTGCACCACTGTTGTCAGTCTCAGCTAACCGCCATGAAATGAGCTTAGAGAATAAGCTTTGCTCTTCCCTACCCTGAGGGGTCAGCCCTCCGGATGAGGGGCCAGGCACATTGCAAGCATGCCGTGTTTGCAGCCCAATTTCTGAGGATTTTACTCTTCCGTGTCATCAGTGCCCTACGCCAGCAATAAACTCACAAAAGAGAATATTTTAAAGGTAAAATGGGGAGGACTCCTGTAATAAGCAAATAGTTTACAAAAGCAGAAACCTTCTCTGAAAGCAGTAGCAAAGATACTTCAGTTCTGAACAGTAGCAAATGAATACCTATAGACATTGGTTTTTATAGTTCACCACTAATTCTTTCAGCAAAACTGAATACGCAGTAGAACAGTGTCATTATTCCAATACCAGAAATCCTCCTTATGTGAAATGTTAGCGAAATACTTGCAGAATGTCAGGAACACACATCTAAATCCCATTAGTGAGACAAACGTTGAACTTAATAATAGAATAGCAATACTAGCAGGCAGTTATCCATAACAAAACAGAACAGAACATAATACTCTGCTGGTTTTCCAAAACCCAAATCACAGCCTGTCTCACTATGAAAGGGCTTTGGACGAACAACAGAACATTAAATATGGGTGAGGAGGAGTTTACAATGCTTCTAACATACAGAACAGCATTGCCTCAGACTTCCACTGCTCTGCCCTCATCAGGTCCTGCACAAAGATCTATTCACTGAATAGTGGTGTATGAATGCTTTGCATACAAAGAGAGACATGAGAAACAAAAGGATCCCAAAGACCGTGGAACTTTTCAGCCTTGTCCAGGGTTTGGAAGGTTATACACTTCAAGCAGAGGGACTAAATGAACAAATGACACCAGAATGTGAGTCACAGAATTTAAGTTTTAAATGCTGAACAATGGAATAAAAATTGTGGGGGGAGGAGAGAGGGGGAAGTACTATTTAACCACTTATTAGTTAGGAAGTCATAAAAGTGTGGCCCTTAGTGTAGACCCCAAACATAAACCCATAATATGACATTAGTTATGTAAAGTATATTTTGTCACATGGATACTTAACCTATGAGGATAGGACAAGAAGTAATGGGATTAAATTGCAGCAAGGGAGGTTTAGGTTGGACATTTGGAAAAACTTCCTGTCAGGGTGGTGAAACACTGGAATAAATTGCCTAGGGAGGTTGTGGAATCTCCGTCACTGGAGATTTTTAAGAGCAGGTTAGACAGACACCAGTCAGGGATTATCTAAATCAGGGGTGGGCAAATACCGGCCCCTGGGCCAGATCCAGTTCTGGTGGACCTCCACTGCTATATATACACCTGTGTCTCCACAGGTATGGACGATCACTGCTCCCATTGGCCGCAGATCACCATTCCTGGCCAATGGGAGCTGTGGGAAGCGGTGTCCCAGTCTGGACTGCTTCTCGCTGTTCCCATTGGCCAGGAATTGTGATTTGCGGCTAACAGGAGCTGTGATCACCAATACCTGCACAGGCACAGGTAAATTTAGCAGCGGCAGCCCTCCAGGGGGTAATCCTAGTGAAAAGCCACTGTTTTATTAACCCCCCTGATCTAGATGGTGCTTGGTCCTGCCGTGAGGGCAGGGGACTGGATTCGATGACCTCTCAAGGTCCCATCCAGTTATAGTGTGATATGTTTTGTTTGGGTTTATGTTTGGGATCTGCACTAAGAGCCACATTTTTATAACTTCCTAACCAATAAGCAGACATTGTATATCTTCTCTCATTCACTAAGGATCCTAATGTGCTTTCAAACGATTTAAATACTACCCTACTGAAATGCAGCCACTGAAGTGAAAGAAGGCAACCAGTCAGTATACAGAAAAACAATATAGAAGGGGAAGATATTTTGACACTAGGCCTACTCCCTTTTCTTAAGAAAAGTGCCATGGGATCCTTAATGTTCATGGATAAGGAGCAGTACCACAGGTTTAAGAATCTCAGAGATCCATCCACCATTTATTATTCCCATACAAAAAAGGTTATTAATGTCAGGCAAATGTCAATGAGATACTTACATACATATAACATTTCACTTAAGACCCAGACATTTGGATGAAAATACTACTGATGTGAAAATTCACCTAACCATTCCAATAAAAGCCTGAATCAAAGAAACACTCTGTTGGCATATCCATTACTGATGTATGGAGAGTTGGAAGAATTAAATCTTTATAATCAGTAAATGTTGGTAAAATGTCAATTTCACTATAGACATGCAAAACAATGGAAAAAAATCTTTCTATTAATGATCATCAAAATGTATACATACATAGTAAATAGTAAGAAAAATGCTGCCTGAGAACTCAGCTTGATTTTGATCAAACTGAAGCTGATTCTATATTTTGATACGTGACATTGACAGTTTGTGTTTATCAGTTCTCTCTCTCTACACACACTTTTTTTTCCTGTGTGACAACAAAGTGACATCATCAAGTCACCAGTGTCACCTCGCCCCCAGCTGGAGTTTCACTCCAGGCAGCTTCTCTGGCCCCCCTCCCTTCTCCCTGGCGCCTTGGGGAGACGCGCGGCCTCCTGCCTCCTCAGTGCTATGTGCACCCCTGCTGTGTATGGTGCTTCTTGCACCCTGACCCCATCCTGGGGCAGCGGTGAATCGGTGCCTGCCTTAGGTGTCCGGGGGAAGTTTTAAACATGTCTGCAGCAGGGCAGGCTCAGGGTATGAGCCCCCACTCCCCCAAGCCAAGAGCCCACACCCCCAGCTCTCTCACACACTGCCCTGCTGAGACCTCATCCCCCCAGCCCCATCACCCCTCCACCAAGACCCCCACCCCCACTCACCTCATTCATACCCCCCCAAGCCAAGACCCCGCACCCCACTGCCCTCACTCATACCTCCCAGCTGAGACCCGCATTCCCAGCCTGCTCAATCACCACCCTGCCAAGACCCCGCACCCCTGGCCCCCTCACTCACTGTCCTGCTGAGACCCCACACTCTCAGCCCCCTCCCTCCCTTCCTTCATAGAGACCTCGCACCCCCTCCCCTGCCACTCATACCTCCCAAGCCAAGACCCCACACACCCAGCCTGCTCCTGCACCCTTCCCCCTGGCCAGACACCCACCTCCAGCTAGCTCCTGCCCCCTCCCCTGCTCTTGCACCCTCCCCCCAAGAGAAGGGGGTTGGTGAGCATAGTTCTCACGCTCTCTGGCCAGGAAAGCTGCCGGAGAAAGGGGGGGGTTGGCGAGTGTAGCGAGCAGGGGGCACAGCCCACAGTGAATCTAACTTTTTAAATCTGAACATCTACTATTGTTAAATAATTATTGTGTGACTCCTCTCCCAATTTCCTGCAACTGTGAAAATTTAAAATGACCAAAAAAAAGAAAGAAAAGAAAATGCTTAAAAATCCATAATTTTGCACAACTCTGAAAATGTAAAACGGATAAACACTGGAAAAGTGCATAAAAATAAATATTATTGTCCATTAAAATGATAAAAAATTGAATTCTCTTAAGCCAACCTATGTGTATGTTTTGAACCATGTAAGTGTAACCAGAGATGCTACACTGAAAAAGGGGGAGGTATGATTTGCAGGTTACTGGAATGCATAAGGCCAATTTTCACATCTATATTGCCAATAGCCAGATAGATGACCTACCATCAAAGTCCTAGAATTTCCCGTAGAAAATATTTATCCATCCATTCTCTACATTACCAGGAAGTATAAGCCAACTGGGCTCCTCTCTTTGAGCGATTTAAGAGGAGTTGTGTTGTGTTTCTAAGTTTAATGGGAGTACAGATCCTAAATTCATTTAATTCACTAGCTTCTGCTGAGCAAACAAAAACTGTTCTGCTAGTTACCTGGGCAGAGAGTTTTAAAGCCATTTGAACAGTGTTTCCCAACTTTTTTATACCAGAACTGGCTTGCTGCCTTCCTAAACTGCATCAGGGAGATCTTAGGGACTGGCGTCAGTTCACACAGCAGTTATGGGGAAACACTGCTCTAGAGGGGTTAGGTACCTAAAACATTAATTTTAAGAGCTGGAACATCAAATTCCTTTTAGGTAGCTTTGAAAAACCAAACCATTGTTGTTTTTTTATTTTGTTAATGAACTTACCTAAGGACAAGATTTTGTTTAGAGCTACTTTAATCTAAAGTGTCACAGAAAAACTTTGGAAATATAAAAAAAAATTAAGACTTGAATTTATTAAATTTCTTCTTGAATTTCTAACACAAAACCTCCCTTGACCTCTTAAGTGTTGAGTGGATTTACAATTTATCTTCCAGAAAATATAAATATTACTCAAAGAATATGTGGTACAACCTTGGCTATGATTAATATTTATTTTGGTAAGGAGCCTAATGTAAAGCTTATTGAAGTCAGTGGCAGACTTTCCCAAAGGATTTAAACCCCGCTTCAGCTGAAAAATCAAAAACTGTATTATACATATTAAAATAACCTGAGATCTTTATTTCATCTGGAAACTGCATTTGTTTTAATGATAAATATTAAAAAGTTTTAAAGTTAGATCTGAAATGATCTTTTCTGACTGGTCTTGCATCCTGTGCAATGTTATTTATGTCAGCAGTGTAAATTGAGGCAGAATTTTCTCCTGAGTTTTTCTATGCTAATGTGCAAATGCAATCTGCCTTTGTTACAATTCAATTCCCCCCCCCCTTTTTTTTTTACATCTGATGTTTTCTTCCTTAGTCCACGTCCCACAGACTATTCAACATTTTCCTCCTTTCTCTTTGAACAATTGGTTCGGTGCATCTCTAAGGCAGCAGCACAAGTGGTTGATGCTGGAGTTGAAAACAGTCAGTGCAAACGTCATGTCACTATGAGTCTCTTGCCTGAGAAGACTGAGCCCATGTGTGTTTCAGTTTTGGGGGACCTTCTCCTGAGAGCAAGGTCCTGCTTTCCTATGTCATGTGGAGAGGATTAAAAGGAGCATAAATTACATGCGTCTCTTTGTGCATTCAGCCGTATATGAGAGAAAAAATAACCAAATCCCTCATGTTCATATATGAAAAGAAAAGCACAATGTGTAGTCTGGGAAGCCCTAGTAAGATTCTGTACAACATAATTGTTTCTTAGTGCTGTTAAGACACAGTTACAACCACATTTTAATCACTGGAGTGCTTTAGGAAAAGTGTGCGTTGGAAAAACAGGGATAAACCTGCATTTCTGCCGTTTCTTAGGGAGAAGATCACACAAAAATCTCACCAAGCGTCCGGTTGATTTAACAAAAGCACAAGTTATTTTGAACTTTTGCACACATATCAAAACACCTTTTCTGACTTGTTGCTCTATGGCATCAGCTATCTTTATTGTTTTCCTATTCACAGCATCAAGCACAGCTTACAGTAGGGGTTTTCGGCATAATTAATGTGTATCATGCATGTAATACATCAAATATGATACCCTGCAGACCGTGTCTGATATGTGAATGTGTAGGGAAGCATGCACTACCCTGCCTTGGCAATAAATGGTGATGTCTGCTTGGTCCAATGTGTGTATTTCCGGCCTGTCTCAGGTCTGTGTGACAAAACACGCAGGGCAAGGCCGGAGAGTCAGGAATTGTTTTGCATAACAATGCAGATAAAGCCTGGTACGCGAGACCACATTAAGGACACAGGACAAGCAGCCTTGTACTGGTACGTCTGTTTCTGATAAGCAAAAAGTACAGATGCAGCCATGAAACTGTTAACTGCGCACAGAGCAGTACCATTCTGAGCAGCGGGATGTACCCCAAATAGGGGCACTGGACTTCTAACGTATCCTACACAATACGTAATCAATTGGTAAATATTATTAGAGCGACCACGTCTCTCTCTGCTATAAATTGCTTTGAGTAAGAACAATAGGCAGAATTGATCCACACGTCCTGCTCCAGGTAACTAGAAGTGATTAGGCTCTTTACACTGGCTACATCGGTGGTGGCTAGGGTTGCCAGGTATCCGGTATTCAACCAGTCAGTCCAGTTTTGGGGCCCTCTGTCCGGTTAAAAAATTCAGAAAATACCTGACATGGTCAATGTCTGGTATTTTCTGGTTTTCTGGCTGGGCACCCGACAGAAGCCTAGCGAGGGCGGAGGGAGTGGCTGGGAGGCGGGGCACGATCAGCACTGGGAGCCCTTAGGAAATGCGGGGCCCAATTCGAACAGTTTGGGCCCTACCCACCCAGGATTTTTTGTTGAGCAAAAAAAAAACAAGGCCTGTGTTTTCCAGCGCCAAGTGCAATGAGATTGGTGAAAAGGGTTTCTAGGTACTACAACAGGGGTCCCCAACCTTTTGGGGCTGCCGGGCACCCCGGGGCGGGGCCATTCACATGCTGGGCACTTGGAGACGGAGCCGCACACAAGCCAAGGGGCGGGGTCGCACACGCACCCAGAGGAGGGGCAGGGCCACCCATACGCCATGTGCTCAGTGCCTGCACCACCCATGCGCCGCACTCCCGGGGCTGGCGCTGCTCCTGTGCCGCACGCCCAGGGGTAGGGCTGCCCATACGCCATGTGCCCGCTGCTGGTGCTGCTCCTGTGCCACGTTCCCAGGGGTGGGGCCACCCGTATGCCACGCACCAGGGGCTGGAACAGCCCATGCACACCGCGCCCAGGGGCAGGGCCGCCCATATGCTGCATGCCGAAGGGCCGGCACCGTCCATGCGCCACGTGCCCGGGGGCAGGGGCAGCCCCGATCACTTGGCGGGTGCACAGAAATGGCCCGGCGAGCACCATGGCGCCCACGGGCACCACTTTGGAAGGAGGTTTCCACTGTGTTCTTCACCTTAGCTAAAAGCAGTGACTATGGTATTAGAAACTGGGCTGTAGGTGGCCTCTCCTAATGGTCAGGGGAGGAGACTGACCTAATGGATGGAAGAGATGTGACCAGGCCTTGAGGCCAGACCCTGGATCAGGAACCAAGTTGCCAAGTAAAAGGAGTGAGTCTGAGCAAGAGCCAGTAGCCAGGAGTCAGCGCCATGGTCAGAGGCCAAATACCAAGTCCAGGGAGCGAGATGGTGCCAAGAGCCAAGAATCAGGAGCCAAGGCTCAAAACCAGAGTTTCATCCAGAGCAAGAGCAGGCGTGAGGAGCAGCAACTAGGAACTGGACGCCAGGAACAAGAAGCTGGAGGCAGGAGCAGAAATCAGGGACAAAAGCCAGGAGAAGCAAAGAAGGACCTGAGAGCAGGAGCTAGAGGCAGGACACAGCTGTGGGAGTGGAGCAATACTGCACAGCCAGGGCCCCAGGCTTCAGCCAGCTAGTCATTAGCTGAATCAGCAGAGGCCAGTGAGCTGGGTCTGGGTTCAGCTGTAGGTCACTGACAATAAGGGGCTCATTTTTAGAAGTGGGCTCCAATGATGCATAAGCACTTAGTTTCCCATGCTGCATATCTAACTATTTGAACAGTCAAATGAAAATCGGGACCTTTTCAATGGAGGTCACACAAAATGCACATTCTCAAATTTAAAAGATGACAAAAGATTTAGCCCTGTATGCAAATATATTCTTTAAACTCCCTTTCCCCCAAGCCTTCCTCCTTTTTTGTACTCTTTGTACTGAAGTATGGACGAGTGAGTACATTTCAAGTGGGTGGTATAAAATATACTACTACACAAGAGCACTGATCAGTCTAATATTAAAACTGAATTGTCAAAAACAAGGATATGAAAATATTAAGGACTTTGCAGTAATGTTAACTCAGCCCTAATGCACAAACTGTTCAATTAGGGGATAGGTTTAGCAATAAACATTAATATATTAGGCTGGGATTTTCAGGGAACGCTTGGGATTAGGTACCCAGTGGAATCTGGGTATCTCACTCCTTTAGTCAGCTTTGAAAATCCCATTTATAAGAGATTTACAAAGCCACATAGGAACAGAAACGACAATCCTTGATCTGTTACGTTTCCAATGGGCCATGTCTACACGAACGATAAAATTGAAGCAGGCACAGTCAATCTTCCAGGGTTCAAATTAGTGGGTCTAGTGAAGACACGCTAATTCAAACTGAGAGGGCATTTCCATCAATGCTGGTAGTCCAGCTTCTTTGAGAAGTAAGGGAAGCCGAAGGGAGAATGTGCTTCCTTCAACTTCTCGCAGTGTGGATGGCGCCAAAAGTCAAGTTAAGATTACTTCAATTTAAACTACGCAATTAACATAGATGAAGTTGCATATCTTAATTCAAACTTATCCCCTAATGTAGACCAGGGGATGATGACGTTATTTTTTTCTATTTTCTGACCTTTGTATATCTAAAATCATAACCTCAACATTACATTAACATGCACAGTTTAGACTTTTAATTTCCTTGGGTCCATCTTCCCTCAGGAGGAAAAAAAATCCAGAGGAATCTGAGAGACCCTAGAACAGGACTACTCAACATGTGGCTCGTGGGCCGCATGTGGCCCATGCCCTGTTTGTTTGCGACCCGCGGTGTGGTTTTGGTTTACGCAGGGCTCAACACGCGGCCTGTGGGTGGGATCCTTGGACATGGCCTCCACTGGGAACATGCACCACAACGGCAAGGCAGGGTGAGCACTGAAAGACGCAAGTGGATGGGCTGGCTTAAACAGATGTGTACAAGGTGTCAGCGTTTCTCACCCCCAGGGAGGAGGTGCCGGGGCACCTGAGGGAAGTGCTTTGTATTTATTCCCATCAGTGTGGAAAGCTATTTGCATATATTTGCATATATATTTGCATGTATATGCAACTACACTTAAGTTGTGGCCCTCGGCATGTGCTCTGAGTATCATTGTGGCCCCTGGGGCTTCCAAAGTTGAGTAGCTCTGCCCTAGAAGCTTCCCTGGCAAAGCAAAAGTCTCCAAACGATTTTCGTGACGCCATTAAATAAATGTAGCTTATCTGGGTTTGGTTTTTAACCCTAAAAATCCTGAACACCCCAAAACGTCAAGCATCCACCCGAACCAACCAAAACCTTGCTAACCTTTGGTATGGATAATTGCAAAGAATTATCACCCTCCTTCTGTCCCTCAACTTAGAGTTCTTAAATCCCCAGCCCCAAAGCATTAATTTTACTGTATCTATTTTGGTGCTCACAAAAGTGCTGGAGTGACAACTTGGGAGCTTAATGTTCTCTACTGAACCACAAAACAGGAACCGCATGAGCAACTGCAGTGCAGGCCTCCAACCCTGCTAATGTGCCTCCAGGAACCCTGACTTAACCGCCTCCCCAGGGATGATCAATTCTTGGTCCTTTGGCCAACAGTGCAAACAGTTGTGGCCCTTTGTTTTAAGATGTAAGAACTCATGTCGTGGGAAAACACAGATAGTGGCTTATAATGAAAAACATATCCTTAGCGGTGTCCCCCTTCTACAACAGTTTCCTAATGGATGGGCTGTCCTTACTTGTTCCTTTTCCATAGTGACCTGTGGCATGAATCACAAGAAATTGCAGGGAACGTACAAATCAAGCAGAGTGCCCAGCAATAAGGTTCTAATCCAGCATTCTTCGATCTGGCCTTAGACAGTGGCAGTGGAACAGAAGCATTTTTGGCTGCAGAGGGACTGAAACTTGATATTGGCAGGCTACACATGGCAAGCACAACCCATGCACTACCAGTCCTCAAGAGCCCCCTGTAACAGACAGAACAAGAGTTACTGTAAATTCTCAGGCAGTACATAAGGATCTGCCGAGGTTACTCCAGCTACCAGCCTGTACTATTCTCCAGAAAGTTGCACTGCCGCCTGGAGCGGATTCCTTCCTTCCCACCCCAAAACATCTGCTCAGCATCCGGTCCAGTCTCCAAAGTATGGCAGTGGGTTCTGGATTTGCTCCTCAGAGCACAACTGTTTTTGCACATTGGCAAGTTACAAATGCGCAGCATGTGAACTGGGAGGAGATTGACAGCAACGTTCTGAAGTGGAAAGCCAAACTTGTATTCTTGTTCCCCGGTGCGGCTTCTCTTTCACCACTCCAACATGCTACATGGCTTTTATGCTCCCACTGCTCTTGTACTGAACAACAGTATTATGTATCCTAAGAGTCACACTGGGCCTGCCTTCTAAGCATGTTAGCATCATTATTAATGAAGTCGCACAACTGCCATGTGAGATATGCCTTCAGAGCCAGACTGAGGCATGGGCGAGCCGGGCAGCTGCCCAGGGCGCCAACAAATGGGGGGCGCCTGATGGCATCTGTAAGGGGCGCATGGCGTCCCTTATAGCTGCCATCAGGTGCCGCGCGCCTGGCTCCCGCAATGCTGGCCCCTCCACCCCCACCCCGCGGCGCAGGCCAGCAGCGCCCTTCCCCCCATGGCCGCGGGGCCCTGCACAGCCCGGCGCACGTGCCAGCAGCACAGGCTAGGCCAGGTTGGGCAGCGCATATGCCATGCACCCCAGGGGGCGGACCCTGGGCTGTGCGCCAGCAGCTGTGGCCGGCTCGTGCATGCGCCGTGCGCCCCGGGGCACCAAAAGGACTCGGGCCAGCCCTGTATGCCTTATTATACTCATTTTCCAGAGGGAACACACTCAAGCCTAGAGGAAAAGGTGTATGTCTTGCCCGGTACCACATAAGAAGTCAGTGAGATAGCCGAGAATAAAAAAATCAGGAGTCCCAACTCCCAGCCTCCTGTCTAGACTATGCAAGAGCTTTTGCTGTACATCAGCAGACTTTGACAACATGCTAACTAACTAAGCACAAGAAATAAGACACCCCTATTAGGGAGCAAGGGGAAAGGGCATAGCCTGCTGCGTTCCTTCTCTGCCCACCCCTGGGCAGCCAGGAGAGAGGAATGCAGCAGGCTCTGCACTTTCCCCTCGCTCCCCAGTCACAGGAAGCAGGAAAAAAAACAAAGACCCAATAGTTGTGGCTGCAGCCTCCACACCCCCTGAAATGGTGCCTTTGCCCCCCCCCCCGCACTCACTCCTGTATATACCTAGCCCCCTGCCCTGACTCCCCACACCTCAACCCCCTGCCTTGAGTCACTCCTCACACCCCCAACCTTGACTCCTGCACCCCCACACTCTCAGCCCCCTGCCCTGAGCCCCTCCTCATACCTAAAACCCCAACCCTTGCATCCCCCACATCCCCAGCTCTGACTCCTGCATCCCCCACTCCTCCAGCCCCCTGCCCTGAGCTCCTCCTCACCCCCAAGCTCCTATCCTAACTCCTCCTATGGCCCCCCCACAACCTCCCTGCCATTAGCCCCCCCACTCCACTTAAATTTCTTACAGGTATTGTCGCACTGCATGTCCCCCATCCTCCTGCCCTGAGCGTACCTCCATGACAACAGTATCTATAAGAAATTAAGTTCCTTTCATCCCAGCTAAGACCCCAAAATGATTACACGGTGGTGATGTAAGCAGCTTAGTGTACTCCTAACAAAAAAGCCATTCCTAACTTACAAGCCAAATAAAGAGCATGGGATATTACAGACTGATAGCTGATGTCTGTTGTGTATGGACCAATCACCCTTTCTAACTCCACCTAAACCTGGATTCTTTTGAGGTTAAATGGTTTTCTACCTTAGATTTTGTTTTCTGAAACCACAGAACTCTCAGAAAAAAAAGTGCCTCTCTCATGGCTTTCCTCAAAAATCAAAGAGGCCAATCTGCTGTCCTTCCAGGACAGGAGATAAGGATCAGTTTTCCGGAGTAGTGTAGTGAGCTATGGAATAGGCTTCTGTGCTCATGCTTGTACACTCCATGTCCTGACATGCCAGGGCCCCCTTCTGTTCAGCATACATATAGGAAACTAGGTGTGGGAGTACTAACCATAGAGTCATAGAATCCTAGGGCTGGAAGAGACCTCAGGAGTCATCGAGTCCAGCCCCCTGCCCAAAGCAGGACCAACCCCAACTAAATTATCCCATTCAGGGCTTTGTCAAGCCGAGACTTAAAAACCTCCAGGGATGGAGATTCCACCATCTCCCTAGGTAACCCATCCCAGTGCTTCACCACCCTCCTAGGGAAATAGTTTTTCCTAATATCCAACCTAGAACTCCCCCACTGTAACTTGAGGCCATTGCTCCTTGTTCTGCCATCCATCACTGCTGAGAACAGCCTCTCTCCATCCTCTTTGGAACCTCCCTTCAGGAAGCTGAAGGCTGCTATCAAATCCCCCCTCACTCTTCTCTTCTGTAGACTAAATAAACCCAAATCCCTCAGCCTCTCCTCGTAGGTCATATGCTCCAGCCTTCTAATCATTTTGGTTGCCCTCCGCTGGACCCTCTCCAATGCATCCACATCCTTTCCATAGGGGGGGCCCAGAACTGGGCACAATACTCCAGATGTGACCTCACCAGTGCTGAATAAAGGGGAATAAAAACATCTCTAGATCTGCTGGCAGTGCTCCTCCTAATGCACCTTAATATGCCATTAGTTTTCTTGGCTACAAGGGCACACTGTTGACTCATCTCCAGCTTCTCATCCCCTGTAACCTCCAGGTCCTTTTCTGCTGAACTGCTACTTAGACATTTTTTCCCCAGCCTGTAACAATACTTGGGATTCTTCCGTCCCAAGTGCAGGACTCTGCACTTTTCCTTGTTGAACCACATCAGATTTCTTTTGGCCCAATTCTCCAGTTTGTCTAGGTCCTTCTGGATTTTATCCCTGCCCTCCAATGTATCTACCTCTCCCCCTAGCTCAGTGTCATCTACCATCTTGCTGAGGGTGCAATCTTTCCCCTTATCCAGGCCATTAATAAAGATGTTAAACAAAACTGGTCCCAGAACCGATCCTTGGGACACTCCCCTCGAAACCAACCGCCAACCAGACATCGAGCCATTGATCACTACCTGTTGGGCCCAACAATCTAGCCAGGTTTCTATCCATCTTATACTCCATTTATCCAATCCATACTTCCTTAACTTGCTGGCAAGAATATTGTGGGAGACCGTATCAAAAGCCTCACTAAAGTCAAGGTATGTCAAATCCACTGACTTTTCCATATCCACAGAGCCAGTTACCTCATCATAGAAGCTAATCAGATTAGTCAGGCACGACTTGCCCTTCGTGAATCCACGTTGACTATTCCTGATCACTTTCCCCTCTTCCAAGTGCTTCTAAATGGATTCCTTGAGGATCCCCTCCATGATTTTTCCAGGGACTGAGGTACGGCTGACTTGTTTATAGTTCCCTGTATTGTCCTTCATCCCCTTTTTTAAAGATGGGCACTACATTAAATTCGGATCCATGAATTCATGTATGTGCTGCTTTTCTAAATAGTTCTTAACCTGTTCTTTCTCCACTGAGGGCTGCCCACCTCCTTCCCATATTGTGTTGCCTATTGCAGTAGTCTGGGAGCTGACCTTGTCTGTGAAGACAGAGGCAAAAAAACCACATTGAGTACTTCAGCTTTTCCCACATCATCTGGCCCTAGGTTTCCTCCCTCATCCAGTAAAGGCCCCACACCCTCTCTGATCACCCTCTTATTGCTAGCATGCCTGTAAAAACCTTTCTTCTTACCCTTCACATCCCTTGCCAGCTGCAATTCCAATTGTGCTTTCACCTTCCTGATAACTCCCCTGCATTCTCAAGCAATATATTTATACTCCTCCCTAGTCATCTTTTCAAGTTTCCACTTCTTGTAAGCTTTCTTTTGGGGTTTAAGCTCACCAAGGATGTCCCCAGTAAGCCAATCTGGTCGCCTACCATATTTGCTTTTCTTACTGTGCCTTGGGATGGTTTCTTCCTGTGCCTTCAATAACGCTTCTTTTAAAATACTGCCAGTTCTCCTGGACTCCTTTCCCCTTCATGTTAGCATCCCAGGGATTCTGCCCATCAGTTCTCTGAGGGAGTCAAAGGCTACGTCTTCCTTCTTGCACAAAAGCTTATGCAAATGAAGTGCATATTGCTGTGCTTCATTTGCATAATTAATTAGGGGCCGTTTTTACGCAGAGGCATTTACACAAAAAGGAGCGGTGTAGACGACTCCTTTTTATGCAAAAGCCCCCTCTTGTGCAAGAGCCGTTCTTCCTCATTTTTTCAGGAAGACCGGCTCTTGCACAAGAGGGGTTTTTTGTGCAAAAAGGAGCCATCTACACAGCTCCTTTTCGCGCAAAAGCAGCCCCTAATTAATTATGCAAATGAAGCATGGCAATATGCTAATCCATGCTTCATTTGCATAAGCTTTTGTGCAAAAAGGAAGCAGTATAAACACAGCCAAAGTCTGCTTTTCTGAAGTCCCGGGTGTGTGTTTTGCTATTCTCCTTTCTTCCTTTGGTCAGGATCCTGAATCGACCATCTCATGATCACTGCTTCCCAGGTTGCCACCCATATCTACTTTCCCTCCTACTTCCTCCCTGTTTGTGAGCAGCAGGTCAAGCTGTGCATGGCCCCTGGTCAGTTCCTTCAGCACTTGTATCAGGAAGTTATTCCTAACATTCGCCAAAAACTTCTTGGATTGTCTGTGTCCTGCTGTACTGGTCTCCCAACAGATTTCAGGGCGATTAAAGTCCCCCATGAGAACCAGGGCCTGCAATCTGGAAGCTTCTCTTAGTGGTCTGAAGAAATCCTCATCTATCTCATCCACCTGATCTGGTAGTCTATAGTAGACACCGACCACAACATCACCCCTGTTGCTCCTCCCTCTAACCTTAACCCAAAGACTTTTTGCCCTCTACATACGGGACCTCTGAGCAATCTTACTGCTCTCTTGCATACAGTGCAACTCCTCCTCATTTTCTCCTCTGCCTGTTCTTCCTGAATAGTGATAGAGATTACATTGTCCTGCATTGTTCTTCCTGAACAGTTTATACCCTTTCATGACAGCGCTCCAATTATGTGAGTCATCCCAAGTCATCTGTTATTCCAATCAAATCATAGTTCTTTGACTGTACCAAGGCTTCTAATTCTTCCTGTTTGTTTCCCAGGCTTTTTGCATTCGTGTGCAAACACCTTAGATAACTAGTTGAAAAATATCTTGAATCTGGTTACAACGCTCATTTTGCAATCTATTTGTTCAGTTATTTGGGATCAGTTATATCTAGAGCCCTGTTATAGTCCCAATCATAGGATTTTAAAAAATAATACATTCCATAAATCTGAAACGTCATGGACCCAGCTCTGAAGTCATCAGTGGAGAAGTGAGGGTGGCATGCTAAGGCACGAACGCTCCTACTTCCGTGTTGCGGCTGTCTGGGGGCTGCGTCCAGAACTGAGCGCTCGGCCAACAACCACTGCTCTCTGGCTGCCGAGCTCCGAAGACAGCACAGAAATAAGAGTGGCATACTGCAACCCCCCTAAAATAAACTTGCAACCCTCCCCCGCAAATCCCTTTTGGGTCAGGACCCCCATGATATAGGCTAAAAGCACCAAAAAGACCAGATTTCATGGAGGCAGGCCAGATTTGTCCATTCTGTGTTTTTTTTTCCACGGGTGTGAATTTGGTAGGGTCCTAGTTATACCACTTTCCCTTAAGAGTGGTCAAAATTTGGTTCTTTAGCAGCTCAAAATAGCCAGCTTTCTCTGTTGACAGCCATGTGTTATAAAGTACTGGGCTGTGAGAAGATCACCCATTAGGGAAGCTGAAATACTGGAATTTTCAAGCCTCTAGGAATCAGCACCAATGCCGACACATCTAAATATCATGTAGCCTTTCAAATACATCTCCTTCAATAGATGCGAGGTAACTCCTTGCAATGTCCCGTGTCATGTACAAGACATGATAGTTTCCCACATCATTATTTTCTCTACAGCTGTCTATTCACATACCTGTCGAGGAGACGTTCCAGTACTTCTTTAGTAGAGGCAAAACCCCTGTACGTTGACAGAAAAATGCTGACGTAGGTAAAGTCATTGTTCCCAAAAGCTGTCAGCAGGTTCTCCACAAGTTTCTCCAAAGTGCCAGCTTTTATAGTTCTGATCTTACATGTTTCGTACTGGCTGACCGTATGTCCTGGAGGCAATTGGTCCCCTTCAACCTATGAAATAAAGGATCAAAAGCATGGGAGACTCCAAATACCCCAAATGAGAAAAATCACCATAACAAACAACAAGTTAAATTATGTTTTGGGGTAAGGAATAAATGACAACATATCTTCAACTCCTTTCTGTCATTTTTGATGGCTATTAAACTCTAGAAGATGGGTTTATAGATGCGACACTTTAGAATTGTTTATCCTTCTTTGACATTCTTCACCTAATGTTTCAGTAGCTGACAGAAGTCAAATCACCAGATGTTATAACGATGCCATTAGATCTTAGTATATAAACCAGATGACTATTTGGACAACAGACCTATAAGGAACAGCTAAGTGTGAGAGGAAATAATACTGGCGATTCAGTATTTCTAAATCAGTATTAAAACCAATACACACAACTGGGTGTTTGCAGGGAATAGGGTGGAAATTATGCTGCTGAAGGTGACAATTTTAGATGACACGTAAAACTGAGTGATGTCCTGAACACTTATGGTCATTCAATATTCCATAATACTTTTCACAAGAGGAAGGTGTTAATGCTAGCGTCCTGGTCAAACTCCAAATGTATCATTACATTCTGTCACCATTTCTTAGTTTCAATTAGGCACAATATTTCTCATCATGTCTAAATTTTTGTACAATGATTTTATCCATGGTTTAGAGCCTAATCTAAAGTTTGCTGAAGTCAATGGAAAGAGTTCCAGTGGCTTTTCGATCCAGCCTTAGAGGGCTGTCATTACCACATTATATTTCAGTAATGGAAAATTATTCTTGTGAATAGTTCATATAGAGATAAAAATGCTATATAGATGAAACTACAAACACACACGCTAATAAATAAAATATAAAAGTGACTCCATCGATTTGAAGAGAAGTTGCCCCTTTTGCTTTTAAATTGCCCAATTTTATTCAGAACTATTGGGATAAAACGGCAGAGATTGGGCAAGAGAGATTTCAGGAAGAGTGTACAGTTTTTTCTTTTTTAAAGAAGTGCCAATGTTACTTTAAGTACAGGCAGTCCCCGAGTTACGCGGATCCGACTTATGTCGGATCTGCAGTTACGAACTGGGTTAGCTGCCCGTCTCCCTGGTCTGCTGGAGACCAGCAGACCAGGGAGACGGGTAGCAAAGCCTCTGAGGACGCCGGCAGCGGGACAGCCGCAGTGCGTCTGGGCTGTCCGCTGCCCGCGTGCTCTGGGGCTTTGCTCCACGTCTCCCCAGACCAGGGAGACGGGGAGCAAAGCCGGGGAGCACGCGGGCAGCAGACAGCCCAGACGCGCCGCGGCTGTCCTGCTGCCGGCGTGTTCCGCGGCTTTGCTCCCAGTCTCCCTGGTCTGCTGGAGACCAACAGACCAGGGAGACAGGGAGCAAAGCGGAGCAAAGCCACGGAGCACGCGGGCAGCGGACAGCCCAGACGCGCCGCGTCTGCTCCCCTCCAGCAGACCAGGGAGACGGCTTTGCTCCCCTCCAGCAGACCAGGGAGACGGGGAGCAAAGCCGCGGAGCACGCGGGCAGCGGACAGCCCAGACGCGCCGCGTCTGCTCCCCTCCAGCAGACCAGGGAGACGGCTTTGCTCCCCTCCAGCAGACCAGGGAGACGGGGAGCAAAGCCGTGGAGCATGCGGGCAGCAGGACAGCTGCAGTGCGTCTGGGCTATCCCGCTGCCCCCGTGCTCCGCGGCTTTGCTCCGGACGCCTGTGGTACAGCAGCTGGGGCGCTGCCGGTTGGTCCCGTAGCGCCGCTCTGGGCACTACTGGACCAAGCCGGCAGCACCCCAGCTGCTCTGCCCCAGGCGTCCTGATTCAGCCACTGCTGGTCAGTTTCAGCAGCGGCTGAATCAGGACGCCTGGGGCAGAGCAGCTTGGGTGCTGCTGGGTTGGTCCAGTAGCGCCAAGGAGCGGCGCTACTGGACCAACCCAGCAGCACCCAAGCTGCTCTGCCCCAGGCGTCCCCAAGTCAGCCGCTGCTGAAACTGACCAGCACGGACTACAGGAAGCCCGAGGCAGAGTTGCTCTGCCCAGGGCTTCCTGGAATCAGCCGCTGATCAGTTTCAGCAGCAGCTGACTTGGGGACGCCTGGGGTTCTTAAGTTGAATCTGTATGTAAGAACTGGCATCCAGATTCAGCCTGTTGAAACTGATCAGCGGCTGATTCCAGGAAGCCCGAGGCAGAGCAACTCTGCCTCGGGCTTCCTGTAGTCAGCCGCTGGTCAGTTTCAGCAGCGGCTGAATCTGGATGCCAGTTCCGACTTACATACAGATTCAACTTAAGAACAAACCTACAGTCCCTATCTTGTACGTAACCGGGGAACTGCCTGTACTGTAGATTCAGCTTGGGGAATGCATACTGAAACGCTTCTCCTCGGTTATCTTGTAATGAATAGTGTGTGCACTAGGGATGTAAAAAACATGTTTATTTTGGTAAACATGTACCCACCTTCTCCCCACTCTGATATACAGACAGCAGCATTGGGGAGGGGGTGGAGAAGGAGTTACCTGTAACCATTTACACGTTTACACTATCAAATCCCTACTGTGTTTAGGCCATTCAGCATATCTACTGCTAATACCAATAAGCTTTCCATGAATAAAAAGAAAAAGCAGATGGTTCATACTTGTCTGGGAGAGTCTGCAATCCCAGGTGAAAAAAAAAAAAGTGTGTTAACTCCCTGAAAGCAACATGATCTGATTTGTGTACATTAACAATTGAAATACAGTTTGCAGAAATGAAAATAGTTCTTTTGAAGATAAAGTTACTTTTACAGAAGTGCAAGATGCATACAATTTAGGGCAGGAAAATGCATGTATTGATTAATAATGAATGAATGAATGAATGAATGAATCATGCAAAGGGAGACTTAAGCTATCTAGAAACTTTTCTTGACCAGGTGGTCTATTAGACTGCAACATGACCTCCCATAGGAAGTGGTGGAAGCCCCATTGTTAAGACATTTTAATTCTAATTTAAAATTACACTGCATAGAACACTAATGAATATGCTGTAGGGAATAGCCCTGCACTGACCCAGGGTGGTCTAAATGATCTAATTAGTCTTATCTATCATTAATTTTTCCTATGGGCTCAAGATAGAATTGGAGGATTTCAAGCCATTTCCTTTGCATTCTAGCATTACAACACTGAACAATCCATTTTCCGGTGAGCTTTCAGATGTAAGCTTACACCAGATGTTCCACCGAAACGGAAACTCCAGCTCCATCTCTTTTGCCCATGCTCAGCCTCCCTCTCTCCGGTAGTAATATAGTAGTGCCTAGAAGCCCCAGTTAAAGGACTAGGACTCCACTGTCCTAGATGAAGTACAAACACCAAACAAAATGATAGTTTCTGATTTAAAAGTGTCCACAGGCAAAGTTCCACTGATTTAACTAAATCTAACTTTAAAACACACCTTTAGTTAAATCAATACAATTGTATGTGTAGACAAGGCCTGGCTCACACAAGCAGTCCTGTTGGCTTTACCAGGACTACTTGGGTAACCAAGTCATGATTTGGAGACTAGTCCAACTCCCTTTTATTTTAATGGTATGCTGAATCAGACCTTTATCTGCGACCCTGGTGTGGTGATCTTCCTCCTATAAGGCTCCTGAGTTAGCCTAATACTTGAGTTCTCTTCTCGACTGCTTCCCAGTCAGATCATTTTTACAGGGCTCTTGACTGCGGACACAACTTTGTACAAGTATTGGTTACATAGCGATAGATATCAGTGGAACTTCATTCACTTCAAGAAGAAACTCCTTCCTTCTTTCTTGGTAGCATAACTGGTAAAGAAGGAAGACTGTTTTCTGGGGGTGAGGACTGGAAAGCGGGAGTTAGGGCTTTATGTCCTAGTTCCAACTCTGCCAACGGTTCATTGCATGGCTAAGGCTAGTCCATAATGGATAGACTGTGTCATTAACCCCTCGCTTGGGGGAGACATAGGGCTACTGACTCAGTAGGAACTGTGGCAGCTTTTGTATCTCAGGGTGGTACAATATCTCCCAGACTTCCCTGGCATGGGAGGAGAACTTCTGCTGTGCATTCTTTTCCATTTATAATAAGGGATCTAACTAGCAATCTTTCTTAGTCTTTAGTTCTATTTTTGATATAGGTTTGGTCACGGTCATGTTTTAGACCGGAGATTAACAAAACATTTTAGATATATTTTACTTCAGTAACTTAAAACAGTCCAGCCAGTTTGAAAACTTACTAATGATGAACAATCTCAAAAAGTGGTAAGAAATCAACTTCGGGAAAAACTGTGGATTTGTATCATTCAGTAATAGGTGAACGCAGGCTTAAAAGATAACTGCAAATCCTTTTGTTAGCTAAATTTCCCTTTAAATGACTTTTAATTCCTAACTGCAAATCATTTTTATATTTATATTACACTTTTTTTTTTAATATGAATCACTTAAATG
The DNA here is from genome assembly GCF_052426305.1 of Pelodiscus sinensis. Classification (NCBI taxonomy): domain Eukaryota; kingdom Metazoa; phylum Chordata; order Testudines; family Trionychidae; genus Pelodiscus; species Pelodiscus sinensis. Next base: position 59,377,305 of record NC_143060.1, read on the forward strand.
AAATCTTTCCTTCAATTTGAGAAAAGGATTGTTATCTGAAATTTTTAAAGCACCAGCATCTAACTTGTAAATGAGGACATCTCTTTTGTTTTAGTGTAAGCACTATATAATAATGCCTTCCTCACTGCATTAAAATATCATTAGCTGTTCTTATACAGATGATGCAGGCAGGGAACCAAACAGCAATGGGCAATAGCTTGTGCAAACCTAAAGTCCGTGGGAAATTATTTATTATCGTCATTTATTTCCAGTAGCATCCCACAATGCGCTACGCTTTTTAAACTGCAAAGAAAGCACAATCTTTGACCTAAGGAGGTCGTAATCTGAGGCCAAAATCTTGCATGTTGCTTGTGGCTGGATCACCATACCACTGTAGAAATCCCACTGATTTCTACCTACTGGGAGCAGCATACAGGACTGGGGCAATAAAAGAGCAACCAAGGATGAGAAAGGATACAGCAGGTAACTAGAGGGCCAAGGGCTTTAATAACCACATCTTTACATCACATAAAGTAACGTTAACATTATAAACAGATTAGAACCTTACCGTGAACTCACTGTCATGGAGTACCTGCCCCACGGATAGAAGGTATAGGGTCAGAACCTGATCTCAGGTATGCCAAAGCAATCCCACTGAAGTAAATGGAGCTACACCACTTTATTTTATATTTATTTATTTTTATTACAAAAATCTTAGAATTGCCACTTGTTAATCTTTTCTGTTAAAAAATATATAATTTGTCATGGCACTCGACAACCCCACCAGAAAAGGCATAAAGAAACACGTTGGCTGTGTCTACACTGGCATGAATTTCCAGAACTGCTTAAAACGGAATACTATTCTGTTTTCAGTTTTTCCGGAAAAGGAGCGTCTACATTGGCAGGCTGCTTTTCCAGAAAAGCCCTTTTTCCGGAAAAGCGTCTGTGGCCAATGTAGACGCGCTTTTCCGGAAAAGAGCCCCGATCGCCATTTTCGCGATCGGGGCTTTTTTCGGGAAAAGACTACTGGGCTGTCTACATTGGCCCTTTTCTGGAACAGTGTTCCGGAATAAGGACTTATGCCCGAGCGAGAGCAGAATAGTTTTTCCGGAATAGCGGCTGATTTTGTGCAGTAGAGCGTCGTTGCTTTTCCGGAAATTCAAGCGGCCAGTATAGACAGCTCACAGCTTATTCCGGAAAAGCGGCTGATTTTCCGAAATAAGTGGCCTAGTGTAGACACAGCCAATGTTATTACTAATATTATTGTTGTAAGTAAAAAGCTTTTTTCTAAGCAATGCTTAAATTTTGTGACTATACTAAACCAATAAATTTGCATGTAAAAAGTTGAACTTCATTTCTGACACTTCACTGTTAAAGTTTTGATTTTCAAATCACCTAATTATTATATAACACAGGTCCCTTCAATTCGTTAAAGGGAAAATGTGCTTCACTGTATTTAATTACATTTTTTTCTGAGGCATTAATTTAGGGCCATAGTCTACTCTTGTTCCACATGCAAAACTCCCATTCACGTCAGCATGCAGATGAAGGGGAGAATTTGGCTCTAAGATTGAAATGCACACAAAAATACACTTTAATTGTAACTTGCTCAAGGCATCATACTGCGAGAATGCTAACAAAAAACCGCTGACAACCCAAAATTGAGTTTGTCAGCAAAACAGCAAGCTGCTAGAAATCATTTTAAGCGACTTTTAGGAACCATTTTTATTTGCATTATTTCAGCAACTCTGCCTTGAAGTTTAAAAGGAAAAAAGACTTGGCAGACAAGAGTTGAATAACACAGATTTACAGAATAAGACCTTGTGGGCTGATCTAGCACGCTAACAGGAAACTCCTCAATCTGGATTTAATCAGAGACCTTCTCTTTACTGACATGAGTAGGAACCCAAAAGCAAGAGGAGTTTTCATGTTTGCTTTGGACCAGCTATTTGCCTAGGAGAATCTACTGCTTTTTAAAAGGAGCCTTTAAACCTCTTGGACAAGTTTTCAGAGTGCTACACAGCGATTGCTGACACATAACACCCATTAAAGTCACTGGAGGTCACATGCCATTTCCAAAAGCTTGGTTCTGAAAAGTTTACCACCAACATTTCCTTCAACATGGATGTCTAATGATTTGGCTTTCAAAGATGCTGAACACCTCTAGCTTGCATTGACTTTGCTGGGATTCACCGGACTGCAACAACTGTGAAAACCAGGCCAACTATCTCAATTTCACAGTGACTTCCTCCAATCAAAAGAATGCCAGCACAGATATTCTGTGAGCTGCTTAATGAGCAAACAGCTTCCGATTAGGAAAGGAGAATGAATCAACACCTGATGAAATTGTGTAAGAATAAACTGAGGTATATGCATACCCATTGTTCATCAGAATAGGTAGCTATTAAACTGACATGTTTCTAACCATCTCTTTCAACCACCTCTACTCTGAAGGGCCAATCCCATTTTAATATTGCACACTTAGCGGTGTATAGCATGCAACTTCATCCATATGTACAACTCCCCCCCCACACCAATGGTGCTCCATGTGGATTGAAAGTCCCTTGGATTAAGATCCTGTGAGATTCTGAACTCCCTCAACTCACAGGGACTTCAAAAAGAGTAGTACAATCAGGCTAGGTCTAGCCTGCATTCCTGTCTCGAAAGAGGAATGCAAACGAAGCGGATCGAAAATTCAAATGAAGTGCAGATTTGCAAATCTCATGCTTCATTTGCATAATCGCATCCTAGCACTTTTTCGAAAAACGGTTTTTTGAAAAAACCCACAGTCTAGACAGTGTTCTTTCGAAAAAGCCTCCACCTTTTTCAAAAGAACCCGTACACCTCATTTTCTCAGAAGTACGGCTTCTTTCGAAAAAGGGTTTGGTTTTTTGAAAGAACCCTGTCTACACTGCAGGGTTTTTTTCCTAAAAAACCCTTTTTTGAAAAAGCACTTGGACACGATTATGCAAATGAGGCACGAGATTTGTAAATCCATGCTTCATTTGAATTTTTGATGTGCTTCAGTTGCATTCCTCTTTCAAGAGAGAAATGCAGACTAGACAAACCCTGATCACAGAACAGCATTTGGTTTCATAGTAACTTGCAGGTTCAAGGCCTCAGCTGTAACTACCATCAGATGGAGCCACACTGACTTATCTGAGCTCTACGTAGATGCAAAGACCCATCGCATTGCAGGATTGGGGCCATAGACTGTAAACTCTTTAGGGCAAGGGGAAGGACCTCAGGATGTGGCCCCTGGCTCTCCTGGATCCAGCCCCACTCCTCATCCCCCGTTGGAGGCAGCAATGTGGGGAGCCAGGCGAGGCTGCTCTCCCAGCAGCCCCCGTCCGTAGGGGGGGCCCAGCGGGGAACTGGAACCCCCACAGACAGGAGCTGCTGCGGTGAAGCAGTGAGGGTTTGGGTTGTTGTTTTTTGTTTTGCTTCTCACTTGTGTGTGGTCAGCAGCCCCCGAACATAAAAAGGTTCCCCAACCCCAGCCTTAGGGCAATGAGTGCGCCAGTTCCTCTTTTAGCATAGAACTCAACTTACACTTTCTGAACTCAATAAATAAACAAGCAAATAAATAAATAAATACAGAACTATACTCAGAATGTCCCTACTGGCACAGCAGGAAAGTAAAGGAAAATGTGACAGCCATTATGAATTCAATAACAGAACATGCAGTCTTTCATATTACAGCCTTTCCCAGCCCTCCCACCGCCATTGAGGGTAGTGGCCAGGAGTCTGAGGTTATCTCCTGCTCTTTAAAGAAAATGCCAGAGAAGCTTTTAATTTCCACAAAGACACACAGAAAGGAAACAGCACTAGGCTATCCCAGTCCACTAGTTTAAGCACTCATTATGTGCCCAAGTCATGGCACAGGACTTAAATCCACAAACCTGTGAGCCAAAGGCAAGAACGTTACCCATCAAGCTATGGCATTACAAAGGGGTGGTGTGTAGGTGTCACTCTGTTAATGGTGTATCTTAGTAGTAGGGACTAGGGATGTAAGAGTAGTCGAGTTGACTACTTGCATTCTCCCCTCACCCGCTGCCTCTATATCAGAGGCAGCGGGGTGAGAGGAGCAGAAGCCGGTGCTGGGGGGAATTGGCTTAAAAGTTGGTTCCCACAGCACCATCCCCGCAGTGCCCACTGCCCCACCCCCTGCGCTGAGAGCCAGGCAGGGGCTGCTGGGAGAGCAGTCTCATCTGCAGGGAGGCCCAACAGGGAGTTGGGACTCCCCCCCCCCCCTGCAGACAGGAGCTGCTGTGGTGAGCCCCTGTTTGTGAGGGGGTCCCAACTCCCTGCTGGGACCCCCACGAACAGGGGCTGCTGCTGGACCCGGCGCAAGTGGGGACTGAGCGAGCCCGGGTCAGTCCCCCAGTTCATGCCAGGACCAGGAGCTATTCCCGCTACAGCTCTGCAGTTTAAATGTACTAAGTGCCGGGCTGCCTGCGTACCCAGCTTTTTCTACAGTTAAACTGCAGAGCTGCAGCGGGGGTAGCTCCTTCTGAGCACCTTCCCTTATTGACTAATCGTGTAGTCTATATAAATTGTATCGATTACACGACTACCCTGTTACCCGCCTCTTAACATCCTATATGATTAACCCTTAAGACCTATTTACAACAGCCTTACATAAGAACCTAAGTGTCACTGACTTGAGTTGAGATTTAGTGTATTAAGTACCTACAGCACTTCTGGAAATGGGATTCAGATGCTTTTAAAAATTTTACCCATGACCTTTAACTTGACAGAATAGCCAACACATTTCTGCATAACTACTTCCATCTGTAGAGATGTTAAGAATAAATCGTTCCACCATTTTCTTTAAATTATCACAAGCACAACAGTCAGAAGTACAAGCAGACCTGCCACTCATCTTGGGAGAACAAAGGAAATCTTCATAGACAGATTCATAAATTCATACATTGCTCAGAGAAACATGAAAAGGAAACTACAAGGATAAATACAGCTTTGTAAACTGTCATGAAAAGAGATTAAACCCAAGACAAGTGTAATGAAATAATAATACAACTGAATTAGCAAAGAGTGTCAGAAAAGGCACCTCCCACGCAACTATAACTCTAACAGTGTTCAAGGTAAACCGTACACCTCACTGTGGTCAATTTTATTATAAAGAATTGCTTTAAAGATAATTAATAACAAGAAACTAACATTTACAGTGTTCTTCATACTAAATATGCTTCATAAACTGCATATTGAGTTGCTTGCCCTCTGAAGGTTACAGGTATGTAGTACACGCAGGACTACATAAGAGGCAGCAGCGTGGGGGGAAAGGTGGTTCCATGGGAGCTGGCCCACAGGGGGAGCTGGTTTGAAACACAGCTTCCTGCGTGTACTGGCTCCTGCCTGCCCCCTCTGCCTCACGCTTCTGCCTCTGTATCAGGGTAAGGGAAAAGCCCTCTTTTACCTTGACCAGGTGGAGCAACACCAACTCTCCCACCCATAGTTAAATAGCAGATTGTGTCATGAGCAGCTCTGGGCATTATGCTAATTGCCTCTTTCCTGGGGGATTTCCTTCCCAAACTTGGCTGCTCTTAGGATTTCCTTCCAAAACCGTCTCTAATTCCCAGAACCTCTTTGCCCCCTTGATATGTTTGTAGGAGCCAGTATGATGCAGCAATAACTAGTCTAGATCTTTGCACTGGATGTTAGCATGTGAGCGATCTCAACAAAAGAGCCCCGAGTTCCTACTGAGCTTCAGAGTCTGCTACTGCTACATAGAATCATAGAACTGGAAGAGACCTCAGGAGGTCATCAAGTCCAGCCCCTTGCCCAAGGCAGGACCAATCCCAATTAAATCAACCCAGCCAGGGCTTTGTCAAGCCGAGACTTAAAAACTTCTAGTGACACAAAAGACTGATTACAGAATGCCATCATAACCCTTCCTGACAGGATGAGAAGGCAGGTCAGGAAATGGGGATACAGTAAAAAGGCCTATAAAGAGGCAATAGCACAAATCCCACTAGCCCAAAAGAACAAAAAAATTAACTGTCAAAACCATATACTTTTAATATAAAATATTGGCCTTCGCCCCCACCGTCATAGTGCTTTTTCACAATACACTTAGATACGTATGTGCTGCAGAGGCATAGCTATACAATATATCATGTGGCTAACTAAGCAAAAAGGTTGCTTAAATGGCTAACTGCTAATCTGGTGCAATTTATATGCAAGTCCAACTAATGTCCATTACTAGCAATCTTTCTATTTGACTTGAACCAGTTATACAGCTTAGTCTGAAGAGCAGATCTGAAAACACCAATTATCCTTATTCCCTTTTGGTTTTCCAGAACCATGTTTTCTGTGTGTATTAGGAAGATCCTTATAGGCAGAATTATAGAAGCTACAGACAAATACCAGTTAGCTAATCTAACCATACGCCTATTACGGCAGCTTAGTTTCCCACGATATGTTTTCCGTGTTGTATCTAATCTAGTTTTAGAAGTCCCATGATAGAGCTTCAAGACATCCACATCACCACTCACCAATCTGTAGCAGGGGCGGGCAAGATACTGCCCACCAAACCTTGGGATCCCGCCCGCTAAGCCCTTGCATCTGGCCTGCGGCCCTCACCAACAGGACCCTCAGGCCAACTCCCATTGGCTGGAGGGGAGCTGCCATGATTGGCCTGGGGGCAGGTGCAGCATGCAAAGTCCTCCCCGCTCATCCCCAGCACATTGCACAGAGAGGCACATGGAGAGAGCAGCCAGACACTTTGAGTGGCCTGGGGCTGTGGCAGGCAGAGAGCCAGTCTGAGGTTCCTGCTGGACTGCTGGGTGGGAGCAGCTTAGATAGAGGCCTACTGGACTGAGCCTGCATCTGGCACCCTACCCCCTCCCACACCGCCAATTCCCTGTCCCAGGTTACAACCCAAATCTTCTGCACTCACAACTCCCTCTCAACGCCTCCAGCCCCTTCTATACCACTCCCCAAATTCAGAATCCTCTCTTGCACCCACACACCCTCAAACACTCTGTACCTCTCCTCCCCCCGTCCCAAGTCACAACACCCTTCCAGACCTTGCATCCCACCCTACATTCATTGCCCAGGTCAGAATCCTCTCCTGCACCCATAATCCCTCCTGGACCTTGCTCCAATGTTCCCTCTAATCTTTTCCATCCGCACGTGGATTTTTTTCCATTTGTGTGCAGAATAATTTTTTTCTGTGCACTGAGGCATGTACAAATGTGCACCATCAGTAGAAACAAAAAACTTAGCTGTGAGCGCTCTGCTAATCAACTGGGCAGCATCTGAACCTCTCCTGAGTGGCCACAGAAGTGCACCGCTTACAGGGAACACTGCCTTGCACCCCAATCTCCTGCCCCAGGGCACAATCCTCTCCTTCACCCAAACGCTCTCTCAGACCTTATACCCTCTCCTGACCTCAATTCCTTACCCCAAGCCCCCTTCTGCACCCAACCTCCATCCCAGACCCCGCATCTCGTCCATAGAAAAGTGCGGCCCTTGACCACTTACCCAAATGTTAGCGTGGCTCCCTGTCAAAAATTATTGCCCCTCCCTGCTATGCAGCATGCAGCTGATAAAATGATCTTTGTCTGTCAATCTGCTTGTGCCGAACCCATCTTTGAAATTTTACATCAGCTTCCCCTTCTCTATCTCATTTGGTTTTTCTTATCCTCGTTTAGCAATGATGCCAGCTTCGGTGCCCCATTTGTCCGCTTCTCCCTCAGCTATCCCTATCTCTTTTCCTGTATCACCCCATTCAGATGAACTGCCCTTCTGGAGTTCACCCCTTGAGACCACACTCAAATCCCTCCTGAAGACTCGTTTGTATCTTGCCACAAGAAGTGAGTCAGCTTTGCCATGCTGGGCACATGCCTTTCCTAACTACTATCTTACTATATTGTTTTCTCCCCCTCTCTAATCTCCACCCGTTTGTTTTGTCATTCCTTCATTCTACCATTGTCTCAAAATAGACTGGAATTTTTTGAGTGCCGGGATAACGCCTTATCTGTATTGCGAAATACCCAGCACTCTACTATGTGCTGTAAAATAATAAAATAAGTAATCCCCTAGCTCATCAGCAGTCCCCTACCCCCTCTGTTTTGGGGGGAGCCTTCATTACAAAACCTGGCAAGAGACTGATCGGCTGTGCTACTCCCACTGATTTTACCAGAAGAGAGGACAACATGGCCTTATGCGTCATCATTTCCCAGTGCAGGCTTTTCTGAAATCCATCCCCTTGTCCGGCTGCACGCTATGAACTCACGCCTTTCCCAAGTTGCCTTAAGCAAACTCATGCTCTGTGTTCCAAAGTTCTCTATAATCCTCACCTTCTCGACCTGTTCAGACGTGGCAGGTTACAATGATTACATGGTGCGTGCAGAGTGGAGCGGTTCCAGGGAACGATTCTGTTCTACTTACTCACGCAAAGCTTCCACTGCAGGAGCCTGCGTACAACGTAACATGCAGAAACAGAAACTAAGGCTATGGCCATTGGCAAGTGTAGATGCTCCCATGGTTTCCGCACAAAAAAAGAGAGAGACTTTTTCCACTTTAAATAGCAAGCATAGACATGCTCTAATTTGTCAAAGTAGAGTTCTAACCTCTTAACCACACTCAACATTTGCTTGCAGGGATAGTTTCCTCTAGATCTGCACTCTCCTGTTTGGACACAGGAATTATCAATACAGCAAATATATTCAGATAGCTTTAATGTGGCAAGAATCACTTTGTTGTATGAATATACAATGTCAGCATCAAGAGCCAGATGTAGTCAAAGGAAGTAAGGACGTTAAGTCCTTACATTAAGTAGTAGTTATATTTTTGGGCTCTCAAAACTGCAACATATTCCCCCATGAAAAGAAAAGTTACAATATTTTTCTTTCCAGGAATGTGATTTAAGGTAATTGTTAAGCTAATAATCACTTCCTAATCACTTGCTAGAAACAAAGAACTACTGTGGGAGACAGTAAACAATGCTGCTGAACTTGAGAGGGATTTAAGATGCTGCAAGTAGGAATTCTACTGCAGAACTGCTGCATATACACCTATTGCATAAGTCTAAATAGCTTTCTTTATTTACCCTGATTGGATTTGTGGCTTTGCTTTCAGATTACAAAGCTTATTTAAACAGTGCATGGCATTGTACAGCACAGAATGAAAAATAAAATGAAAATGACTCAAGAAATCAGGGAAAACTGCTATTGTACCCAAATAAACAATCATGCAGGTGTGATAGATTTTCACTGAATGGAGAGCAGGAAAACAAAACTGTAGCTGGGGTGGTTTTGAAAGAGAGTTGTGCAAGGACGTATTTTAAATTAAACTGAACAGGTAAGGTAAACGATTATGTTGAGAAAAAAGGTAAAAGGAAATGTCTGACATGTTTTATATCAATTACTCAATGCAAGGTCTATCATGAGCCTTTATAAAAAAAAACAGGTCAGCATTAAAGAATTTGCATAACTAAGCATAAATAAAGGATCTGTCCATTTCCGCGGCTTTTTCTTTTACTGCCCTGTATTTTGAAACGATGAGTGATTTCTCAAGGGTGGGGCCACAGCAGAGAAAGTAATAAGATGATGTTATTACCCAATACTAAACATTATCATCTTCAGAAATTCTTTAAACATAGAGTCCAAATATACCTGTTTACTTCTCAAGAGAATTAACATGATCAAAATGCAATTAACTACTGTTAGTCACACGAGATTTGATTATGCACACGCGAAAGATTGTTTCCTCACAAGATGTGGCTCAGGGGCCAGATCTGGCCCACCTAATGCTTTGATCCAGCCCGCAGACTGTATCCGGCTGCTCTCTATTTATATCTTGCTTCTTGTGCCACCGAATTTCTAGGCAGTGGCTCAGGCAGCAGGATCCTATTTAAATGGCTCCCAGCTCCTGGTCGCAGTGCCACCCCAGCAGAGGCCAGAACCGCGACCCCTTTAAATAGCCACAGCAGCCCCCGGTGGCTGCCAGGCAACGTGATAGCGGCGGGGCCGGGAGCTACGAGCCCTTCCTTGTGTTTTTAATTGAAAGCCTCCAGCCCCATACAACTCCGGGGTAAGTCACCAGTCCCATCCCTTCCACCCTAGGTCCTGCCCCTCCCAGGGGTGGAGCCAGCCTGTGACCATGTACCAAAATTCATTAAGTGGCCCCCCTGTGAAAACTATTGCCCACTCCTGATATATAACACATATATCTTCATATATGTGTAGGTAATATCCCTGCTCTAAATGTTGAAGGATTGTGGTACATTGCACAGGCAGGTTAACAAAGAGAGCACTTATCTGTGCAAATTATAACATATCCATGACTGCATCACTTACCCACTAATCCAGGGGTAGGGAACCTCAGGCCCCTGCCTTGCTTGGATTCAGCCCCTGAGGCTCATGCCCACCCCAACATTGGGGAGCCCAGGTTGGTGCTCCAACCCTCCCCCCCACACTGCAGGACAGAAGCACACAAAATCTACTAGGCTGGGCCCCCCTAAGCTGTGGTATGTGAGGGCAATATGGGGAGTATCTTTCTCAGTCAGGGGCCACATCAGTGAGGGCTTGATTTTTGGTTTTGCCTCTCATCTGTGTGCAGCCCCTGACTAACTTTTCTATGGGCCAGCAGTCCTTGACCCAATAAAGGTTTCCCACCCCTGCATCTCCTCAAGACATAGGTCTCGTCTACATGAGAAAATTGCACTACTTAAATGTAAATTGGTTAATTTGGTTTAGGCAGTGCAGAACGCTGTGTAGCCACTTATTTTAAAAGTGGCTTATTTTACTTTAGCTCACAACACTTAAACTAAATCACGTGATAGCATTGAACAGGGATGTAAAACAAGTAGAGCTACATGAAAAGCAATTTGCATGAGGATGCGAGACAAAGAAGGTGGTCCCCCACGTTCTTACATCTTCCCGTTATAAACATTTTTAATATTTCACAACAGGAGTTGACACTCGTCTTCCTCTCTTCTCTAGCTCTTTTTGCCCACTTCTAAACAGAGAATTGTTTTCGCACAGGGAAGAATGAAAGTCTCGTTAAGTGCACAAGAGTTCATTCACATTTTGTACACTAAATGCAGCCAGCATGCTGATGATGCAGCCAGCAGCAATGTGGAGCACTCCATGGGAGAAGAGAATTGGGATTTAAAAATGCAAGGAACTTGATTTCCCAATGGCGTGCATTATTAGTACTTACTATTTGTTTCCCACAGAACCCACATTAGCTGCTGTATCAAAATAAAAGACACTGTCTCTGTGCTGGAGAGCTTCCAGTTCGAAAAGACAAATAGATAAAGAGTAGGAGTATGAGGTACAACGTAAAAAGAAAGCAGACAAAGCAATGAATGGCTGTATCTTCACAATTAAATATTGGTGGTGTGTATTTTACTGGATACTTAAACTGTCCTCCAACTGCCTCTCTTGCATGCCATTATTCAACACATGTTTTATACACATCAAGGAAGTAAGGAAACTGTGGAATCTGGATTAATTCAGAAATGTACACAGAATTCTCATCTGCACTCAGATAACACTGCAGCCCAAGAGTTTCATCAGTTCCTCTAATGACGTTATACCCAGGTGAATACAACATACAGTTGCCTTTTGGAGCAGCTTAGTTGAGAGACTCTAGTCTGGTCTTAAGTATCGGAGGGGTAGCCGTGTTAGTCTGAATCTGCAAAAGCGACGAGGAGTCCTGTGGCACCTTATAGACTAACTGAAGTGTAGGAGCATAAGCTTTCGTGGGCAAAGACCCACTCATGCATCTGACGAAGTGGGTCTTTGCCCACGAAAGCTTATGCTCCTACACTTCAGTTAGTCTATAAGGTGCCACAGGACTCCTCGTCGCTAGTCTGGTCTTAGTATCATAGGGCTGGAAGAGACCTCAGAAGGTCATTGAGTCCACCCCCTGCCCAAAGAAGGAAGAATCTCAACTAAATCCCAACTTAGTGTATGTGACAGTAGTTATTATGTAAGCTTTAATGCTGGGGTAATGGGCATTGAGGCTCTTTGAAAAGTTGACATAGGGGCTCTACAAAGTGGGTTGACTTATGCCTACTTTTGGGTACGTGCCTATTACGAAGCTTAATTAATGCTGGTAAATAATTTTGAGATCCTTGAATGAAAGATGCTACTTTATATAACTGAAATATATAACGTTTGTTATTCTAGTATTTATTATAGATAAATAAAACCTGAACAAACAGAACTATCCAGGAACTATCCAAGAAGGAAGAAAGAGTTACAGGGTATGTATCTCAAACTAATGGAGAGGAGAGAAGAACAGGCACGAGAAGGGAACCTCCAAGGAAGGTCTGTAATATATAACAAAGTGGGGAGGGGGGACCTTAGAAGTTAAATTATTCCCCAGAGCAAAGGGTGGGAAGAATGTGAAAAGGAAAAATGGATGGAAGAGTGGAGTGTAACAACACTGTCACACAGATGACATGTTTGAAATGCCCGACACCTAATTGGTGTCTTTATAATTCAGTGGGTAGCATTCTTGGCTCTAGCCAATGAGGCTGAGGGTACAGGTCCCATGCGAACCCACAAATGCTGGTACAGCAGCCCACTGTATATGTATATATAACATATATCCTGTATATGTTAAACTATGCCATTATCTCTACTCTGGTGGGGTCTGCGTGGAAGTCGAAGGGCTGTTTCTAGAAACAGTGGGGGGATCAACACCCAGTGTCTTTGCCAAAAGTCTTTCACTTAACAAAACTGGTTTTAATATTCAATACTGTCCCTGTGGGTGAGCTTTTGAGTGTATTTATCTATGTAGTCACTGCATTATTAAAGTTTCATAGTGTGGATCTCTGTTCCCTGTAAGCTGCGGGGCAGCACAGCTTCACAGGTGATTAATCAGCCCTTCCCAGTCAGAGGCTCAGGGCTCCCTTGCACGAACTGCTTTGTTGTAACACATGTCCTATATGAGACTTTTTTTCTGAGGCGTGTACACTATGCCACGATAATAAAATATAATATTTTATTATATCCAAGGATCTCGAAGTAGTTTACAAACATGGACAAGCCTATCATATATGAAGAAATGAAAGCACAGCGAGGTCAAATAGCTTGTTCAAGGGCACCCGCTGAGTCTGTAGCAATTGGAAACAGAATCTGTGTCTCCTGACTCCCAGATCATGATGCATCTCCAGCTTAGAGATATGTTTCAGATAGTCATGTTCTCCATAGATGTGCACAGTTAATAAGTAAATAATATATTATGTATTCAAGAATGAAATAGTTTATTCTTAGTGAACACTGGTAATAATTATCTCACATTATTTTACAACTCATAGGAGATGTAAAGACACAGAAAGGAGTGTTTTGGAATGGCAGCAATAAACTCATTTGTGCCTCAAGCCAGCAATAAGCACCGTACTAGTGCAAAATTCTGCCCACACAGAATCAGAATGAGGAATCAGGTCTTAGTTTGTACATCAGTATCACACTGGGACCAACAAAATCTGTCAGGCCTTAGCCACAGTTATTTGATGGAGCAAATGCCTGACCACAGGTCAGTGCTACAATGCAAAATAGCAGACCTTTTCACACCCAGGTGGGAACTACCAAATTTGCCAATTTCACTTTACTTTCAAAAGCTGTCATCAAAATCAAAGGGCAACCACATCCTGATGAGTTAGGAGAATGGGCAACAGATGGCTTATGCAACTAAATGTAGAGAAATGTAAGAGGCTAGCTTGGAAATCTGTCCAAAGTATTACCCTCAAAGGTCATGCTCTACTGAACACAGATCGGAGGATGGATAGGAGGGGGTGAGAGTGGGCAGAACATTAAATCTTTCAGCACAATGCTTAGAAGCAGTAACAAAAAGCAAACACAATTCTGCAGTGTATAAATAAAGGGTATTGAACACAAGTCAAAGGACATTATTCTTCCACTGCGTAAGGGCCTGATGAGGCCACATGTAGAGTGCTACGCTCAGTTCTAGCTGCCTTTTTTTAATAAGGGCTATTATAAAGCTGGATAGAGGAAAGCAAAGAGCAAGCCACATGATTCCTGGATACACACAAACCCCCACAGAACAGTATGAGACACAGCCTGTTTGCAGAAAGAAAATAATACAGGACCTAATGTCAGTGGAGCTGGGTACTCACAGCACGCACTGACTTGAAATGAGGCTGCAGGTGTTCAGCAGTTCTGGAAAACAGGCCCACGGAGCAATCAACACGTAAGTTATAACAAGGTCCTAACCAGGGAAGTAAAAGGATAACTGGTTAACCAGTTGAGGCTGGAGCAGCTCCCTGCCCGCCGCGAGCAGTGGGCTACTCCAGCGCCGCAGGGCCTGCCATGGAGAGGGGCTGCTCTGGTCACCCTGCAGTCAGTCCTTAGTGCCACCTGGACCATGGCGCTGGCTCCCACCCCCAGCCCTCAAAGCCATGTGACACACTTGACATGGCGCTCTGGCAACAATTCAAAGGGGCCAGGGCTCTGGCTGCCTCTGTTGCCATGGGAACAGCGGCGGCAGCCGGGAGCCCCAGGCCCCTTTGAATGGCCAGGCCCCAGGGCAATTGCCCCCTTTGCCATCGCCCATCAGCAGTCGGCACCAGTGAACGAATGGCAGTTTTGCCTCTGAATTTAATGGGCTCTGAACTGGTCCCCGATAGGGATGTTAAATATCGGTTAATTGAATAGTCGATTAACCTCATGAATTCTTGCTGCTTACTCTTCTATAGTGCACTCCGGCCCCACCCCCAGGATGTCCCCTGCTACTCTGTGCTGCTGCCTCTGAAACAGAGGCAGCAACATGGGGTACCAGGCAGTTGCCAGTTTAAAAAATAGCTCCCATCGCAGTCCGTCTGCCTGTCACCACACATGGGGTGGCAGCAGCCCCTGTCCAGCGTGGAGGGTCTGAGCTCCAGGATACAGCGCGAGCCGGAACTGAGCCAGGCTGCCTGCCTTTCTGGTTCCTAATACACTTTAAATGCAGAGCTGCAGCAGGGGGAGGTCCTGGACCTGACGTGAGACAGGACTGAGCGGGGCTGCTGATCAGCCTACTAAAAATGTACTGGTGGGAGAGAAGGGGAGGAAATGTGTGTAGTCTACAGCATTAACCTATAAGCTTTTGCATATTGGTTAATCAGTTAATCGACTGCACTATTACATCTCTAGTCCCTGATGGATCTAATGTTCAGAACCTCATAAGTATTTTCTGGTGTTTGGAGACTAGAACTATGTTTTAAGAATTAATTTTACAAATTCTAGCATAGTTCTTAATCTGATGACAAGTAGTGCTCTAACATTTGCTTACTGAGGCACCCTCAGGAGCTGTATTTCCCTCTTGATTTCTGACTGTCAGAATACTTTTGTAGTAGAGTATTTATTTAGCAAGTATATTTCTAAAGCAGCAATGAACAATACACGTTGAAAGTCTGCATTTCTAGGTTGTGTCTGAACATATTTTTAATCAACTTTACAAAGACTAAATTTAAAACTAACATACCCAGTGTACAACTGCCTGTTCCTCAAATGAAAACATCCACAAATGTAAACTAATAGTTACTCCAGAACTCCTCTCTTTACAATGTCTCAATGCAGCTCATATGTTGCCTCTCTGAGGCTTTCCAATGACACATAACCACACTGCTTGCCAACACTCCTTTAACCCTAACAGTGACCTACATTTTATAACATTCAGAAAGAAAATGGAAATATCCTTTCACAATAAACTAATTTATTATTTCTCCTGTTTATCCGATCCTGAAAGAAATGATATCATTTAATTTTATCCTGCTAGTTAACAGCACCGCAATTATTTCTGCAGATCACCCAAGACAGACACTGCAAGTAGGAGAAAACTTCTGATCCCCTGAGAATGATGCACGTAGGCAGGTGAGCACCACAGACTTCCTGAGAAAGATGGCATTCAGTTATAGTGTAAGGTGCTGTTATGTTCTTGTACATCCCAGAAGTATGTCACAAGCAGTTCCCTCAAGTCAGATCTCTAACATAACTACCAGACCTTCTGTTGCAAGATTGGAAAATGACCAAAGCTCAGTAAGAAATCATTCTGGATGGTGGCAAGATGTTTATTTTCTTCTTTTTGATGGCTCATTCTTGAAGGTGATGGGAAGGGAAGAAACAGGAAAGAGTACCGATAGTCTTTGTGCTCCCCAGTGTACAGGGAGCAAAGCTACAGCAGGTGAGAGATGTTCTTACAGAGTCAGACAAGGAGGATGGGGTCCTGCTCATCCACAAAAGAGTTCCAGAGGAAGGAAGGTGGAAGGTGAAAACTCTCTCACTATCGTATAGACGGTAACCAAGCATGATTTGTGCTGGGATAATGCCTGCCAGGTCCTCAGGAACTATTCTGATGCTTTTGCCAAATACATCATTAGAACTGCTCCCACCAGTTCCTGCCTTCAATTGTGCGGGGGAGAGGAGGGACACACCACAGGAATCTGAGCTGCCTTTATCAGAAATGGCCCAGATGTAGCAGTAAGCCAGGGACAGAAGAAATGCCAAGCCAAGCCAAGGGTCTTTAAGTTCTAGATATTCCTGAAGTTTTGGTGGCACAAGGCACCCTGAAGTCTTAACCCACCTCTGGCAGGCAGGGGCTGGAAAGACAAAAACCCAGTCTAAGATATAACATGTTTCCCAGAACCCAATAGGAGGATTGCTCAGAAAGTCAGATTAACGTTCCAATGATATTTTTCTGAGCAAATTACACAATATAACCTCAGTAGAAATGTCTGTGAGTGCAGTTATATTTAGGAGCCAAGCACAGCATAATATCCAGCTTTCTTGTATGAGGCAATTGTTCATAATCCAGTTTTGAAACAAAAATATGAGATTCTTAGAAAAGATATTTACCAAAATACTCCACAGCCCTTCAGTGCCAACACAAAACTGGATGTGGCCAGCTCTGTAATTAAGGTACCTTCCTCCCACTGCCATTGAATGTTTATCTCATTTATATATTAGCATCTAAAAGAGGAGCATGGCTCAACTCTATACCCAATCCAACAACATCAAAGAGACCTCCAGACAGGTTGATCCAAATGATAAAACCCTGCTTGAATGAACCCCACAGGACAAGAGCCAAAAAAACAAAGCAAAAAGAAATATCCACATCTCCGAAACCTCACACTTTGGAAATAAACAAAGTCATAAAGCTAAATGAATTAGACTGAATGAGCCAATGAAATTGATCTCATTGGCGAGCTATATATTTAGCAGGAACTCTGTCTTCTTAAGCCACAACTGAGATCCTTTGTAAGAACCACTGGTGCAGTATGCTAGTCTGTATCTCCCATCAAAAATGGAGACAATATGCTTTGAAGGCTGTCTCTCAAAGCTTAGACACCATTTGTAAGGTGAAGGAAATCAGCTTCAGATAGTTTCTATCTTAAAGCACCAGAGAGCCACTCCTGTTCTAAAGTGTTCTGCCCCTCTCCCAACCAGATCTTTTGAGGCTGGAGCATGGCTTCCACTTGCCCTGGAAATCCTGTCCTGACTCCTGCTCCACCTCTTGTCCTCTATTTTACTTTTCTCCTTAACCTCTCATGCTTGAATGGCTCTTTCAATTGGCAATACAAGCATATGTTAATCTTTGCCCACCCATGACCCCACCTGCCTCTCCATCTGCCACCCCTTTCCTCTCCAAGCTCTTGAGCAGGTTGTTTACAGTTGCTGCCTGGCATTCCTCTCTCCACTTCCACCCTAGCCATCATCTGTCACTGACTATTGAGAGCTTGACTCCTGCCTCTAAGAGGTCTCCCTCACCCACTTGTTACATTTTCAAACAAGCATCTTCATGTTTTCTCATACTGCCTCTTATGCCCAGGAGGACCTCCCCATAAAATAGTTAAGCTGCTGGTACGCAGAAAGTATCCTGCAGACCAACACAGTCTCATTGTTTCCTGGTACTTCCCTCCCCTCCCCTCCCCTCCTCTCTGCTTCTCTGTATCCATCTATATAGAGACAGAAAGCTCTCTGGGTGAAGAGCAAATGTTTCTACAGCATGTAGCACAACAGGATCCTGATCCTTTGGCCCTACAGTAAATAATTAATAATAAAAAGCTATATGTTTTAAGACCACTTAAAACTAAATCTAGTGGATCAAACAGATGTTCTTATGAAGATTTACAGAATTACAGCTAGCTTTCATACCATTCCTCTGATGAAGGATAGCTTCTTACACACACACAGTCTTCTGCTAAAACAAAAGCTGACTAGTTGGATGTTTATATACCAGTCTTCTGTTTTATTACTGCTCTACAGATTTTTCCCTTGGAAGAACTTTGCTTACTCAGCCTCAGCCAACGAGCCCTTTTATTATTATTACAAAAATTTGAAACACCAAAAATTAGAGTTGTAGGGATGCAAAACGTTAAGATGCTTAAATGACACCCTCTGACCTTTTTGTGGACTGCTCAGTTGTAATGGGTCCAGTGGGAAGAGTGTCACTGGATACTCTCTTAGGGTGGGATATTTTGGGCTTTTTTTTTTAAGACGTTTAAACATGAAAGACTGAAACAGAGCAAATGGACTAGATTCATACATGGTCCCACTCTGTTGTTTTTTGTCTCTTTATGAAGGAATGAATTTGTCTAAGATTTCAAGCCTGTCAGTACTCAATGGTACTTTGTTAAGCGTAAAATTTGGACATAACTAAAATAAATAAGCAGATTTCTAATTCACCTACATTTTCAGTATGAATTCTGATGAGTTCTCTACAACGTGGGAAACAATCGTTTACATTTCTAAGGTAGTGCCTTTCCTATAAAAGGATTACAAAACACTTTGTACACACAGCACCACTGAAAAGCAGCTATTTTGGGGTCACTGGGTCAAAGCACTACTCAGATGAAAAATGCCACAGGATATTTAATATCCATACAGAGAGTAGACAGGCCTTCGATTTTTAAAATCACAAAGGAAAGACATCTCTCTCACTGCAATAGATTACAAGGAACTCAATTTCTCTGTCTTAGAAGGATGAAAGATTGCGTAGACCTTTACAGGATTTGCATCAGTAGGTCCAGGGAACCTCTAATCATAAAGAGTTCCTGTATTTGCCTGCCTTTATTTACCAAACTAAAGGCCCAAATCCTGCTGTCCGATATGTATGCAATACTCTCCCTTTGTCTTCAATTTGGCCCCAAATCAGCAACCCATGCAGGCAGGATTTACAGCATCATTAGAAAGAAAGAGAACCAGCACTGGAAAACCCAATGACTTTTGGGTAGGAATTCATTTTATAGAGTGCTATGAATTACAAACCACTGAAAAAGTTGACTACGTAGAGTAATAAAACCACATCAACTCCAGATTTCAAAGTAAAGCAAAACAAAACTGATGACACGTGTAATAACAGTTCTGCTTTTCTAGGCAGAAGTGCTGATGGTCTGCACATTAATTACCAATGCTCTAGCAGAAGGGCTGTTTATTGACCCAGGGGACCAGTCCTGCTTCCACTAAAATCAACCACTAAAGCAGGGGCGGCCAACCCACGGCTTGCGAGCCGCATGCGGCTCTTGTCCCCCAAAAGTGCGGCTCACGAAGCCGCTCCTGTGTGCCCTCCCCCAACAGTCCTCCCGCCCCTGGTTCCCCCCTCCCAGCCCCCGTATGCTCACCGGGGCGGCGATTCAAAATGGTGCCCAAGATGGCAGCCGTCGACGGGCGCCTGATATGGCCAAAAAGCCTAAGCTTGTTTCTTAAAAAGGCAGTTGCCTTTTTTTGCTTGACAATTCAGGGGGGAGGGGCTTTCCTTTTTTTTTTTTTTTTTTTTTGTCTCTGTCTCGACAATTCTGGTGCTGCTCTTCGCATTTTTTCCGCTGTTGTTTCGGCTCTCTTTGTTAAATGGGTTGGCCACCCCTGCACTAGAGCATGCTCAGGCCCCATGTGCATAAAGCCTTAAGGGCTTAAAATATTTTTAGTTCTGAAGTGCTTCAAGTTAACAAACAGGTTGTGGGACGGTTTGTTTTTATTTTAAAATAATTGCGTGGAATTATTGCTCATGAAAGGGGCCAGCCTGACAGCTCAGGAGACCGAATGTATCCACTTAAGAATAGAACAGCTTCAGACTTTCTGACATGCTGACCCCCTGCAGACAAATATACCTCAACTCTGACCTGGAGGGACCAATTCTATCCAACAGTAAAAGGCTAATTCATTTTCAACACTTAGTCCTTGCCTTTCCCTATAATCAAAATAGCATACCGATTCCAGCCAATTGTGGTGGTGGTCTCTGTAACATGGACTCTTGTCTACCTATTACAGGTCTGAGAAAGGTCTGCCAATACACAGATGCTACTAAACAGACGCGACTCCAATTTGAAAAGTGCTTCCATTGTGATGACTCCGTCTGTGGGACACACTCTCACTCAAAACGGTTTTGACCTCTGGCAAAATTACCATCTGGGCAATTAACAGGATCTCAAAATTACAGTCAGATATTTTTCCCCAACCCTGCTATAAACAGGAGGCAGAAATGGGAAATCTGCCACTCATCAAAGGAAGCAGATTTGAAAGAATCTGTTCTGCTTAGAACTCTGTGTACTTCTTGGAAATATGGAAAGGGGAAAATCTGAACACTATCTGAATGGAGGGCAAAGTTTGCTTATCTTCCATGACTGTTTTCAGGGCTGCTGTCTCACTGGATGCTTTATGCCATGAAACTTGACCAGAAATCTATTTGATTTAAACCTCAAGGTAGCTCTAAGAGTCTTTAAATTATGGATTTTTCATGAATTGAGAGAAGATGTTTTTCAAACTAGGAAATAAATCTGACCTAAAATATGTCTTTCATTCCAAAGGAAATCTACAAATAGATAAAGATATGGGCCAGATCCGCAGGTGGCATACTGGCATAGCTCCATTGGCTTTAATGGAGTGATAGCATTTGATACCAAGGAAGGGGATGACCTTATGGGAGTTGAGGGTACTCAGTACCTTGCAATATTTGGCCTTCTATACAGGCCTTGTTTCACTTACCACGAAAAGGCACATGTCTTTAGGATGAAACACAGCACTTGTATAACAGCACACAGCAATGCTGATGAATGTTGTGCAACTGACAAAGCGGTGGGAATTATAGCCCGGTTCTGCTCCCATGTTAATTAATGAGAGTTTTTTCATGCACTTCAAAGGGATTTGAGCAGGCAGAATGTAGGTACTGTAGTTAAAATGTGGCCAGGTCCAGGGACCTGAGCCTAGGGGTATTGCACACACATAACTCATACTGAAATGACAGAATGCTCAGTAATTTTCTGACTCCGGAGTAAAATCCCTACTCCTGCAAAAAGTACTATGGGATCCATGACCACAACTGATCAACTCCTAGTTTTATATATCATCCAAAAGGGAAAGAGTTAAACACACAAGAGCTTTTTTTCAGACAACGCAGATATCTAGTTATTCTTTAATGCTAAAACCAGTGTCTGCTAAAAGTTAATACCATAACTGTTCTGTGGAATTCAGCTCTTTGAACCAGGGCTCCAAAGTCTACAAGTAATCATTCAAGATGCCACTGTGCTGGTTTTACTCACCCCTAGCCATCTTGCTCCTTTATTGGCAGCCTGTTGAATCTGCACTCTTTTGAGGGTGACATGGTAAACAGCTCCTTCCTCTACTTCTTCTCCCCCGTCCTGAATGGAGCTCTGCCATGGAAGGGGGTGGGGAGAGAAAGAATAAAAAAGGTACATTTTTCCCCTTCTCTGATAACCATAATCTGTCCCAGGTGCTGTACTGCTTATTGCAGAGCTCAGGACACAAAATGGGCTGTGCAAAGTAAATATAAAATCAAAACAATACAGGACACTTTTCGATTGAGGGAATGCTGAAATATTCTTGGCAAACTTCCCTTTCCTGTGGTACCAGGATACCCTGACTTTCCATTTAGTTCTTTTTCCGCTACTTGTGCATAATTTAAAGTCTTTTTGAAGGAAATGATTCAGTTTTGATAAGTAAACATTTTTAAAAGCAATTCACCTCTTTGGTTTTCCTTTATGGAAAGAACTGTGCTTTAAAACAGAAGTTTTACATAGGTTGAGATTATTTAAACTCAGAAACTAAAACATATTTAAAAATCAGTTTATCTATTTCTTTTTACATGAGGGACTAAAAGCTACTCTGTTTTGGTTTGGTTTTCAATATTTATTTCAGGCTACAAAAAGTTCACTGGGCTAAGACTTTGAAAATTACAAATATCAGAAACCAGAAATAGCACCATAATATCACACTAAAACTTTAATTGAAACACAACCTGAAATAATTCTCCATTTTAAATTTCCTAATTTAAACAATATATAATATAAAAACAAGAACAAACACAGTATTACTGAGCCAGGAAAAAAAATTCTCAATTCATCCTTAAGGATTCATCTAACTTCCCCTTCTCAAATGTTTTCCTCTTCTGTGCCACTCCACAAAGACACACAGAAAGGCAATTACTTTGCAGATAAGCATCATTTTAAAAGCAGTAATGCACACCGAGGTAATAATACAGAACAATGAGAAGGAGACTTTTAAAGTGAGTCTCAAGAGATTGCGGACACAAAAAAAGTTGCACGTAAATATGTCATCAGTGTGCCAGATGCACGCAGAAAGAGTACAATCCAGCCCTGAAACAGGGATTCTCCATCTAGGAAGTCTTTAAAGAAGTAAGGGAGCTCTAGTTACCATTTTAGCTTTCCAAAGCAATTTCATTCTTAGTTTCCTCTTCAGGACATCGCGGAGACATGATGGATCCTGTTCTGATGCAAAAAAGCTTTTACAATCCTCTCACATCCTCTCTCAACTCAGTAGACTCCACTCTGCCTCTATTGCTTGGGTTCTGCAGTCCAATTCATAACCACAAAGAACTGTGAGTGGTGTGCAGAGACAGAGAGGAAAGAGACTCCTCCCCCACCACACATACACTGTGATGTAAGGTTTTCCTGTTTATGCTTATGAGCACCCCCCCCCCCACGCTCCACTACATATAAAAGTTACTATAATCTTTCAATGCTTAAAGACCCTTCAGCACTGTGCTAAGGCTCTGAAGTTTAACTTAGTTTCCTCATAGATATTAAGTACCAAAGTAATTTCCCCTCCCCTTCCTTAACTATAAGAGACAAAGAGAGGGGAGTGGAGAAGGGGGAGGGTTAAATAAACTGCTATTATCCACTTGTGTAGACTTCTTTGAGTAATTAAATAGACTTCTTTGAGTAATTAAATCACAGTGACTCCAGCCAGGCAATAACAATGTAAAGCTGCAATACCATGAGGAGTATGTTTATCTTTCAGAAAGACAAAAATGGTACCTCAGTATTCTAAAAGCCTTCAGAATTGAAAACTATTATAATCAAAACATGTAAAATGTGTTTGTTTAATAATGCACTGATCTGCTGGCAGAACAGAAGATCATTACTTTCTGAAAATTTTACTTAAAAGATTTACACGTAACATGTTCTTACTTCAGCAAAATGAGAGCTAGGAGAGTTTCCATCAAACAAGAGAGGTTATTTTTTCCCTAATAAGAAAACTCAAAAGTTTTTCAGTGATGATTCTAGAAACAATCATGAGAAACCTGCGTTGTACACAATGAGTGTACAAAGCACTTTACAGAAAAAGCATAAGATGACAGCCTTGCACAGAACAATGTGATACACAGTGCAGTTCTCTGGACACCAAGAAGATGCAGAATCCTTATGGACAGAAAATTAAGCCAAATTTAGAGCTTTTGGGCTAAATTGTTTCTAATTATGAGATGGTAAGAATTGCCAGGAGTCCTTTTGGAGGATCACACCATATTAGTTCTTCACAAATACAGAAATATTTGTAGTCCATTTTCAAGATCAGTAATGTTCATGGAAATGTCACAAGCAAGTCACAAACATTGGGTTTGCTTTTTAAACAAAGGAGGCCAATTTCTATAAGCATCAAAAGCTCAGGTAGTCTGAAGAGTTCTGGTTGTGAATATATAGTCGTGCCACAAGGGGAGAAACTAGCCAAGTGTTCTAGTTTCAGAAACAAATAACCAAACATTAGCACATTCAAAGCTAAGTTTACATATTCAATATTTCCAGAAGTTTGAAAGCATGACTCAAGATAGCTCAAACTACAGTTAGTATGGATGATATACCAGGTACACTTGACCTAACAAGATCAAAACTTATTGTTATGCACTATATGTCTTCAGCCTTTGCAACATAAACCACCCACTCCCATGACCCATGTTTGACACACTAATGCACACCAGCCACCCAACACTGCAGGTAAGAGCCATCCATCCCCCAAAATCAGCTCTAGCTCTTTCAATTCACCTTCTCTTTTTAAGCCACCTTCCGACTCTTAATCAAGAAAACATTTTTGCATCCTACTCTCTAGATACAATTTATAAACAACATTGACTCAAATCTACCAGAAACCCTAACTACCCTCACCACCTTCTCTATATAGATTAGAAACCCCTATTTATGATTGTATTGTCATGGTGCCTAAGAGTGCTAGTCGTGAACTGAAAATCCCTTGTGGGTAGGAGCTGTACAAACGCTACTTACTTTTCTTCATAAGGGGGGGGTCTTAGACACCTCACCCTTCACATTCGATCAGATATCAACTCTGAACATTTTCACTATACAAATACTAAGCAAAGACATGAATGTGCCTCATCTAGGGTCTCAAGCACTTTACTGACAGTAATTAAGTTCTCCTCAGACCATTTCAGTGAGACAAGTAAATAGTATTTCAGATCAATAAACTCAAGCATACAGGAACACTGAGACAGTGACAGAGCCAAGGACGAATAGAAGTGCGGAGACCCCCCTGCTCTAAGAGCCAGCAGATTTGCGTATGTATATTATTACCAGTTAGGGCAACTATAGTACTAACTTAGGGAGACTATCATTTGCAGCTGCTAACAACAGGAAATAAGAAATATTATTTTAAACTATGAAACTAAGAAAGGGGTGCATTGCCATGGTTGAGTTGATCTGACTATTTTCCAGACTGTATGTGTGTTTATTTTTTGGTTGTATAATAACAAATAATAATAATAACAAAATGATCCATGATAGGTTCTGTCCTAGATCAGATCATATCCTTCTGTGTGCTATACCGTTTTCAGCTCAGCTCGCCTGTAAAACTGCACCTAAAATTCTGCATGCTGAATGCTGGCACCTAATTTTTCTCATTCACATTTTTCTACATGCGAACACCTGGATCTGTGTTGAATACACAAAACTAAGTCAGCAATTTTATAAACTGTTTCTTAAAAACTGTCTCATTAAGAAGCAAAATATAACAGGTTATCAAGTGAAGAAGAGAGAATTCTTTCTGCCAGGAATAGAAAGCTAAGTCTTGGGGGCTAATTTGGCTACGACAAATCAGGAAAGAGATCTTGGAGTTATCGTGGACAGTTCGCTGAAAACTTCCACGCAGTGTGCAGCAGCGG
This sequence comes from Pelodiscus sinensis, assembly GCF_052426305.1. NCBI lineage: Eukaryota > Metazoa > Chordata > Testudines > Trionychidae > Pelodiscus > Pelodiscus sinensis. The sequence continues at coordinate 59,402,685 of NC_143060.1, forward strand.
TCAAAAAGGCAAATAGAATGCTAGGAATTATTAAGAAAGGGATAGAAAATAAGACCCAGAATATCTTACTGCCCCTGTATAAAACTATGGTACACCCACATCTTAAATACTGTGTACAGATGTGGTCTCCTCACCTCAAAAAAGATATTTTGGCCTTGGAAAGGGTTCAGAAAAGGGCAACTAAAATGATTAGGGGTTTGGAACGGGTCCCATATGAGGAGAGGTTAAAGCGACTGGGACTTTTCAGTTTAGAAAAGAGGAGACTGAGGGGGGATATGATAGAGGTATATAAAATCATGAGTGGTGTGGAGAGGGCCGATAAAGAAAAGTTATTTATTAGCTCCCTAAATAGAAGAACTAGAGGACACCAAATGAAATTAATGGGTAGCAGGTTTAAAACTAATAAAAGAAAGTTCTTCTTCACACAGCGTGTAGTCAACCTGTGGAACTCCTTGCCAGAGGAGGCTGTGAAGGCTAGGACTATAATAGAGTTTAAAGAGAAGCTAGATAATTTCATGGAGGTTAGGTCCATAAAAGGCTATTAGCCAAGGGATAAAATGGTGTCCTTGGCCTCTGTTTGTCAGAGGCTGGAGAGGGATGGCAGGAGACAAATCGCTTGATCATTGTCTTCGGTCCACCCTCTCTGGGGCACCTGGTACTGGCCACTGTCGGCAGGCAGGATACTGGGCTAGATGGACCTTTGGTCTGACCCAGTACGGCCATTCTTATGTTCTTATGTTATGGGAAATTATTTATTATAAAAAAAAAGATAAGGTTTTGGTCAGCTGTCCAGTTTTCACTGCAATGAAATAGGATAGTCCAGCATCACAGCTAGCCGTCACCAAAGAGATAATTACTTCTAATCTATTGTGTTGCCATAGCAAGAAGCTGGCAATAAGTTGATACAACTTCAAGAAAACACCCCATATCTGACCATATTTTTCTCCAAATTCATTGATTCCCAGTGACAACCATCGGGGCATTTGTGATTGCCCCACCTCTGAAAGTCAAACTCAGCACACTGCACTCAAAATAGGGTATAATCCCTGCTCCTGCGCATATCTGTGAATCCTATTGGTTGCCAATATCTGAAAGAAATGGAGGTTGCGGTAAGGCAGGAACATCAGTTAACACTTCCACATCCAGATTAGTAGGTGGGACAGGCAGCCACCCTTGTAACTGATTCAACTGGCCATTATTTATTTGGTTATCATTTTGACAGATCCATGGATTTATTTAATAGCAGGAGTCAAGATGGACATTCTATTAGTGCAGAAGGAGTTGTTCAATGAAACTTTAAAGGGCTTGCAAAATTGACTATTTTGTAAATTGTTATTTTTAATGATGTAATGTGCCAAGGTGGCATGGATATACATAAATTTTAAACCTACAAGCCATAAAATAAATAAATCAATGAGTAGAAGGGAGGATAATATTCAAGCATGCATTTGCTTTTTATAACAGCAATTTGCATTTATACCTCAACTTTCATCCCAAAGGACAGCAAAGTGCTTCGGTAACTATATACTAGACAAATTGCACCACAGAAATGCCGCCGCCTCAGCAGCAACACATATAATGCAGACAGAACACTTCACAACAGTGTGGGAAAGGGAAATTTTTGGTCAAGAGCAGCAGAGCGTCGTGGGATCTAATATCAATACAAAGTTGACAGAAGCTCTATTTTAAGGACTGATTCAAAAAAATCACCACACCATAATCTATATAAAACTAAATTTATCTAGCTTGCAAGGATGAAGGATTAACTGGACTCTCCTAGGTTTGAACCTGTGATTTCGCAGAGTCTAAGTACAGTATGTCAGATTTATTATCAGACACAGCTACTTAGGCTATGTCTAAGAGACATTCCTCTTCCGAAAGAGGAATGTAAATGAGCCCGATCAAAAATGCAAATGTAGCGCAGATTTACAAATCTCAAGCTTCATGTGCATAATCACGTGAGTGCGCTTTTTTTAAAAAGGTTTTTTTGAAAAAGTAACCACAGTTTAGATGGGGTTCTTTCAGAATAAAAAAGAAACCTTACACCTCGTTTTTTCAGAACAGGTTCTTTCAAAAAATGGTTTTTTCCCCCCGAAAGAACCCCGTCTAGACTGCGGTTTCTTTTTCAAAAAATCCTTTTTCAAAAAAGCGCACTCATGCAATTATGCAAATGAACGTGAGATTTGTAAATCTGCGCTACATTTGCATTTTCGATCAGGCTCATTTACATTCCTCTTTCGGAAGAGGAATGTAGTGCAGACATGCCCTTATTTAAGTAAGCATGTAAGAGTATGTACCTATCATACCAATACCCTTCTATGCCAATCTTATTCTTTTCCCAATGAGGCAGGGAATACTGAAAGATTGAAATCCAGTTCTTTCCAGCATTTTCCATCTCTCAGTACTAACTTCACTCATAATTAAACATATTTTAAAAGCAGTAGATTTCTGAGTGAGTCGTGGAGGTGAAGTGTATGCAGCCAAAAGGAAGTAGGGAATAGGACAAAGCTTGTTCGGTCCCTAGTGCCCGCCGTCAGCTAATCCTGAGGGGAAGTGTCAGCATCAGCTTGGAGGAAGAAGTTAGATTCCACAGTAAGAGTTATTGCTTCATAGAGAAGAGGGGAAATGGAAAACAAGATAAAAATACAATAGTCTTATCTGGAAATCTTGAATGTTTACATGATCAGAATTGAGACTTAAAATTAAACTTTTGTTTACCTAGCTCCTTAAATCATTGTAGGTCATTCTTTTTAAATGTTTAAAGTTATTTCCCCACACTAGTACAGTAGCTAGGAAAAAATTAAAATGAACATGGCCAAGCCTAATCAAAATGTAACATGGAGCCTGGGATAACCAACTCATTTGAACTTAACTGTGTCCCTACCTGGGGCACCAATTTAGCAAAGAATTTAAATATATACATAAAGTTAATTACGTGTTTCACACCTAATGGTGGCCTATGCGTAAGTATTTTGCTGAACTTACTCCTCCTATACCCTGAAGTCAATGGAACTGAGAGAGCTCAACACTTAATGGGCTTAGACCAGGGGTGAGCAAAAGCCTCTCAGCAGGCCGAATCCAGCCCCACTTGGGCTCTGATCCGGCCCGCAAGGCAAGTCCAGGCCCCACCCCCTAACCAGTGTGTGCTGCGGGGGAAGGAGCTCGGCCCCACCTCTCCTCCCCCCGTGCAGCCTCTGAAGACGAGGCAGCGCTGGAGCTAAGGCTCCTCAACTGGGCCAGCCCCGGAGGTGCCGCTACCATAGCCACACAGTCTGGGCCTGGCCCAGGAGCTTAGAGGTGCTGCTGCCACAGTGCCTTCGGGGACAGCTCCAGGCCACATGGGCGCAGTAGCAGCACCTCTGGGGCTGGCCCCGGGCCATGGTCACGCATCTCTGGGTCGGCCCCAGGGTGTGTGGGCATGGTAACAGTGCCTCTGGGGCCAGCGTACCTCTGGTTTTTGGGGCGGCCTGGGGATGCATGGTTTCGGTGCCTCCAGGGCTGGTCCCAAACTGCGTGGCCGTGGCCGTGGCACCTCTGGGGCAGCCTGGGGCACCTCTGGGATGGCCTGGGGTGCCTCTGGGGTTGGCCCTAGGCCGCATGACCATGGCAGCGGCACCTACAGCCTCTGGAGTGGCCTGTGGCCATGGTGCCAGCCCCTGGACTGTGTGGCTGCGGCAGTGATGTCTCCAGCCTTCAGGACTCCGTGGCTGCGGCAGTGTGACTGTAGCTGTTGCTGCAAAGGGGCAAGAAGCCAGCAAGTAGGATAGGTATGGGGGTGCAGGATTTGGGGGTGCAGGATTCCCCCTCATGCCCAGACCTCCCCTACCCCAATCCAGTCACTTTGCTCCCCTCCCCCCAAGACCTGGCACCCTCACTTGCTCCGACACTCTCCCTTGTTCTTGCACCCTCTCTCCTGGCCATACACTGCACCCTCCCTTGTTCCTGCTCCCTCCACCTGGCCAGACACGCTACTCCCAGCCTGCTTCTGCACCCTCCCTCCCTCCCAAATCCTGCACCCCCATACCTATCCTACTTGCTGGCAGCCCTGTCTCTTGCACTGTGCCCCTCATTGTTGTCCCTACCCCAGAGCCTAACGGGATCCATAAAATCCACTAACTCTAAAACCCCAGAAAAGTAAATCTGGTCTATGGAAAGCCCTGAACCTCAGTTCCCTCCTTCCCTTCCCCTCACCCTGTGAGGCTGGGGCACCAGAGGAGTGAGGTGTCTCAGTTGGGGCCTCATCAGTGAGTGTTGGAGGATTTTGTTGCTTCTCACTTGTGTGGTCCCCAATTGATTCTTTTTGGGTCAGTGACCCCACCCAACCCTGACATAAATAAAGAAAATATTGAAACCTTTTGTGTTGGACATGATATTTTACTTTATTTAAAATTAAGTTTGATAAACTAACATGAGAGTTAAAACGCTTCATCTATTTCATAATTTAAATTAAACGGTTCTCACTAGCAGCAGCTGGTTCAGAAAATAAGGTCACCGGACCCAGCAGGGTAGTTCTCAACCCCACCCCTTCCGCCTAAGGCCCCGCCCCTTCCAGGTCGGCCCACAACCACTTCCAAAATTTGTGAAGTGGCCCCCCTTCCAAAATTATTGCCCACTCCACCTTAGACCCTCTATCCACCACAATTACATCAGTTATATTATTGAACAATGACCACACTTTAAATAGACTGTAAAAGCCAACTAAGGGATCTGGATGCCTAATTAAAAACTTAGTGTCCAACTCTCCTAGTCAGCTTGAAAATTCTCTGCTTTAAACTTCTATTTTGAGAGATGCTGGGTTGCTGTGGTGTTCTCCACATTAAGTGCAGGAAATTTCTCTCAAACCAGTAGCATTTTTCATGAGGGAGGAAACATTTAATCATGGCCACTGTACAGGCTATAAATCTAACTAGTAGAGTTTAATAGAGACAATTGTAAATGTTGTTCTAGCAATTAACTCATTTTACTTTAACCTTCTAGTAACCACACAGTCAGTGTCTGCTGAAATGTAGGTACATAAAGACCTACCTGGTATATGAACACTGAGGTTCAATACAGAGAGATGCCCAGAGCCCCCTATAAAGTGCTACAAGGAAGATTTCTCTTCTGCCCATCTAGGAAATTATAAGACCCTCATCACTGTAGTATCTGACAACCAAGATGAGAAGCAGAGATCAGAAGGTATATACAATACTAAGAGGATCCAGGCTCTGATCAATATAAAGGATGTTCCATAAAGATCTCAGAAACTGAAGGCAATACAAAAAATAACTATTCTGAACAAGCTGCAGCTTGGTTTATAACAACTAATATTTTTTATTTCTAGCAAGGGTTAATAATGCTTAGTTAAACAAGATCTGCCATGGTCTGTACTGGTTGGTTAGCCAGGATCAGTGTTGTGTTAGCTAATCTGACTCTTCATAATAGTGTTGAAACACAATAATATTTTCTAGTGAAGACAAGTCCCATTATGTTGTTGCCACTTCTGCCATACAAATTATATGTGCGTTCTCTTTGTGCATTCTTTCATCTTTGCAAGGAGAACGAACTATAAATCCATATGTGAATACAAACTCACCATCTTCACTGTGTGACACTATAAAATATCGTTAACCTTGGAAAGTTCCCAAGCTGTGGACCATGGATCACTGGCATGTACCTCATGGAACACTTACGGATGGTCCACAGAGAACTAAGGTAGCTACAAAGGGCTGACCCCACTTCATTTTTAGTTGTTGCCATAGCTAGTATTCAGATTCTTCACTGAAAAGACACGTCAAAACACCTGTAACAGCACCCGAAAACAAGGAGAAACCAACCTTGCTGCCTTATAGAGGCCACTCCTGCCAAGCAGGAGGACAGGGAAGTGGTTTATCCTCAGGGGCTAGAATGACCTGCCACTAGCACAGGGTGGGGAACCTTTTTTTGGGTCAGAGGCCACTGACCCACAGAAAAATCAGTTGGGAGCCGCACACAAGTGGAAAGCAAAAAAAAAAAAAAAAAAAAAAAAACACCAAAATCCTCACTGACGTGGCCCCCAACTGAAAAGCAGAAAGAAACTCCACATTCTCCTCACACACCAGAGCCTAGAGGGGCCCAGACTAGTAGATGTTTTGTGCTCCAGTCCCGTGTGGGGTTGGGAGCTGGAGTGCCAGCACAGGCTCCCCAATGCTAGGGGAGGAGCCCTGAGCCTCAGGGGCCAAATGCAGGCAAGCAAAGGGCCTCTGGACCCCACCTCTGCAATAGCAGAAGAATGCCCAGGAGGGTAATGGAAAGAGGAACAAGGTTGCCAGACTCTAAGCAGCAGGTGAAGGGCAGGCACTTAGTGGCTAGACAGCATCTGCAGGAGAGAAGGGAACCAAGCACCAGCAAAACATCAGCACAGGGAGAGAAGACACGGACCAGACTGCAAATCAGCACATGCAGGGAAGCCTTGGTCGGAGTTCTATAGAATTCCTGAGACTGAAACCATTTTAAAATAAAGTTAAATAAATGTGCACAAAAGATGATTCGCAAGTTTATGAAGATAGGTAACAGAAGCCTTCCAGTCATTTAAGAATTCCCTAGCGTGATTGTAAAATGCCAACGGGAATACAGTATATATTCCCTATATAAAACTATGCAAACAGAAAATTAAGGATGCATAATTAAAAGCTCTAAAGCAGGAAATACGAAAGTTAAGAATGAGCATGCAACCATAGCTCTACCACTTGTGTATATTTATGTGCATGAGACTAGAGTTACATGGAGTTTAGAGTGAGACTAGGATCCTCATGCAGCACACAGTCAACCTGTGGAACTCCTTGCCAGAGGATGTTGTGAAGACCAGGACTGTAACAGGGTTCAAAAAAGAACTAGACAAATTAATGGAGGTTACGTCCATCAATGGCTATTAGCCAGGATGTAGGAATGGTGTCCCTAGCCTCTGTTTTTCAGGGGCTGGAAATGGATGACAGGAGAGAGATCAATTGATCATTACCTGTTCTGTTCACTCCCTGTGGGGCATCTGGCATTGGCCACTGTTGGAAAATAGGATACTGGGCTAGATGGACTTTTGGTCTGACCCAGTACAGCCGTTCTTATGACATATATATATTCTCAGTGTACATAATATAATAGGATATACTTTTCCTGCACATGTAGCACCTAAGGAGTTTCACTTGTAAGCCTCTGAAACAAAGCTACTTGCAAAAAAACTTCATAATGTGTAACAGTATATCTAGAAATACTGGATTATTCCATTCTATGCACTTTGGGAAGTACCTAAGTTTAAGTCCCTCTCCTGTCAGCCATATAAATTATGGAGCTGCTCAGGTATGTCAGCGGGTACATCTACACTGCAGCATTTTTCCAGAATAATGGCCGTTATTCCGGAAAAACAATACTTGCGTCCACACTGCAATAGCATTATTTCAAAAAAACCTGAAATAATGGAGGGCTCTTTCCAACGGCGGTAAACCTGATTCTATGAGGAATAAGGCTTTTTCCAAAAAAGTAAGAGCTCTGACAGGACTATGCCAGGGCCAAGGGTGGAAAGCATGGTCCCTGGGCACCTTTGAGTCCCTGTGAGGCAGGGCCCGCTGTCCAGGCCACACATGGCCTTGCTCCCAGGACATCACTGTCCTCTGGCCCGAGGACTGTTGCCCTCACCTCATTGATGAGGGCAAGGCCTCGGGGATAGGGTGTCCATAGATGACTGACCAAATCTCTTAATTCTCCCCAGCGGGACCAGCTGTGACTGTGGGGGATCATCACCAGCTGATCCAGCCACCTGACTCCGAGGGAGCCGCAGGTGCCGGAGGGTCCATGAGGACCTAATGAGGGAGTACATGTCCACCCTCTGGGACATGCAGTAAATGCTGGCTCAGAAGATCTGGGATGATGCACAATGGCGGGCCCAGATGCGGACCGAGCTGCTGCAGCAGGGCCGCAACATCTGATGGCGTACCCAGCTCCTGTCCTTGCACCCCCCATCCATGCCTGTCTCTGCCCCCCATGCCAGTCCTTCTCCCCCTGCTATGCCTGACCCTGCACCAGCCTCCCCTCCTGCCTATCCCACTGTTCTCCCACCCCCAAGGTTGCCGAGGTCCCCAGATAAGAGGTTTAACTACCACCCAAATCACGTACCAGTCTCAGCCACAGCTCTGAGCCTCCCCTCCCCATATCCAGGTTCTCAGCCCCCGCTCCTCCCCAGTTACCTTTATTACAAAAAAACAAAGACTTATTTTTTTGAAAACAAAGCTTGTTTTTATTGCGTGTTCAGGGAAGGGAGGAGTTATGGGAAAGGCAGAGGGGCAAGGCACAGGCCCCTAGTGGGGAGGCCTGGGGAGAGTTACTGGGGTCCTTCAGAGAAACTCGTTCTCAGGGACTCCCGGATGCGCACCCCCACTTGATGGGCTTGGTGGATGGCAGCTGTGTGCAGCTGCTCAAAGGCCCGTCCCTCCCCACCGGCCTCTGCCCCCCACTCTGAAAGGACGGCCTCACCCTTCCTCTCCACAGTGTTGTGGAGAACAGAACATGCAGAGATTACCTGGGGGATGTCGTGCTCCCCCACATCGAGGCGGGTGAGGACCCTGAACCACGCCCTAAGGCCCAAAGGCGCATTCTGCCTGGATGCGGGCCCTGCCCATGCAGACATTGAAACAGTCCCTGCTTGGGTCCAGGTGGCCGGTGTACGGCTTCATCAGCCACGGCATGAAGGGATAGGCTGCATTCCCCCGTGCACAGAGGCTTCTCCATGTCCCAGAGGACATGCGCTGGGGGAAGAATGTGGCAGCCTCCCGCTTCTAGTAGAGGCTGGAGTTTCTGAACACCCGGGCGTCGTGCACCTTCTCCGACCAGCTAAAGAAAATGTCCCTGAACTGTCCGCAGTGGTCGATGAGGGCCTGCAGGACTATCGAGAAATATCCTTTTCTGTTTACGTACTGGGCGGCACAGTGGTCGGGGGCAAGGATGGGGAAGTGGGTTCCATCTACCTCACACACAGACACACACCTTCACAGCTGGGGAAGCCCAGGACAGGAATTCTGGCCGCGATCGGTTCGAGGTCTCCCAGGTGGACAACCCTGGGCAGGAGGACGGTGTTATTGGCCCTTCCCACCTGCAGAAGGAAACAAAAACACGACACAGAGAATCAAAGGGGATGCCTAAGCCCTTGGGAGGTCCCCAAGACCTCCCCCCCCCCCCCCCACCTTATACAAGCACCCCAGGAGCCACTTCCTTTGAAGATTCCTTCCCCCTGCAGGGCTGTGTGAGGATGAAACTGCAGAACCCCCCAGGCACAGGGCTTCCCTCCACCCCTTCCAGCCCACCCCCCAACACTCCATTCCCCCTTTTCCTAAGGTCCCCCTTTCCAGTACTCCTCCCCCCACTCCCAGGGACTGCAGCCCGAGAGTGCCTTACCTCCATGAGGAGCGCCCCGACGGCGGACTTTCCCACGCCAAACTGGCTGCCCACAGACTGTTAACTGTCTGGCATGGCGAGCTTCCAGATGGCGATGGCAACCCAGTTCTCCAGGGACGTGGCGGGCCACAGGTGGGTGTCACATGGATGGAGAGCAGAGGCAAGCCAGGCACACAGCTCCATGAACGTCTCCTTCCTCATTCTGAAGTCGTGAAGCCACTGCTGGCCGTCCCACCGCTCAATCACCAGCTGGTCCCACTAGTCGGAACTGGTATCCAGCCTCCAGAACTGTCTCTCTACCATGGGGTGCGGTTGCAAGGGGATTGCTGCCGCACACAGACAGAGGTTCTCAAGGATGAGCTCGGAGCAGAGCTCATGCAGGGACACGAAGACAGCAGGAATGCAGCATGGCAGTATGGGGCCATCGCGTGTCCAGAGGCAGCTCTGGCACCATGGCAAAGAGTGCTGTGGTGTCCTGAAGCAGGGCAGCCCGAGCATGCACGACAACTGCTTTGCTGTCCTCGGAGAGATAGGCAAGCAAGCAGAAGAAGCTGAGAAAAGAAGCTTGCAGTCTAGACGTAGCAGAGTGTAACTCTGTCCAATGGATATTACAAAAGTGCACAGGAATCCTCTCTCACCTCCGCCACTCCTTACAAGAGCCACAGAACTGCTCCCCTGCCATGCCAGGACTTAAAGTATCTGTAAGAGCAGAGGGAAGAGCTCCAAGGAGCCCTTGTGCAGAGTGGCTGAGATGTGACAGAGTTTAAGAATCTTCCCTCAACCCCTCTGACATATGAGGTCTGCAGCCCTTTCTCCAGCTCCAGGTAGCCCCTATCTCTTTCCAGCAGTATCTTTCTCTAGTGTTTATGACCTAGCTGGTCATGACATGCATTTACAGCAAATCCCCTCTCCGCTGCAGCCTTTACAAGCTTTAAAGACTGATATAAAGTGCATACCTTTATACATGATTTTCTAAGGCTCATTATTTGATCAGGTCAAAGCCAAAAACTCATGCACTTAGCCACCATTAAGGCTATTTCCATGCCAGATCTTAGCGTACAGCTCCTCCCCCCCCATCCCACCCGCCCCGCCACTTAAGTTGTAAAGCTGTTCAAAAGAAGGAAGTAAAAAGTATTTTTCTCTCCCCTCGTACCCAAACGGATGAAATGTTTTGCTCAAGTTTTCATAAAAGAAAAAATCTGGCCAGAGAACTGATTCTCCTCTCTGTTGCACTATTTTAAAAACTCAATTTGTACTGTGCAAACTTTTAGCAGATACCAAGACACTGTTACATTTCTGTTTGATTATAGGTAACTCAATTGACATCAATGGAGCTCCTTTCAATTTACATAGCTGGGGGATCAGAATCCATCCTAATAACAGGAAAACTCCAGCTACTCAAAATTAATATTGTAATTTGGAAACCTTTATATCTCTTTAGCAACAGTGGTCACTGCCATTCCACTGTTACCTTATAACACAAAGCAAAAATGAACAAGCTCCATTCAAATTAATTTCTTTGTTAAAAAACGGTTGTTTTCAAAAGAGGTTAAAAATGTTTCTCTCACGAAAGTCAGCGGTTTTGTAAAATTCCAAACTGTTAAGACAGATTTTCCTTTTTAAATATCTTTGGTCAACTTAGTAGATTTCTGCCCTTGTGAGATATTGATAACATTGGACCAACACCTCACCCAACAACTCTCTGAAAGAGAACATCTAGACATTAAAGAGAGAATCACACCTAAAGGGACTTACAAATTCTTCAGTCTTTGTCAAATCTAATCTAGCCAGAAATTATATACAAACATATCATCTTGTTTGCATTTCATACTCAGGTTAAAACAGATTATATAGTAATATTTGCTAGCATTTCTTAGTCATGTTATCTGTTGCTTTTGGGAGATGTTCAAAATCCTGCATTTAAACATCTTGGCCCTCCTGCCTTAGTTTTATTTGGTTCTTGCTCTTACTTTTCCTCCAAAGTTCCATATCACAAATCTCTGCTCTGCATTTTTGTTATCTTCAATTATGAGCTCCATTTCCCTCAATGTCTCTTTTCCGGATACTCACTCTTCCCTCCCTTTCTGATTTATCCTCTTGTTCTTTTTTTAGTTGTTGGGGTTTAGTTCCCATTGGTTTTTATTTCTGCAACAATATTTCAGCCCACTCTGTACACACAATCTTCTCATTTCACGCGGACCAGGTTACAATCTGGTTTCATACGGGGCTTTTCTTACCCTGAGTATCCCAAAGCAAAGTGCTAGACACTTCAGGTCAGATCCTTGCGACTATCATTTCTTCCCCCATTTCTTGGGGGAAGACAGCAAAATATGGCTCTAAGTCTTCGTGGTTCACTGATCCTTGAACAGCCAGGCTGGTGCCAAAGAGTAGGCTCCTCTCGTTGCCACAGCCTCCAGAGTCATTCCAGCAGCCATGGATTGGCCATACCCCCTTTTCTCCTAGTTATACTGCATATAAGTTGGACTGTGAGGGAACTACAGAAAAGTAGACAGGTTCTAGGATACTGGAGGATTCCTCTATGCAGTGGGAGGACTGAGCTAATGTCTTAAGCTAGCTTTAAGTCTGCTTTGTGCTGCCAGAGTAGCAAAAAGCAAATTTAACCACACCATGGATTTAGCCCAGTGACTGTTACCACTTTGGGACCATCCATGATTTATAGATTTATTGTACTTTGGAATAAGTTCCTTTTTCTCTCAAAAGTATAATAATCTACAAATTGCTCAAATTTTCAGAGACCATTTCCCCAGAAAACAACAGGACAGCCAACAATCCACCCACCCTCTCTTCATCTCACTACTGACCCCAGATGGGAGAGCCAAGTGTGGATTGCTAGAGAAGGAAAGGGAGCTTTACTCATTTCTCCTCCTTTCTTTTGGAGAAAGAACTGGGTTCTTCATCCTCTTCCCGAACCCCTTAGATATCAGAAAGGCATGCAAACTAGATTTCCTCCTCCATTACAAACAAACATCCTATTATCAAGTCCTACACAAAAAGACACCTTAATGGGATAGCATGCTACTGAGAAAGAAATATATTTTTAATGGTGAAGCAAGCAGTTCCTTCTTTTGCTTGCAAAGTTGAATTCAGGGGAAAAGAAAAACAAAACAAAACACAAAAATGCTTATTCATGGTTTGAAACCCAAACTAGACTCTGGTACAAGTACCCATTTAAAAGTAACTTCCAGTATACTTTTAAATGGGTCATCTGAAGAAGTGGGTGTTGCCCACGAAAGCTCATGATACCATCTACATGTACTATAGTGATAGAAATGTAGCCGTGTTAGTCTTGGTGTAGCTGAAACAAAATACAGGACTATGCAGCACTTTAAAGACTAACAAGATGGTTTATTAGATTATGAGCTTTCGTGGGCGAGACCCACTTCCTCAGATCAAATAGTGGAAGAAAATAGTCACAACCATATATACCAAAGGATACAATTAAAAAAAAATGAACACATATGAAAAGAACAAATCAAATTTCAGAACAGAAGAGGGATGCGGGGGGCTGTGAGCTAATGGTATTAGAGGTGATAATTGGGGAGGCTATCTTTGTAATGGGTAAAATAGCAAAGGCTTACAAAGGCTAATTTTGTAATGGGTAAGATAGAAAGGATCAATGCCCAAAAAACAGATATTAGACAGGATCACAAAGAAAAAACAGTTTCTTGCCATTTCAACCAGAAAGGACACTGTCTCAACGACTTAATTACCTGCATCCTGCTTCAGAAGCCTTTTAAATCTGCACTTGAAAGGGAATCCTCTGAACTGTCATTCATGCTAAAATTCGACACTCTATGCTTGGGTCTCAACAAAGACTCTGGCTATCTTACCCATTACAAAGATAGCCTCCCCAATTATCACCTCTAATATCATTAGCTCACAGACATTTACCTTCCCCCCCTCCCCGCATCCCCCTTCTGTTCTGAAATTTGATTTGTCCCTTTCATATGTGCTCATTTTTTTTAATTGTATCCTTTGGTATATATGGTTGTGACTATTTTCTTCCACTACTTGTTCTGAGGAAGTGGGTCTGGCCCACGAAAGCTCATCATCTAATAAACCATCTTGTTAGTCTTTAAAGTGCTACATAGTCCTGTAGTTTGTTTCATCTACATGTACTGTTATTCTTTAAGGTGCTACTAGACTATTTGTTGTTTTTTAAGTTTGTCCACTATACTGTTTCCTTCTCTGTATACCACCATTAGGATTTTCCCCCCTAACTCAAGTAATTGTCAATACAGGCAGTCCCCGGGTTACATGGATCCGACTTACATCAGATCCCTACTTACAAACGGGGAGAGGCAACCCTGCACTAGCTGCTTCCCCCCAGCAGACCAGGGAGACATGAAGCTAGCGCCCCCCCCCCCCCCCCAGCAGACCAGGGAGACGCGGAGCGGCTTTTCTCAGCAGACACCTCAGCTTGAGAATAAAGGACTGAGGGAAGTGAGGTGTGGGAGAATAAAACTGAGCTCTGGAGAAATGTTTGGCTAGAGTTTCCCCTACAATATGTACCAGTTCCAACTTACATACAAATTCAACTTAAGAACAAACCTACAGTCCCTATCTTGTACGTAACCCGGGGACTGCCTGTACTATAATCAGGATCAGGCACAAACATATTCACTGTGGTGAAAACCACGACAAAGAAATGGTTAAAATCTTTGCAAATTCCTCATCTTCCTTAATTGCTCCCCTAATTCCCTGGTAGTCTAATAGACCCACAAATTCACTAGCAAGCTTCTTATTTTTGGTATACACACAAAGTTGGGGAGAGGGTTATGTCTTTGGCTGTTTACTTCTCAAACATCCTCATAATTTCCATCTTAAATGCCATACTTTATGCTTTCTGTTGGCTCTCTTCTGGTTTGATTTCCATTTTCTAAAGGACAATTCAGTCTGAATAACCTTCTGAAACTTCCTACTTAATCATGTGTTTCTTCTTGCTTTCCTGCTTACCCTTTTTTACTCTATTAGGGCATGGCTAAGTAGTATCCATGCTGACTAAAGATTTTAAATTTCCTTAATTTTGATTCTAGGATCTGTTTTATTAGCGTCCTAATTTTTAATGTAATTCCCTTTTCTAAAATGTAATGTGCAATTTAATGATTACATTGTGGGCTCCCTTATTTAGTGGCATTATCAACAATGCTCCTTCTAATCTCTTCCATCTGTATGTGGAATAATTTTTATGTGCACCAAGGCATGTGCGAATGTGCACCAGCAGGAGAAACAAAAAACGTAGCTGTGGGCACTGCGCTAATCAGTGGACAGCATTTGAATCTCTCCTGAGCAGCTGCACAAGATCACAGCTTACAGGAAACACTATCAGTATCTTTCACTATATCTGGGGCCTCTCTCTGCTCTGGAGCAGACTTTTGCCAGCTAGCTCTGCCTTTATATCTTACCTAGTTCAAAGCACAAGGACTTTGCCCCTCCCATCCATTCAACTGCAGTCAGTTAGCTTGTCTTTAGTTTGACTCATTCACTTTGAAGAGGCACAGATTTCAAAAGAGGCCAACTGAATAATTTAGTTTTATTACTTCTCAAAAGACTAGTCCAGAGATTAGTTTTCTTACATGCCCATAGAACAGCTACTACCCTAAGAAGTAGTCAGTAGCTTCTGAAATATCTATTTCAAAGATCAGGATTTAAATCCCCAAATTAACTCTGCACTTTTGGTTCAAAAAGTTTAATCACAGCATTAAAGTATCCACTTGTGAACTGTGTAGGTGTAAGGACCAGCCCAGAAACTGAGCCAGTTGCTGACACCACCTTCTTATTCCTTAGATGGCAGGAATCAATACTTCAATAATGGTGAGCAACCAGAGGTGACAGTAAAACAGGTGTGCCCTGGAGCGCAGCTCTGGCAAGAGCCAGCAGGGAGCTATTTAAAGAGCTGGCATACACCTGGGTTGCAATAGGACAGCACTTGTAAGAAATTTTAAGTTACTTTCACCGCCATGAGCAACTGCTAATCAACCTTTACGTTATTCGGTGGTTCTATTACAGCTAATAGAGAGTTGTGTTGGTTTTTTTTAGTAGAGACCACACCGATTACTTCCAACAGGAAATAAACAGTTTGCTTCCTGGCCAAGCATTCAGAAATGCAGCATTTTGAGAGTGCTGCCAGCTGGCAATCTTTAGAAAAATAAGAGGACATCAAAATGTCCAGAAATGTAGAGCTCTGCAGTTAGTTTCCTTAACCTTCCCCGCATGCCACCTAATTCTTAACATGGGCCTAGAAAGCCTAATTCTGTTCTCAGTTACCATGGTGTGAATCCAATGGAATCTCACTGGTTTAACTGAAAGCAGGATTTAGGGCTCAGTCCAACTCTCCTTGAAGTCAACAGCTGAATTAGAAACACATCGTTTCTTTTTCTTAGAGTTCAACCTCAAAGTAGCAACTTCTGCTTCACCGGAACAAAGTGGAAAAGTGAAGAAAGAAATTCATTACCTATTGGTGTCCCCCTGTGGATCTATTTTGCAACATTCATTCTACCCCATTTCATCCCAGTCTGTATAACTTTATTGCCTCCTTCTAGCCCTGCTCCAGAGCTGAACACAACATTATACACCTTTATATCAGAGCTCCCTTCTCTTCACAATTTTCTTTCAAGCGCTGCTCCTTGCCCTCTCCTTTAAATCTAAATAATGGAAATAAAAAGACATACAGAATAACATTTAAATTAATACACTGCTCTCTATAATTACATATACTTATCATTTCTTAACAAATGTCAGGGCTTTATTGATTATCATAATTCAGAATAGAATTATAGATCTATTAAATTAGACAGGGCAAAAAGGGAGCAGCCATAGCAATTTGATTTACCTCATCCATCTCTGAAGTATCCCATAATCGGGTATAGTGGTCCATACATCAGTGCTGTGTACTCTCCAGGCTTAGTGGGAGCTTTGGTTCTAGATGCTGCTTGTACAGTTGTCTATTAAATCTCTGTAGAAGCAGATGCCGGCAGGAGGAATTCTGTATCTGTGTGAAAAGAGTACGGGCAATATGTTTTAAACACAAACAATAACACACTTCCCTTACTTGAAGGCTTATCCAGCATTGCTTTGGTCCTTCAGGGCAGGGGGCTAGCAATGTGAGGGGGCAGAAGTCAGGGTTGGGGTTGAGAAGGGGCTCAGGCAAGAGGTGAGGGTGCAGGAGTCAAGGCAGGGGGTTGGGAGGGGAAGCTCCGAAGAGGGTGTGGGGGGCTCAGGACAGGAAGTGGGGATGGCTTCTTATTGGAGCTAGTGTGGGGCAACTGCACACCCTGCCCGACAGCTTCTCCCTGGGATGTGGTGGGGCCATGTAGGCTGACCGCTAGTGTTCCCCTGGGCCGAAGGGGCCGGTCTGCTCCCTGAGGCAGGCTGGGGTGACAGGTGCTGCCAGCCAATGGCTGCTCAGTGGGGCGCTTGCTGTCCTCCTAAGGCCATACTACAATAAAGTTGTTCCTCTATCAGACCCCCTCCCTTTCCATTTTGTGAGAAACCATAGAATTCCAGGCACATCCCATTCTGGTACAATCAAATCCTGACCTTGCCTTAAGTTATGATAAGAAGCTGACTACCAAATTTGAGGGAACTAGCTCCTACCATTTAGGAGTTCTTGAACAAACAGACTCACAGATGGATGGACAGATAGACAGATGCACATTTCTAAAATACAGAGTAAGGAAGATATGTTCTCATGGTCTCTTTCTATGAGATTACTTCCCTGAATACAGTCATTGTGTAGATAAGGAGGGAGAACCATGTATATTTGTTAGTTACATGGAAAGCCACTGGTCAAGAGTTGATGGCATAGTGGATTATGTCTCAAATCTCCATTTCCAACCCTACAAACTCCCTTCTTTCTCTGTCATTGCTGAAGGCATCATTAGCCCCTTTGTCGCTAGGGCCAGCAACCTGAGTGTCATATCAGACATCTCTTGCTTGCTTGCACCATACATGCAAGATTAAGGTTGCCAACCCTCCGGATTGGCCTGGAGTGTCCCAGAACATCAACCTCCCTGGCATCAACCTCCCGGTGACTATGGAAAGCCATCTTGGAGATTGTAATAGGATACTTTAAGAAAATGACATGACATCATGGTGGGGACAATAGCTCCCAGAATAGCCTCAGAGTTGGCCACCCTACCACCTATCTTCCTGTTTCTTCCTCCACAAGGATACATCTAGACTAGGAAAAATAGGTTAGGAACACATTCTCACATAAAATCTTATCTAGACTAGGAAGGCAGGTCAAACACCCATCAGGTCCACCCTTCTCTTTCTGCCCACACTGCTAAAATTACAAGCCTTTGTCTCCCGTCCTACCTCTGCAATGTTCTCCTTTCTAGTCTCCTTGGCAGCACATATCACTCCTCTTCCAGTCCATTCAAAATGCGTCTGCAAAAATGGTCTTCTTTGGTCACTGTTCTAAACACATCCCCTCCCTGGATCTCTCCGCTCCCATTTTCTGCTGCACTGAATTCAATCATCTCACCTGTAAACCCTCAAAATTCTGCTCCCCCCCAACTTATTTGCTCTTTTTTTGAGCCTTCCCACTCCTGCAGCCTCATCCTTTCTACCAACGATGCCAGGTTTGCCCTTTGATTGGTCTGCTTTTCCCACTACACCTACTTTAAACTGTCTTTTCCTCCATTGGATCTCTTTTCAAGATCTCCTTCTCTTGTGATGTCTACAAGAGATCACCAATTCACTGTGGCTAAGTACAGGGGCAGCGAGGACTGCTTTATGCTTATTTATGTTAAAAACAAAAGTTGAAATGATTTAGAACCACCAAGTTATGCATCTAGGCTATTTAAATGTATGTTCTTATTTCTGCTACCATGGTTCTCTGTCCCATATCCATTCTCCTATGCATTCTTGCCACATCTTGCCTTTCATTAGAGTGACAGTGTTTTAAGATAGGGATTGTGTCTTCCTAGATATTTGTAAAGATTCTAGCACAATGAGGTCCCAACCCTGACAGGGACTTTGGGTGCTACCTCAATACTTTTAATAAATATGGGGTTAAATCCCATCAACTCAATCTTTTGCCCTTCTGATGTAAGCTAACAGAATATTATGCAGTCCAATGAGTTTGGATCCCTGGATGAGACTTTACAAACTTTGGTCCCATATGATTGACTAAGCTATTTACAGATCTAACTGTATTTTGGGGAAGAATATGCCCCAGTGTCCTTCACCAACGTTTTTCTTGTCGTCACTTATGCCTCTTTGCTGTTTGGCAGCCGCATTACAGTTCTGCTGCAAGTACATACACAAGGCCAAATCTGGTTCACATTTTGTACACAAGTACTACTATGGACTTCAAGGGAATTATTTGAAAGTGGCAGGTTTTGAACCACAGTTTGTAAACATTTAGGGTCCTTTGGGATAAAGTTGTTTTATTATTTTTGACACATTTGTATTTGTATGACAAAATATTCATTTGAGGATGCTAGATTCTATTTCCAGCCATCTGACCTCTATTATTTCCACTTTAAATAAAGACACACAGTGACAAAAGACAGGAAGGTCCACAATGCTAGAGACACCCTACAATTACCGGAAACTGACCAGGCTTTGAACATACACTTTATTCCTGAATGGTTGATGCCTCCTTAAGATCCAACCAAAGGCCAAAAGGAAAACAAAACCAAAAACAAAGTGCAATAGAAGGAAATCCTTCTTTGTTCAGATACCTTGATGATGGAAGAAGTTAAAGAGAACCCAAATCTGGAACAGGCAGTAGCACCAAATATGAGATATAATAACAATTTAGGATAAGAATAGAGGGATAGCTACATGTAACAGAAACAAATACTTCAATTCACTACATCAAGAATTATTGTCTGACTATTAAAAAAACTAAAAGCTATAAAATACTCTAATATATTATAACAACATAAGAACTGCCATGCTGGGTCAGACCAAAGGTCCATCTAGCCCAGTATCCTGTCTTCCACCAGTGGCCAATGCCAGATGCCCTAGAGGGAGTGAACAGAACAGGGAATCTCCACTTGATCCCTCTCCTGTCACCCATTTCCAGCCTCTGACAAACAGAGGCTACAGATACCATGTCTACCCATCCTGGCTAATAGCCACTGATGGACCTTTTTCGAACCCTGTTAAAGTCCTGGTCCTCACAACATCTTCTGGCAAGGAGTTCCACAGGTTGACTGTTCGCTGCAGGAAGAAAAAAAACTTTCTTTTGTTTGTTTTAAAACTGCTACCTATTAATTTTAAACGCTTGGCACTAAAAAGGACAATGGCAAGTATCTGTTTTAGGTATTTTCAGCATGCCTGTTGCTGTCATAGGCAAACATGGTAACAGAACATTTCAGGTAGCTGAAGTCCCAAAGTGATCTGGTGAGGAGTGCCCTTTGGATTTTAAACATATATTCAAAAATAATAATTACTAACCCCACCAGTGTTAGCAAGAAGTTCAAAAAAAATATACAGCATGAGACAATTCATAGTGTTTTATGATTATTTGCACAAGCAGCAGCTGACAAACTAAGAGAACTAGCTAGCAAATCAAACCCTATTCTCAGGACTGATAAGACATTAATAAATATATGAGATGAAATCTAGAAAATTTGTACATAGGTAAAACGCCCGCTGAAGTCAATGAAAGTTTTGCTTGAGTAAAAACTTGACTACCATCTTCAGAATCTGGCCCATCCTGGTGATCAAAATGCATTAAAATAAACTATTATTCCAGCAGGTTAATGATAGGTGTTCCATCTACTATATATTTGAGAGAGTTTGTCTGTCTGTCTGTCTGTTTGTTCAAGAACTCCTCCTAAACCAGGGATGGGGAATCTGAGGTCTGGATGCGGCTCTTGGCTTGTCTGGATCCAGCCCCTGAGACTGAGGGCTCCCCCGCCAACATTGGAGACCCTGTGCTGTCATTCCAGCCTCCCCCTCCTCTGCCACCCCACAGCAAGGCTGAAACCCATAAAATCTACGGGGCTGAGTTCTCCATCTTTCTCCTTATCGGGTGGGGCCACGTCAGTGAGGGTTTGGCTTGTTCTGGTTTTGTTTTTTTGCTTCTCACTGATTTTTCTGTGGGTCAGTGGCCCCTGACCCAAAAAAGGTTCACCACCCCTAAACAGTATGAGTGAGGAACACTACATTCAGTATACAGCTTCTTTTTATCGTAACAAACTAGCAAGGTAAGGGTTCAGTTGTGCCAGGAAAATGGGATGTGCCTTGGACAAATGACCAGGGAGGGGTTTAAAGGTATAGCTCGAGAATGCCGGGGGGTTATCAGGAAGGCAAAAGCGCAAATGGAATTGTGACTGGCTAAGGATGTGAAGGATAACAAGAAAGGTTTCTACAGGCATCTTAACAAGAAGAAGGTGATCAGAGAGGGTGTGGGGCCCCTACTGGATGAAGGAGGA